>NC_041386.1:310277378-310337325 GCF_002162155.2 Triticum dicoccoides
AGATGACCCTCGGGTTAATTACTTCCAAGGGAAAAGTATAGGTTGTTAGGCAAATGTAAAACCAAGGTTGGGCCTTGCTAGAGGAGTTTTATTCAAAGCGAACTGTCAAGGGGTTCCCATAACACCCAACCACGTAAGGGATGCAAAATCAAGGAACATAACACCGGTATGACGGAAACTAGGGCGGCAAGAGTGGAACAAAACACCAGGCATAAGGCCGAGCCTTCCACCCTTTACCAAGTATATAGATGCATTGAAGTAAATAAGATATAATAATGATATCCCAACATATCCATGTTCCAACATTGAACAAACTTCATCTTCACCTGCAACTAGCAACGCTATAAGAGGGGCTGAGCAAAAGCGGTAACATAGCCAAACAATGGTTTGCTAGGAAAAGGAGGGTTAGAGGCTTGATATGGCAATATGGGAGGCATGATATAGCAAGTGGTAGGTATCACGGCATAGCAATAGAGCGAGCAACTAGCAAGCAAAGATAGAAGTGATTTCGAGGGTATGGTCATCTTGCCTGAGATCCCGCAAGGAAGAAGAACGAGACCATGAAGAAGACAAACGGACGTAGTCGAACGAATCCTCACAACTTCAGAACGGAACCGAAGCTAAAGAGAGAAGCAACCCGGAAATAAGCAAACAACATAGTAAACAACCAACACATGAACATGGCATGATGCACAACCAAGTAGATGCATGTCCGGTTTAATGAGGCATGGCATGGCAAAGTGCACAAACAATACTACAAGTTAAGTGGAGCTCAATATGCAACGAGTTGCATATTGACGGAACACCACATACAAGTTATTTAGTTCGATCTCGTTTATGTACCCAACAATATTAAATGTTGATTGACATGGCAAGAGGTGAAGCAAATGAAAACTACCTATCTAGACAAGTTTAAATGAGGCCGGAACAACAAACAACAATTCTGGTAAAATCCTCCTATGCAAGTTATGGATTTGGTATTGTTCTACCCTAAACCATATTTTAGAGTTGTTTAACATGCAAAATAATGTCACCATGTTAAACTAGACATTTTTATACCCCATTATATATAAAGATTATTTAAAACCGAGCTACGGTTATTTAGTTATGAAATAAATCATTTTAACATGGCATATGAGAAAAATTAAACAAACAACATTCTAAACATGTCAAACATGGATGAAAGTTGGATATTATGAAACTAGATGAAATTCTAGTAAAGTTACATATATAAATTATTTAGATCCGATGCACGGTTTGTGAGATACGATATGCATGAAGTTTAGGGGGTTCTGTGCAAAACAGTTAAGTCCTGGCTAATAGGAAATTCATTCTGTGGAAAAAACGTGAAACGGGCCAAAACTTCTGGCCTGGCAGAGCACAAGGGGCTGAAGGGGGTCTCACCATGGGCTTGGCCCATGTGTTGGAGGGGAGGCCGCTAGGCCCTGGAGCGGCTATGACCCAGCTGATGCTCGCGGTCAATGGAGCACCGGATTGAGCAATGGAGCTGGGCTGTGTGTGTGCTCACACGCACACGCGCGTGCAGGAGGCGTGCGGCGCTATAGCTGTTCGAGGCGAAGCAGGAGTGCGGCTCTCGACGCGAAGCAGGAAGATGGAGGTCGTCGGCGGCGCTTGGCGACGGGGACGGCTGGAGGCGGACGGATCAGGACGGATCCGGGACGAAGGGATCCGTTCCTGGCGATGGCGAGCTGGGAGGCGAGACTGCTCCTGCTTGAACAGAGAGAGAGAGAGAGGCCGAGAGGAGGGAGGCATCCAGAGGAAGCAGAGAAAGCGAGAGGAGGGTGATGGCAGGGAGCGGGATGACCTGGAGATTGGCTACTCTGGCGGAAGGAACTTGAGGCGCAGGGGTGTCGAGCTCGAGAAAAGCCGACGGGGACGAGGCACCGGACAAAGAACGCGACGACTGATGGGAGTTGCAGGGGGTGGACTGACGACATCGCTGTTGGGTTCGCTGGCAACGGTCGTGGCACGTCCGCGGTCAGGGAGGAGGGAACCGCTGCTGCTCGCTGGCGGCTCGGTGCTGCTGCTGGGACGATGAGGAGGAGCTCTAGAAAGGAGCTCTGTGCGGCAGGGGGGTCCGGCAGGCACGGGAAGCGGCGGTTTTGGTCATGGCCTACGCGAGCGGTTTTGCGGGTGTGAGGAGTGGATGCAGTGGCACTAATTGAAGGTGGCGGCGAACGAGGAGCTCATCGCGGGGCTCCAGGAAGGAGATGGCGAGCTGACGGAGGCACGACTTCGGGCGGTGGAGGTAGCAGGCCGGTGGTGATGGGTGCAGAGGCGATGCGCTCGGGGTTTGGCTCCACGGAGGTGCTCGAGGCAGGGATCCAGGGCGTGGGGATTGATCCAGGAGTGAGCGGGGGCTCCTCCTCGGGCAGGCATGCTCGAGCAGAAGAGGGAGGCGGCGCTGAGCGCCGGGTGGCTAGCTCGGAAGACTAGGAGAAGGTTGGTGGCGGTGGATATGAAAGCTGTGGATGATTGGTGGGTTTGGATCGGGGCATTCCCGAGGTGGAAGAGGACTGTCGGCGGCTGGGAGGATTTGATGGATGGGACAAACTGCCTAGGATCTGGGGTTGGTCTAGTTTAAATAGTGAGTGGGTTAGATTAGGGGCTATCTCGTCCCTTCGATTAAAATCTGACGGTCAGGAAAATATAGGCTAGGGAGTCCAAATAAGAAAATGGTGATGTTTCGTAGATGTTTGGGGATGATCCAGACCCGTTGGTAACGACAGAGCAGATCGTGTTCGGGACAGTTTCGGACATGGGCGAGCGGTCGATGCACTGTGCAAAGAGGGAGTAGGTGGTTTGACAAGAGGGAAACGATAACCCTGTTGGTCTCGGAATGGTCAATGAATGTTAGGGGTTAGATGGGCTCAGAAAAGAGAGAGAAGAGAGATGCCCGACAGCAGTTTCGCAGACCGAAACGTCCGACGAAAGACAGGCTACTATTGCCACTATAGTTATCCGTTGGGGCGTCAAAAGGACTCCAAAAGTGAAGAAACTTGGCAGGCGGCCTATCTACACTAAATAACACCACATGCCAACTTTCATCCCATTGCGAGAAAATGTTTCCGGCCACTTATAAAATACGCCACTTATAAAATACTATTTCAGACGTACCGCGAGTGCGTGCGAGTGTGTCTGGGCTCAGAACGGACAACGAAAGGAACGGGGGAAACCCGGATGGATGCAAGTTTGAAAACATGATGATGCAATGCGGATGATGACATGGCAAAAATGCAACACACAAACAAATGACGAGGCAACAACAACAAAAAACTGGAATACACCTGGCGCAACGGTCTCAGGGCGTTACACCAGGCCAGGGGAGGTCTCCTCCCTTCCCAAGGCACCTAGGGGGTGCCTTCCCCCCCTTAGAACTCTTCCCCTTTTCCTTGTTCTCGGCGCATGGGCCTCTTGGGGTTGGTGCCGTTGGCCCATGTAGGCTAGGACACCCTCCCTATAGCCGATGTGGTCCCTCGGGGTAGGTGGACTCCCGGACCCCTTTCGGCACTCCGGGTACGATACTCATATATATCAATCTTTACCTGTAGACCATTCCGTATCTCCTCATGATGTCCAGGATCTTATTTGGGACTCCAAACAACATTCGGTTACCAATGCACATATCCCAATACTACTCTAGTGTCATCGAACGTTAAGCGTGCGGACCCTACGGGTTCAAGAATCATGTAGACATGACCGAGACACCTCTCTGGTCAATACCCAATAGAGGGACCTGGATGCCCATATTGGTTCCTACATATTCCACGAAGATCTTTATTGGTTGAACCACGATGTCAAGGATTCAATCAATCCCGTGTGATATTCCCTTTATCAAGTGATATGTTACTTGCCTGAGATTCGATCGTCGGTATCTCCATACCTAGTTCAATCTAGTTATCGACATGTGTCTTTACTCATTCCGTAATCCAAGATCCCGTGACTAAACTCATTAGTCACATGAATCTTCTTATGACGTTCTATTACTGAGAGGGCCCAGAGATATCTCTCCGTCATACAGAGTGACAAATCCCAGTCTCGATCCATGCAACCCAAGAGATACCTCCGAAGATACCTATAGACCACCTTTATGATCACCCAATTATGAGGTGGCGTTTCATAGCACACAAGTCATTCCGACGATATCCGGGACTGGCATGATCTCATGGTCTAAAGAATAGATACTTGACACGAAGAAAGCAATAGCAAATAAACTAAGCAATACAATGAGTTTCTAAGCTTATGATTGTGTCTTGTCCATCACATCATTCTCCTAGTAATGTGATCCCTTTATCAAATGAAAACTCATGTCTATGGTTAGGAAACCATCACCACCTTTGATCAACGAGCTAGTCTAGTAGAGGCTTACTAGGGATACGGTGTAGTCTATGTATTCACACATGTATTTAAGTTTCGATCAATACAATTCTAGCATGTATAATAAAAATTTATCATGAATGGAAATATGATAATAACCATTTTATTATTGCCTCCAGGGCATATTTGCAACAAACATACCATCAAATTCGTATGTGGTCATTTTACTGCTAATAGATGCATGTGTTGCAATTAGTGCATACATGATACAGTAGTAAACACTCACTATCTAGTAGTACTAGTTCATTACTTGTTTTAGATTTGGAATTGAGGCCGATAAACCAGAAGGGAGGGAATATTATTTTCTAGAACCATCCCCATACGGCCATACTTGATCTTTTAGAGAAAGGTTATATGCCTTGTTGCAACAGTACCATCCAATCTTCACGTATGGTGTTTTTCTTGGAAAATTATTAGAAGAGGTTCTACGATGTGTGAAATGATGTCTTGTTCATGCGTCCAACTTACTATTGGAAAGGTGTGGCTTTGATATTTGAAGTCTCATTAGTAGTATTCCTTGCGGTTGTGCACTCATAATTTGGTGCATGGCATGTGGACCCGGATGCTGGATGGCCCACATGTCGAGGATGGTTTCTCACAATGCTATCGACCTTTTAGCATTTGGTTATATATATTGTGCTAGTAAATATAATTTCTCAATGATATAAAATCATACTAGTACAATGCTACCAAGCTTTTAGCTTTTCTTTCATGTGTCTTGCCTTGAAGGTTATCTTGTTACAACATTCCATCAAATACAAGGGAAACTAACATCCATGCTAATGCATATCAATGATTCATATATCAGACCCAATAATTACTTCACAACTTAAGACAAAGTTGTGAGAAGGCCTAGGGGGCAATCTATGAAAGGAGAGGGAGGGATCATAGGCGTGAGACATTGATTGAATTGAAGATAGGATCAAGTGTGTGGGTGCGAGATTGATGTAGAGAGCCATCGAAATTGTGTGTACACACATCAATGATATAGGGCGTGACCTACCGGCATGTCAGAGGGGAGAGGGAAAGTTTGTGTGTGGTAGGGAGACATGACTAGGGCGCTCGATGTATTGGTGT
Organism: Triticum dicoccoides; assembly: GCF_002162155.2. Taxonomy (NCBI): domain Eukaryota; kingdom Viridiplantae; phylum Streptophyta; class Magnoliopsida; order Poales; family Poaceae; genus Triticum; species Triticum dicoccoides. Next base: position 310,282,854 of record NC_041386.1, read on the forward strand.
GTGTGGGGTGGGGGAGGCAAAGACCTAACTAGAGAGGTAGATCGTCTCGTCTATGTGTGGAGAAGAAGACACTAGCTATGTCTTGAGGGAGATTGATCGACATCCATACATAAGTGTGGGACGGGAAATAGGTTGCCAGAGGGGTGGTGGTGGAGTTGCTTCTCGGAGGTGGTGGGAGAGGCCTACTATACAAACGGAGGGTACAACTGCAATATTAAGAAGAAAGGGGATGTGTTTCTGTGTGTGCGTGTGCGTGTGCTTGATAGAAGTGTTGGGACGCATACATGGATGATGAAGGGAGAGAGGGAGGAAGGCAGATCACTCGTTGTGTGTCGACGGAGGAAGGGAGAGACCTAATTAATGAGTTAGATCAATCGGCGCGTGGGGAAAACGAGTTAGAGATGACCTAACTAGCTATATGTATAGTGGGAGATTAGTCGGTGTACATCCATTTGTTAGAGGCAAATAAGGCCCAGAGAGAGGGATGGAGCTAGGAGGTGGTGCGAGAGGCCTACTAGATAGGGGGAGGAGTGTGCGATTGTTAGATCAATTGATGCGGAGCATCCCAAGGTCATCCCCATGGACCTACCTACATCACCCATGACACCACCTGGACCAATGACAAGAGCATGAGCAAAGGCTATCAAAGATAAGGTGAACTCGCTCCTTTTCCGAAATACCACTTTCTATGCATGAGACATGGCTGCTACCTCAAGAGGAAACACTATGTGTGACTAGGTACTTGGAGGAGACCCATGGAGCAGCGACATCCATAGGACAAGACAGCGAGGACACCAAGAGTCAAGCCCAAGGAAATTAGGCCAAAGAAAGCTACAGCTGCCGGACGTCCGACCAGGACCGGACAACCGACGCCACCCCAACCGAGCGGAAAATGCGGAAGTCCGTGGAAGACCGGACGACTGGCGGCCGGATGAATGGACTCCTACGGACGTCTGATGCCACGGTGATAGAATGTAATCTACGGAAGTCTGAAGATCTACGGACGTCCGGACCTTCACAAGCCTCCAGATGATCGACGCCTAACGGACGTCCGGCCACTGTCTGTGTCCAGTTACGGGCTCAGGCCCATGTACCCCTTCACTTTACCCCCCTTTTGTACTACGACTATAAATAGACCTCTCCCTCCTCCTAGCTAGGGTAGCATTGTGATAGCTCATTTGTGAGATAGAGCCTCGCTCATCCATACGGATCTACTCTTTGAGAGAGACCGCGGCCCCTCTACGGAGAAGATACCCTTGGATTCAAGAGCCCCTCTTCGGTGGCCCCATCAAGACATCCTTTGGAGAAGACCAGTTACCTTATGTATCATCCCGTGTTGACATTGGATCGTGTGATCTCTTTTGTGTTTGAGGATCTAGCATATGTGTGATCATTCTTATTGGTTTGAGTGATTCTCTCGTGTTTCCCCTCATGTTTTCCCTCGTGCTTCCCCTCGTGTTCTTTGCAGGATCCTCTCCTTTTGTGAAAGATCGGCCATCTAGGGTTCCACCCTACATCATCTTGGTATCTAGAGCCACGTTGATCATGATTTAGGAACCTCCCCGTTGTGTTTTCCAGCCTTGTTTTGTTGATTTCGTCCTAAATTCGAAAATCCCCCACAAAAATAGCCCCCAATTTTTTTGTGATTTGTTCGTATGATGAAATTTTGTTGGATTTGATCCGTGGACTTTCTTTGCCTTGAGTGGATCTAGGTTTCCCCCTTCGTATCCACCTTTTTCATCCACAAAATCGGCCGGATTTGACCACTTTCGCCACTTCCACCTCAAACCCTTGCAGTTCTTCCCATGCCCGAAATCGCACAGGCACCTAACGTCCGACAGCCTCCGAACGTCCGTCGACCGGGCGACCGTAAACCCCCAGACGTCCGTAATACCCTGACGAAACTGAATTTTTCTACACCCAAAATTTTCAGCCACCGTCCCACTTCCGCATACGCATTCCCATGCCACCACCACTTTCCGCAACCACCATTGCTTACTCACTTTGCACTCCGATACATTTTTGCCACGTTTTGCCTTTGATAATTTGAGTTGCGGTTCCGTGTCCTATTGTGTTTCGGCTATTTAGGTACGGTTCGACATCAACATCACCGCCGCTCATCTTCGCCACGGATTCGTCATCGACAACAACCACTCCACCATTTTGACACCATACCGTAAGAAAGAATGGTAACATCTTCTTGGTATCGTGATACATCATTCTTGCCACTGCATTGATAACCCCATAGCCTTACTTTTTGCGTAGCTTACCCATCGAGACTAGCCTTTGAGTATTGCCGGCAACATGACTTGTGCACATTAGTGATCAATTGCCATAGAATACATACCATACCATTGGTGCATATCTTGGTATCATCTCTTGTGTCACAAAGTTGTCATCACATACACAATTGCTATCTTGGTTCGTGAAGCATTGCATGAGAAAAGAGCTCAAAGGAGAAAGAGCCAAACAAGATTTTAAGCAAAAGGGAAAGATAAGCAAAGAGCTTTTAAGCAAGAACCATAGCATCATACAACATTAAGATTGTCATACTAGATCTTCTTGGATCATATCATCGGAATACCATACATAGAGCATACTTGGGATAGAAGTCGTTGCAGTTTTGCTTAGTAGGTTGTGCACAAGTCTTCGTATCCGCCTATTGTGAAATCGTGCTAGCGTCTCTCTAGTGTTGTGCAACAAGAGCATTTGCGCGGATTCCACATTTTGGCTCATCTTTGGTTGCACAACCCCATTTATCACTTTGCATGTGTGTTTCCCTGTACCATATTTTTCTATTGGGTTACTTGTTGCATTGCAAATTTGCGAATCTTTTCCAACATTATTGAAGCTCACTAACAATTGCATCAAATTTTGTGCCACCATCCTAACCGAGCTCCACCATAAGCTTTTACTTGCGTAGGTGTGAGAAACCGACAAGAATTGGTACAAATTGTGCTATTTCCTTATTCCACATTGAGTGATCATTGATCCATCTTCAACTTCGGTCAAGGTACATTTGGTATAAGTTCTTCTCTTTCTCCCACTCATATTTTCTCGAGTCTTCTGATGGATATGCAAGGCATTTCATCTCTGGTCTTTGACAACAACGACGGCGTGGACAACTACATCACCAAAGTGTCCATCTTCGATCTACAACGACAAATGCAAGGCGCACAATCAAGATTGCAAGAGCGCATCAGGAACATCTCCATCGACATTCACCACTCCGAAGCAAGGAAAAGGGACTACATCGACAACAAGCTTTCCGCGCAAAAGGAGGAGGAAGATGCAAGGATGGAGGAGATTTGGACCTTATTGATCAACCGTTCTTCCCCTTCATCATCCTCAAGGCGGCGACATTCAAGTCACAAGTCTTCGGAGCGCAAAAATGATGTAAGTGCAAGTCGTCCACATCCACATCTCCATGGCGATGATCATCACATTCGTGATCCACACAGTCATGAAGAGGAAGTCACCTCCAAGCATTATGTGCACGACAACGACCGCCGTCGAGCTCAAGCACGACCACGACATCATCAACATGAAGATGCTCACCAAGTGCAAATGCACAAGTCCCAACAAGCCCTATTTCATGCCAAGGACAACCTTCATGAGCACAAGAGAAGACCGCGAGATGAGCACCACCAAGACGAAGCTACGGCTACTACAACAACCACTTCGGCATCTTTGCCAAGTGCTATCAAGGCATCTTCGCCTTTGGACGTACGACATCTTCGCCTACTTCCCACGAGTTCGCCTACATCAACATCTTCAATAATGAGGCGACCACCTACAAGCGAGGGAGACACTTCCATCTTCAGAAGCCCCTCAAAGAAGATGGCCGAGCATGGGACATTCCCTTCGGTCATGGAGACGAGCTACGAGGTGCCACATCATATGGCCCTCCAAAAACAAGACGGTGACAAGAAGGTCGAGCAAGGGCCATCCCCTTCGACCACGACAACGAGCACGAACCTCTTCAACAACATGAACACGGCGCCCCAACGGGACTCATACTCCGAGTCAAGCTACGAGACCGCACATGAGACCTTATCTTTGGTCTTAGAGGAGAGTGATGATGTGCCATCTTTGGCCTTCATCCACGGCAATGATTGCAACATGATTGAGCATGGAGACATTTGCACCTACATCTCTATGACACCCACATATGATGAGATGCCCCAATTGCCATGTGAGGAGAGCCACCACCCCATGAGTGAGATGAGTGACTCCACCATATATGACATTGAGTGCATTTCCTATTAGAGGATGAGTGTGACCACCACTAGCCCCACACTTGATAGCATGCCACACATCCTATGTGAGGTTGCGAGCCATTTGAGTGACTCCACCAACCATATGAGTGAGAGCATCTTACCAGGAGTGAGTGAGCCACAACACTTAGTGAGTGAGGTAGTTGATAGGGCATGTGAGGCCACTATGATTTCTAACAACTTAACCTCTACTCCGAGTGTGTTTTCTTCTTTGGTGCTAGGTCTCCTACATGACGACATGCCTATCCTCGACGAGTCCATACCTCCAATGGAGATAAAGATGGCCATGGTGGACGATGATGCATCCCCCCACATGGTTCCATCAAGATGAAGATCATCACGACTTGTTCTTGGACACCTCACCTACAACACATGAGCGATGCTCCAAAGGTAACATAGGTGATGGTGCTTCTCTTGTCCCACTAGCGGACTATCCCACCAATGATTGCTTGCATGATGTTGACACACCTATTACCATGGTTCATGCTAGTATGACTTCCTCATGTAATGACTTACCAATTTATGATGAATATGATGATGAGCATGTTGAGTTGCCTAGTTGTGATGCTATGCTCCATAGGATATCATGTGAAAATTCTATTGGTCACGTCATGTTTGACAATCATTTAAACTTTTCATATGCTATGAGTGAGATCTCCCACATTGCATCATTTCAATCTCAACATAGTAACTGTGCATGCCCCATTAAAATAAATCCCATTTTCATGTATAGCATAGATGGCGAGGTGATGGTCATTGGCTTTTGTTTTTCATGTGATGATATTGCCATGCTTCCTTTACATGATTTGTGCAATTCATTTACTATGCCATGCCATGATCACAGTGTTCCAAATATGCATTGTTTTGGATGTTGTCAATATTCTCCATGTGATGTTTCGATTAATGCTCATGAGGATACCCCCATAGTTTCCTCATACATATTAGGAGATTTTGATGCATACCATACTTTGCATGATTCCCATAATTTCTTGCACCATATGCATTCCATGAATAACAATGCTCTACATATTTCCCATGATGCATTACACAATTTGGGTCTCCATTATGCTATACATAACAACAAACCTATCATGATGGATGACATGTTTCTCTATCACGCATCTCATTTATTTGAACATTGGATATTTTGTGCTAACCAACACAAGCATGTGCGCGTCATAATGGATGGTGTACATATACCACGCATACACAATTTTCCATTTCTCTTTGTTTTGTGTAGGTACTCACGTATACTCGTCAACCTCTCAATCCCAAGAGTTGACGAAACGAGCTCTTGAGAGCAACGACGATTTGGGATCCCATGGACTACCATTACCACCGTTACATTCGCACAAGAACTACGTGCATCTTTTTACTTGTCTCTCACATGACTATGGGCTATTTACCATTTGTCGCATTATGCCCATTATATCGTGTTCACTTTGCATGTTATGCCTCTTTACAGGATTTTGCCATGCAATTGTGACCCTTGCTTGCACTTACATATGATTCACCATTATGCTACTTCTATGTGTATTTGCATGCTTGGTAGAGATCCTTGTAGCTGCTGCCATGATTTCTTTGTGCCCCATGCTATTGATATTTGTTGTGTTGGGAGAGTCATGATGCCCCATTGCTATTTACATATGGCATCTTGCCAATACATTGATGATATTTTGCTCATATCTGGCCTTCATGCTTGTGATATGTCATCTGCATCATATATGCTCACTATTTTCACACACGACATGATTGCCATGATTCCTTCTAGTATGTTGCATCTTCGCACTACTAGCTTGCTTGACTTCACTATGATTGCTTACTTTGTCGCATCACCCATGTTCCACTGTTACTCACTTTCTTGGGTTGATGACATATATGTTCTTGCCTCTCACATGATTTATCTTGATCATTGTCTCTTGTCTACATTAGTGCCATCTCTCATATACCATTGTATTGAGTGCCAACTTGCTATGCTTATTGATCATTGAGACTTGGACATATTACTTGTGAAGCATGCTTGTCTTACCTCTTTGCACCATATACCTAGTGCCATGCATATAGACATTGTTGCATCATATTATTCATGCACTTGCGCCTCTAATGGTTATGTGCAAGAGAAGAGATGATGGATGACGTGTTTATCTACCATGCACATACGTTCTTTGTTTTGTTGTGTGCATGTGTAGGATACTTGGACTTTTTGTCGACTTCCACGTCAGGCGAGTTGACCATTCGAGCTCTTGAGAGCGAGCATCATAGATTCAACCATGACTCGTTTCTACACCACCTTTCCTACCACTTCGGCATTGTGAAGAATGCACAAGGACATGCCTTCGAGGTGGCATCTTTCTTGAACATAGATATTGCGGATCATACTACTTGTGTTGCTTGCACTATGCGACTTATTGTTCATCTTGGATCACTTGATTGCACACATGTTAGAGATCTTGCTTCGACTTGTCATTTTCACTGTTCCATGCATCATGATATATATGCCTTGTGTGTTGCATCCAATTCTTGGATTATTTGCTCCTATAATATGCTTGGTTGCACCAATATCATTTCTTCACATATGCCATGTCCCATTGATTGCTACATGCTTGACTTGATTGCCTCACACATGATGAACAATTGCACTTTCTATCGTGTTGAGTGCCACACTATCTTCACTACACCTTATGCATGTATTGCTGGGATTGTCTTGCACTTGACCCACGTGTTTAGACATATCGTATTCTTTGGTGTTGTGAATGATTCTTATGCCTACCATACACCTTTCATTGAGTTCTTTATGCATGATTGCTACGACCATGAGGTAGATGCTTCTTCCCTTGTCACACATATTTGCATCACCACCTCACAATTGCATACTTGTTTCCATGATATCTTTGCTTGTTCTCAATAGATATGCGTACATGACATGCTACAATCCTTTGTCAAACCTTATGCTATGCTTGACGACGACACTTGTCACCGTTTGAATGCTTGGTTTTGCACTAACGCTAACCACATTTTTTTCCAAGTGTTTGTTGTCTTTGCTCCTTTTGAAGGAATCCGAAGACAGTGCGACATTGGAGAGTGCCAATTCTAGCTTCAAGATGATGAGAACTTAGTGATCGACCACTCCTACACGGCGACACCATCTCTTTCCCATGGTGATTTGGATTTCGATCCGAGCTCGGACCTTTCCCAAGGGGGAGGGTGTCGGTGTCAAAACCGGCGGATCTCGGGTAGGGGGTCCCGAACTGTGTGTCTAAGGTCGATAGTAACAGGAGACAGGGGACACCATGTTTACCCAGGTTCGGGCCCTCTCTACGGAGATAATACCCTATGTCCTGCTTGATTGATCTTAATGAATATGAGTATAACAAGAGTTGATATACCACAAGATCGTAATGGCTAAACCCTATAGGTCTAGCTTGTATGGCTATGGTAATGAATATCTCCTCCCTCCGGACTAAGTCCTCTGGTTTATATAGACACCGGGAGAATCTAGGGTTACACAAGGTCGGTTACAAAGAAAGGAATCTACATATTTGGTCGCGAAGCTTGCCTTCCACGCTAAGGAGAGTCCCATCCGGACACTGGTGCAGTCTTCGGTCTTTGTATCTTCACAGCCCATCAGTCCAGCCCATGGCTAACAGGCCGGACGCCCGAGGACCCCTTAGTCCAGGACTCCCTCAGTAGCCCTTGAACCTGGCTTCAATGACAAGGTATTCGGCGCATAAATCCGTCTTCGGTATTCCAAGGCGGCTTCCTCCTTCCGAACTCCAAGATAGTCTTCGGATGTATTGAATGTGTCCGGACCTGTAACACACGCACCACACACAACCGTAGAGGGAATATAATTTTCCACGAGTCCAATCTGCTGACAACTTTTTGTAATATGACATCATGTTTGCTCGGTCATAATTTCGAACCGCTTTTCGTCTGCCGCTCCATGTTTCAAGATGCGGATGCCATTGGCACGTCTTGTCAAAACAAAGATCGTGTCCCCTTATTTTGGGATTTTCATCAATTCGGGCGTGGGTAACCCAACCGTGCTTGTTTACACAGCCCTTGGGAATAGGCGAGTTTTAAGGCGAGTGGGGAGGCGTTCGATATTCACTGCCTTCATAAGGGGATAAGGATTCCCCCTTATTCTCCTATGCCTTCTCTCTTTCTCTACCCTTCCACTCTTGAGCTCCAGCGCCCAAACTCTCATCTTCTTCCCACTCAAGCTAGCACTCAACCATGTCTGGATCCAGAGGTCAAGGCAAGTGGATGGTCTCCTCCGTCAAGGAGGAGGACATTACTAAGCTTCGAGCGTCCGAGTACCCGGTGAAGGAAATCTCCCATCGTCTTCTAGCCTAGGGGCGAGTCGTCCCCACACCGAAGCCCAATGAGAGGGTGGTAGTCATCCCTCATTTCCTTTGCTGGCTAGGGTTTCCACTCCACCCTTTCATCCACGGGCTGATGTACTATTACGGGATAGACTTCCATGATCTATCCCCGAACTCCTGCCTCAACATCTCGGCGTTCATCGTCGTGTGTGAGGCCTTCAATGTGAAGCCGAAGGTGGTGGATGGCCAGCATGCGGAGTGCAGAGGTGCCATGGTGAGCAAGCTGACTAATGTCTCCTGGCCGAAAGGCACTTTCATGGAGACTGTCAAGGAATGGCAGAAACAATGGTTCTACATCACAGAACCCCGCGGCGCAAACTGGGCCACTGCTGCAGAATTGAACTCCAGCGCACCAATGCGTCTCACATCCTGGGTTGAGAAGAGACCGAATTGGTCATCGTTATATGAGATGATAGTGCTGCAGACGCGCATTCAAAGTATGGTGGACAAGGATATCAAGCTTGTCGATATAATCCAGGTGATGCTTGTTCACTGGATTCTCCCGTGCCAAAGCCGAAGCCGCCCTCTATGGGAGTTTAATCCGAAGAAGCACCGTACCCTGAAGAGGTTCTTCGAAACTTCTCATGAAGACGCCTGGAAGTTGCTCTTCAAGGGCAATGATACACCGCCGGCCACGGATTCGGACCGCGGGCACAACATCAATCACCTTGCCAACGAGGTATGTTATTTTTAACACATCCCCTACCTGATTGTTTCAAGGATGATATCTAAGCTATTATTATCATTGCTTCTTCAGGACTGGATGGAGAGGGCGAAGCAGATCCGGTGTCCGGCTCCGCAGCCTGAAGAACCAGTCATTCCGCGTTTAGCGAAGATGCTGGTGCTAGCGTCCTATATGGTGCCGGCGAAGAAGGCCACGGGGAAGGCCAAGGGTGTCCAAAGTGGCCCCCGCCGCAAGGGTGCTTCGGACGCGACATGTGAATACAAGACCCGTTCCTCCGTCGCCGAAGACGACAACGATGAGGAGGAGAAGAAAGACTCTCCCTCTGATGGAGGGAGGAAGAAGAGGGCGACCTCCAAAATTCTGGAGGGGGAGGCGCCCAAGAAGGGGAAAGGCCCGCTCGCGGGCAGCTCCGCATGGGACATCGACAGCAGTCCGGAGCGACGCCCCCGCACTAAGCCTCGGGCCGCATCGTAAGTGTTAAGACTCGTACATGCCCATAAATCTAACCTCTCCTCTTTGTCGTATTGACATGATTAATTGTGCTATTGCGGTCCGGCCCATGACAGCTCCAAGCAATCCTCATCAAGAGGCTCGTTGGACTCAAAGGAGATGGCCAATGAGACACCGTCGGCCGCTTACTCTCCTGAGGCCCAGGGAGACGTCGAGGTGCTGTCTTCAAGGACTTTCCAGGCTAGGGAGAGGTTTGGGAGGCCGTCAAGGAGGTGCCGGAGGGCGATACCTCGGCCGTCGGATACATGGGGGAACAAGCCCCCATGGTGATTGATGATGGGGGCCGTACTCGATTCGGCCCCCCTCTGGGAACAGATCCAGCGACCCATATGGCCCCAGAGTCCAACGAGCAGCCTCCATCAAGAGATGGAGGCGCGGCCGCCCCACCGGAGACCTCTGTCCAACCAGAGGCATCGGATAATCTGTTGGAAGCGCTATTAGGCGCTTCCATTGTGGAAGAACACCGCATCCTTATGGGTACGGTGATTGAGAAGGTTCGGTCCGTCAAGAGCGGACTGACCGAAGCCTGCAGCGGCTTGCTGATAGGTTTTGAGGTAAGCAACGTTTAATCGAGAAAATCTCCACATAGACAGTAGCCCCTGAGACACTACCCGGTGTTCGGAAAGACAAGCCGGATGGAGGATCAATTAAATTTCGTAGGAAACTAACCAAGTGTGTCTGATGTGAATAAGTAGGCGTCGCTATTGGCCGCGACTTCTCGTACTGCCGAAGTCTCCAGACTAAAGCAAAAACTGGAGCGGGCTGAAGAAGAGCTTAGCCATGCGAGGAAGTAGCTGGAAGACCAGCAAGGTATGCAATGGCTCGCGATATATTCGGAAAGAGTAAATGATGTATACTGACTGTAGTGTCATTATATGTGTAGGGTGACGACCGAGGTCGAGGCCCTAAAAACGGCCCTGGCCAAAGCCAAGGAGAGAGCCGTTCAGGAGCAGGCCGCTCACAAGAAGCTGAAGGCCCGACTGAAGGAGGTCCAACAAGAGCTCCAGGACGCGATGAAGAAGTACGAGACCCTGTAGGGCGATGTTTCGGCTCGAGATATCAAACTCTCCAAGGCTCGTCAGAGCACGGAAACGGCCTGGGTTGAAGCCCAGGGTGCCCTCCAAGAAATCCAAGAGGCCAGGAAGATCGCAGTGGGTAAGGCGTTTAGCATGCAAAGCAAATATATAAATGCGAAGTATTTCTTACTAACCCAGATTCGGAGTTCTCCAAGGGCCTTCACAGATATGCCACGCAGTGTGTCCGACGCCACGGAGTTCTTTCGAGCCGAAGAAGGGAGCTCCACGGAGAAATTGTTCTGGTCATAGTATCTTGCGCCAGAGCATCCTGTGCCCTTCACCGATCAGCTGAAACAACTGGTGGAGCTTCATAAGGTGGCCGAGCTAGCCATGAAGGATTTGATAATCCGGCTATGGCCAGGAGAAGCTATGCCCGACAGCTACTTCGGGCTCGTGAAACGGCTGGTGAATGCCTGTCCTCGGCTGGATGTCGTCAAGTGATCGGCCTGCATTGAAGGTGCACGCAAGGCCTTTGCCCGCTGCAAGATGTGGTGGGCGAAGATGGATGCCGTCGAGCTGGCCAAGGGGCCACCGGAGGGCAAGGAGCACCGCACACCCGAGCGCTATTTTGCAGATGTCCTAGAGGGGCTCGCATTGTAGCAACGCAGTGTGTGCAGGACACTATCTTTGAATGAATGTATTCAAGTTCCTTCTACCTTGTATGATAGAACAAAGCGGGTTTGCAATATAATGGTTGTTACGTTTTTAAATTTTTCCTCCTGTGCGGCCAGTTATGTGAAATCTGAGGGTTTTCCAGTCGTCCGCTTCTGCCCCCACGTAGGTAGTACGGAGGTGTTCGGGATGGAATCTAAACAATCTTGATCCAATTATATGGTCCTTGAAGGAGTTGTTTAGCGCAATGAACCAGGCAATCAGACTATGCAGCATTAACGCCCTCAGTTAGCCACAGGAGTTTGACAATAAAAACATGTGCGTAGCCCCTAGTATCAGAGCTAGAGTGCTGCAAGCGTCTAATCGGGAAGTACCGATCCTTCGCGTGATGCGGAAGAAATCTCCAGCGATTTGCATCCTCCGAACAGCTAACCGGCTCTCGCCGCATCATGACAGTTAGTTTTTGGCTTTCTCTACTGAGGTTCTCCTTTGGATAAAGTAAGGCAGAATCGCAATAGTTCTCCCTTTACTACCTTAGCCGATATAGTAGAACATAAGGTAGCAAGCACAGGAGTCGGGCAACCCAACTATTGACCAAAGACATGATTCAGAGCCAATGCATATAATGCTAAATTCAGGGAGCCGAACTATACTTATAAAAAGTGTTCGGACTTTTGTTGTCGTAGTGTGGGGTGCTATGAAGCCCCTAGCAAATTGAAACGCACCCGAGTGTATAGGTGTTACCTGATAGAATTACCAGAAAGGAAAAGACAAAAATAAAGAAAAAGAAGAACCAGTGGTAAGCTAGAGCCGTGAAAATTTGGGCCGCAAATTGTTTCTATTATAATTTCATTGGTGCGTTAAAGCGCATTTATACAGGTAGTGCAATAAGCAGAAAGGCTATATACTATGCCTTCACCTAGAGAGAGCTGCGTATGGGTCCTGAAGATAGATAAAGGGATCGTTAAAGAGACCACCTAAGAGTTTTCCAGTACGTCCATGCTTCTTGTTGTCTTGGCGTTTTTATCCTTCGAAAAGAGTCGAGGGTCATGCTGCCAGAAAAGGCTTGTAAAAAAGGAAAAATAAAAGAAAAAAGGGGAATTGTGAAAGTATGAGTGTCCGGGGTGGTCTAGCCGAATTGTGGATCATAAACTAGCTATGCCTCCGTCGATGCCCATGGAATTTTGAGTGCGTAGTTATGTACGCGTGGTGTGAATGCCACTACTTGACCAGGACTGAGACGGAGGCCGAATTGCTAGTCTAGCTCCCGACGAGCCGAGTTGTCCTGCTGCAGGGTAGTTCGGACCCTCTTGACGGTGTCTGAGGGCTCGACAGCCAAATTAAGGTTCTGCTTGAGAAGGCTGCTCTATACTTCTGCTGCTAAGGCAGCTGTGTGCTCTTCGGTACGGAGGGAGCGTTCCGTATTTTGATTGACCGTTATGACGCCACGTGGATCGGGCATCTTGAGCTTGAGATAAGCATAGTGCGGCACTGCATTGAATTGGGCTAATGCGGTTCGTCCGAGCAGTGCGTGATAGCCGCTGTGAAAGGGGACTATGTCGAAGATTATCTCCTTGCTTCGGAAATTGTCCGGGGATCCGAAGACAACCTCGAGCGTGATTGAGCCCGTACAGTGGGCCTCTACACCTGGTATGACTACTTTGAAGGTAGTCTTTGTGGGTTTGATCCGTGATGGATGAATGCCCATTTTGCGCACTGTGTCCTGATAGAGCAAGTTGAGGCTGCTGCCACCGTCCATCAGGACTCACGTCAGCTGGAACCCATCAATTATTGGGTCCAGGACCAGTGCGGCTGAACCGCCGTGACGGATACTGGTCGGATGATGCTAGTGATCAAAAGTGATCAGGCATGATGACCATGAATTAAATTTTGGGGCGACTAGATCTATCGCGTAGACGTCCCTGAGTGCGTGCTTGCGCTCCCTCTTAGGGATATGTGTAGCTTATATCATGTTCGCCGTTTTGACCTGAGGGGAAAACTTCTTCTGTCCCCCTGTGTCTGGCTACAGGGGCTCCTCGTCATCGTCCTTGCTCTGTTATCCCTTTTCCTTGTTCTCGGCATTTAACTTGCCGGCTTGCTTAAAAACCCAGCAATCTTTGTTGGTATGGTTGGATGGTTTGTCTGGGGTTCCATGGATTTGGCACGGACGGTCGAGTATGCGGTCCAGGCTGGATGGTCCCTGATTGTTTCTCTTGTACGGTTTCTTCCGCTGGCTGGGCTTGGAGCTGCTGAATCCGACGTTGATTGTAGTGTCATTGGTATTATTACCATTGCTTCGGCGTTTGTGTCTGTTACGTCGGAGCTTGTCATTGCTGTTTTTAGCCTCAAAGGGGCCTATGTCGCTGGCCGTATTTTTACTACGAGCCAGGCATCTATCCTCACCCACACAAAAGCGGGTCATAAGTGCCGTGAGGGCTGCCATGGATTTCGGCTTTTCTTGGCCGAGGTGGCGGGCGAGCCATTAAGCGTGGATGCTACATTTAAAGGCCGCTAGAGCTTCAGTATCCGGACAGTCGACGATCTGATTCTTTTTGGTTAGGAACCTAGTCCAAAATTTCCTGGCTGACTCTCCAGGTTGTTGGACTATGTGGCTTAAGTCATCGGCGTCTGGTGGCCGGACATATGTACCTTGGAAGTTGTCAAGGAAGGCTTCTTCAAAGTCCTCCCAGCTGCCGATAGAGTTTTCAGGCAGGCTGTTTAACCGGTGCCGAGCTGGCCCTTTGAGCTTTAGTGGGAGGTATTTGATAGCGTGGAGGTCATCTCCGCGGGCCATGTGGACATGGAGAATAAAATCCTCGATCCATACCGTGGGGTCGGTTGTTCCGTCGTATGATTCAATGTTAACGGGTTTGAACCCTTCGGGGAATTTGTGATCCATTACTTCATCGGTGAAGCAAAGAGGGTGTGCAGCGCCTCTATATCAGGCCGCGTCACGACGTAGCTCCGATGGAGTCCGTCTACGGTTGCCCGCTCGGGTGTGACTAGGTTTGTCACGTCCGAATAGCTAGCCATCATCACGTGACGAGGAACGTCCTCGCGATCTGTAAATCGATCAGGTATATCCTGCTCCACTATCCAGGGTCTGCCGGAGTTCGTGTGTATGACCCCGAACTGTTTTGTCTCTGTTTTTTGTGGCGGCGGGGTGGACTACTGTTCGGCTTGAGTTGCCACTCTATCCCGACCACGAGGTGGTAGGTCCGCCGCACTGTCCCGACTGCGTAGTGTCCGGTCGGCCGCATTACGCGAGGGAAGTATGAGCTCCGGCGCCTCTTCGTCGAACTGAGGTAACAATCTTCGTTTTGGGTAACTCTTGGCTGGGCGTCTGAGGCCGTATTCTTCGGCTGCCACAACGTCAGTCCACCTGTCGACGAGCAGATCTTGGTCAGCTGGAAGCTGCTGCTGCTTCTTTTTCAGGCTCCTTGCGGTGGCTATTAGCTGGCGCTTGACGCGCTCCTGCACGAGAGGTTCCTCAGGCACGATGAAATCTTCATTACCAAGGCTTTCCTCATCCTCAGAGAGCGGATGATAACTACCGTCCTCCGAGTCATTGGGCCTGGCTTGTTCGTCGGGGTTGGCTTGCCCGTTTTCTTGCTCCTCCCGTTCGGATGTTACCTCAACAAGGTCTTCATTGTTTTCAGAATCGTCCGAAGTATTGTATTCTCCGGTGCCAGTACTGTTGTCCTTTGAATGACTGACTTAGAGCGGCGCTAAGGATGCCAACCATTTTGCTCTATCTCAGGAGGTTTATTCTCAACTGGATTTTCTTTGTCACCGCCGCTATTCTCTTTTGGTGCATCCACCATGTACACATCGTACAAGGAAGTGGCCGTCCAACGTCCGGTGAACGGCGGGTCCTAGGCCTCTTCTTCGCTGGCATCGTCGGCCATACCGTCGATGTCATCGGAGCCATAATCGAGCATGTCAGTTAAGTCTTCGACAGTGGCTGTAAAGTGAGTGGCGGGTGGGGAGCGAAATTCCCTGTCATCAGCTTCTGGTTCGAACCGGACATAGTTCGGCTGTGAGTCCCCCGCCAAGGACAGGTTGTTTAATGAGCTTAGCACATCGCCCAAGGGTGAGTGCTGGAAGATGTCTGCGGCGCTGAACTCAAAGATCGATAAGCGATCAAGTTCGGCATCCATGGACTCACATGGTTCGGAACTTACACCCAGAGATGAGTCCGGGGTTCCCGTGACACAAATATTTTGTGAGTTTAAGTCCATGTGCGGCTCCAACACCGGGGAATCTATGGTCTCCGTGGTGGGGTTGAACCTCCAGTCCTTAGATGGCGTTGTATGCTCCGGATCTAAGGCTAGAGCAGTTACAAGAGCTATCTCGTCAATGTGGTCCGACGACAGATTTAGGTCATGTTCATCGAGGTGACCAGAAGCGATCGCCGCGGTCTCAAATCCAGCGAAGATCAAATCTCCACGGATGTCCGCGACGTAGTTCAAGCTCCCAAATCTGACATGATGGTCGGGGGCATAGCTATCGATCTCCTGCAGATGGCCAAATGAGTTGGCCCGCAGTGCGAAGCTGCCGAACACGAAAATCTGTCTGGGGAGGAAGGTTTCTCCTTGGACAACGTCATTGTTGACGATTGAAGGGGCCATCGAACCTTTTGAGGACGACACAGTGGAACTCTTAATGGAAGCACCAATGTCGGTGTCAAAACCGGCAGATCTCGGGTAGGGGGTCCTGAACTATGCATCTAAGGTCGATGGTAAGAGGAGACAGGGGACACGATGTTTACCCAGGTTCGGGCCCTCTCTACAGAGGTAATATCCTACGTCCTGCTTGATTGATCTTGATGAATACGAGTATTACAAGAGTTGACCTACCACAAGATCGTAATGGCTAAACCCTAGAGATCTAGCTTGTATGGCTATGGTAATGAATATCTCTTCCCTCTGGACTAAGTCCTCTGGCTTATATGGACACCGGGAGGATCTATGGTTACACAAGGTCGGTTACAAAGAAAAGAATCTACATATTTGGTCGCCAAGCTTTCCTTCCACGCCAAGGAGAGTCCCATCCGGACACTGGTGCAGTCTTCGGTCTTCATATCTTCACAGCCCATCAGTCAGGCCCATGGCTAACAGGCCGAATGCTCGAGGACCCCTTAGTCCATGACTCCCTTAGAGGGGATGATGCCGAGCATCCTACGGACATCACCATGTCAAGAGTTCGTTTGGCAAGTGACACGTGCGCCATCTAGTTCACATACACAATGGTGAATAATCTCCTTTACACGTGCTCACTTGACCCCTTCGAGGATGGTATACTGCTTGACACTTCTCCCGTGTGCATGCATAGGTATTGTTGGAACTTCATAGAAGATGAGGAGGAGCGCAAGCGCCTAGGAACGACTACACCGTCCGCGAGGGAAGCGTGGAAGAGAAGACGGAAGATATGAGAAGAAGCTGGAGCGGCTGCTGGAGCTAGGCCGGACATCCAGACCGCCGCCCCGATCATCCGGCCTCAGCCGGATCATCCGGACCCTCTCCCGGATTGTTCGGATAACTCGCAACCGAAGACACCCGAAGGCCTCATGTGAAGCCGGATCATCCGGGCCCCCTCCCGGATCATCCGGACGACGGCCGGATCATCCGGACCGCCATCCGGATCATCCGGGCCTTGCCTGTGGGCATGACTTGGGCCGAGGCCAGTGTACCCACTTCGCCCCTCACTTACCCCTTCGTGACATAGACTATAAATAGACCTCCTCCATCATTTGAGTGTTAGCAAAGTGGTAGCTCATTAGAGATAGAGCTTGGCTCATCAATACGGATCTACTCCACGAGAGGGACCGCGCGCCTCTACGAAGAAGATACACCTTGGATTCAAGACACCCTCACGGGTGGTCCCCATCAAGACCTCCTCATGGAGAAGAACCGGTTACCTATGTATTGTCCTTTGTTGGATTCTGATCATGTATCTCTTTGTGTTTCGAGGATCTATAACATGTGTGATTGTTTCTTGTTGATTTGAGTGATTCCTCTCTTTCCCCTCGTGTTTTCCCTTCGTGTTCTTTGTGGGATCCCCTCCATTTCTTGAAAGATCGGGCTTTAGGGTTCTACCCTACATCATCTTGGTATCATGAGCCACGTTTATCACGAATTTGGAGTTCTCCCCACCAAAAATAGCCCCAATTTTTTTGTGATTTTTTGGTTTGATGATGTTTTGTTGATTTTGATCCATGTATTTGCTTGGTTTCAAGTGGGTCTAGCATCTCCACAAGTTTCCCTGCCTTCCATCCACAAACCCCCCTCAATTTTGCCCCGAAATCATCCACTTTCGCCCAAAATTTCATCCCCGAGAGGAAATCCGGAGCAGTTTGACCCGCCGGACGGTAACCTTGATGACACCATTGTATAATCCACTTGCAATTGCATTGTTAACACCAAGCCCATTTTGTGTCACCTACCTATCGAGACTAGCCATTTGAGTATTGCTGACAATGTTACTTGTGCACATTAGTGATCCACCCTTCCATTGCATACATACCATATCATATTGGTATCATCATATCATCCCTTGTGCCACAAGTTTGTTCCCGCATATACACAATTGCTATCTTGGTTTGTGCATTGTGGCTATATCAAAAAAAGAATAAAGTTTTAAGCAAATAAAAAGAGTGAGCAAAGAAGCTTGTAAGCAAGTGCCATAGCATCATACCACATTGCATAAGATTGTCATATCCGATCATCTTGGATCATCTTGAGAGAAACACTGGGAACCATACATACATAGCATACTTGGGATAGAAGTTGATAAATTTTGCATATCATAGGTTGTGCACAAGTGTCATATCCGCCTATAGAGCAATCGTGCTAGAGTCTCTCTTGAGTTATGCGACACAAGCGTTTTCCATGGATTCCACATTTTGAGCTCATTCGTTGATTGCACGACCACATTTATCTATACGTGTGTGTGCTTCTGTGTGCCACATATTGCTATTGGTCTACTTGTTGCACTTGCGAATTTGTGAATCTCTTTCAACATTATTGACTCTTGCCAACATTTTGCATCAATTTTTTGTGCCACTATCCTCACCAACGCTACTTACTACTTAATATGGTGCCTTTCCAGCGCTACTGCTACTAGTTAGCTATAGCGCCTTAGTGGTAGCGCTCGTACAAGCGCTACTTCTAGCTATAAAACAAGATCTACTACTACGATTTTCCCAAGTAGTGGGGGGTCTTGGATTAGGGAGTCCTGGAGGTCAAAACCAGACTGTCGTCAATCTGGAGTATGATGAAGAACCTTCCTTGCAAAGCCGAAGACATAAGCTAGATACTACATCGTCATTGACGGCAAGTTCAGGGGCTACTGAGGGAGTCCTGGATTAGGGGGGTCCTCAGGTGTCCGGTCTATTCGATATGGGCCGGACTGATGGGCCGTGAAGATAAAGCAGAAGGCTATTGCCCGTGTTACGGTCTATTCGACACGGCAAGTTTTTTGTCCGGGTGTAATGTTTCCTTCTTCTGCAAGCCGACTCTGTACAACCCTAGGTCCCTCCGGTGTGTATACAAACCAGAGGGTTCAATCCTTAGAGTCTATTAGAAATAATCATACACTAGACAGCTAGGGTTTGGCCATTACGATCTCGAGGTAGATCAACTCTTTTAACCCCTATACTCATCGAATACAATCAAGCAGGATGTAGGGTTTTACCTCCTTTGAGAGGGCCCGAACTTGGGTAAACACCGTGTCCCCATTGTCCCTTGTTACCATTGATCCTTAGACTCAGAGCTTGGGCCCCCCTACCCAAGATCTGCCGGTTTTGATACCGACAATGGTGCTTTCATTAAGAGCTTTGTTGTGTTGTCGTGAAAAGCGATTTATGGCTCGCCTTGTCAACAATGACGATATCACCTCTAGAAGGAGCCTAACCTCACGACAGGTCCTCCAGCTCGACGGTTTTACCATGGGTGCCCACACGGTTATTGAGCCGACAGCGTCCCCCGTGATCGCCAAACACCACCCCCACATCGGTCTCGAATACTCCGAAAAGATGGATATGGTGGACAACTCATCCTTAAACGAGTTGCTAGATCACATCGCCACCCTGGGGCTTTCAACAGACTATGATCAGGCTTAAACCTGACCAGAGGGAAATCAATCCCCTGCCGATCACTCACCTGGTAGCGGCCGTCGAGGAACGAGCCGAAAACACTTCTTCTCTCGAATTAAAGACCAGCTATGTTTGAACCTCCGAATCCCTTGAGTCGGATACCCTTCTTTTCAGTGGGAATCCGTGCCTCCTAAACTAAGGGTCAGACAGGGAGTCCGGGGAGCACTTGGATCTCCCCGGACCCGAATTGGCGACCTTGGAGATTTGGCAAACTCTAGATACAATTTTGGGTCGGGATTCGTGTTTTCTCCCACCCGCCCACCACAATCAATACTCTCCAAGTAATTCAAGCCCTCCAGACATATGTGACCTGATGTATGTACGGCAGAAACCTCAGGAAATGGTCCATCACTTTTGGGCTAGGTACCTACTGGTTAAAAATAAGATTAAAGACTGCAGTGATGGCGATGCAGTACTGGTCTTTCATCGCAATTGTACGGATGAGGGAATTCTGAATGCCCTCGGCCATCGTCGCATATAGTGTTTCACAACATTATCACAATTAGTACAGAAGTACTACACGATGGAAAGCACATGGAAGGCATAGAAAACCCAGTTGGAACCCGCTGGCTTCAAGCAATCTACAACCCGGGCAAAACGGATACACCCTTATGAGGCATCCGACCGTAAGCCTGTCGGCAAGAAAAACAAACCCTTTGCGGGATACGGGTCCATCCTAGACGTACTCCTCGACAAGCCCTGTCCAATACATGTGACGCCAAGCACAGACTCAACTCACAGCCTCCGAGCATGTTGGGTACTCTGGCAGGTAGCTAAAAGTGGGGAGGCCATCCTCACCACTACCACTCTAGAGAAGCACTCTCTGGAGGATGATGATTTTAAAGTCCTTACAGTCTTCAAGACTTTCTCTTCCAATAATCGGCATAAGAGGGAACTTCGCGACCTCTTTGAAGTCCACCAAGTAACAGCAGTGAGCCCATGGAACAACGCGGCAGAAACCTTCACCGCTGACGGATGAACCAAGGGCCGGATCAGTTTGAGCACCCGCCTCTCTAGTATTAAACCCCATTGTGGACGACTTTCGACTTACCAAAGTGCTCATGGACAGCGACAGTGGGCTTAACCTCATATATGAGGACACGCTCGACAAAATGCAGGTTGATAGAACACGCATCAAGCAAAGGAGTACCACCTTTCGAGGCATCATCCCCAGTCGGGAAGCACGATGTTCGGGGAAAATTAAGCTTGACGTCGTATTCGACACGCCTGAAAATTACTGGTTAAAATAGTTGCTCTTTCACGTTGTCCCCTTCAATAGCGGGTATCACGCCCTTCTAGGGCGGGACGCTTTCTCACGCTTCCATGCCATACCCCATTACGGGTACATGAAGCTTAAAATGCCAGGGCCCAACGGAATAATCACAATTACAAGCGATTCGGATATGGCACTCCGCGTCGCAAACAAAACTGCATCCTTAGCTCTTGAGTCACTATCTGAAGCCTTTGAGGCTGAAGAACTAACCACCCTATGATCCACGGTGGACAAGGATGACGTGATTCTCGACAAGAGACCTAAATCCACCTCTTTCAAGCCAGCAGATGAAATAGTTAAATTTCAAGTGCACCCGACGGATCCTAATAAAACAGCGTCCATCGGAGCACAGATGGATCAGACAATAGACGCCGCTTTACGCATGTTCCTATGTGAAAATTGGGATATCTTCACCTGGCACCCTTTGGACATGCGTGAGATCCCATGCAGACTGGCTGAACACAGCCTCAACATAATCAAAGGGTTCAAACCAGTCAAGCAAATGCTACGATGATTTTCCAAACACAAACAACAAGCTACGGGGGAGGAGCTAGCCAAATTACTTGAGGTCGGGTTCCTCAGAGAAATCAACACCCGGATTGGCTAGCTAACTTGGTCATGGTGCTGAAGAAGGATAAATCTTGGCGCCTTTGTGACTATTTCAAAGACCTCAATAAGGATTGCCCTAAAGACCCTTTCCCATTGCCCCGCATTGACCAGATCATTGATGCAACCATGGGACACGCCTCACTGAGTTTCCTCGATGCTTACTCCGGATACCATCAGATTAAAATGGAGGAGTCCGACCAGGCCGCGACGGCGTTCATCACCCCATACGGGCCTTTTTGTTTCAACACTATGCCTTTTGGGCTTAAAAATGCTGGTGCCACTTACCAACGCATGATTCAAACGTGCTTGAAAACACAAATCGACAAGACAGTTGAAGCATATGTGGACGACGTAGTCATCAAGACTAAACACATCGAATCATTGGTGGATGATCTCTGCCTCACATTTGACAACCTCCGAACATACGACATACGGCTCAATCCGGAAAAATGTGTCTTCGGTGTTCCAGACGGAAAGCTACTAGGGTTCATTGGCTCTCATAGAGGAATTGAAGCAGACCCAGCTAAAATTCGAGCCTTGTCGCAATTGGCTACACCAACAAACTTAAAGCAGGTCAAAAAGCTAGCAGGGTGCGTGGCGGCTTTGAGCCGCTTCATCTCCATATTAGGGGGAAAAGGCACTTTATAGACTGCTTAGATGGATGGACAACTTCGAATGGACGACAGCGGCCATAGCCGGATTGGAAAAAATAAAAACCTTACTAGCAGGCAACCCAATCTTAGATGCCCCAAGTGTTGGCGAGCCTATGTTGCTTTATATCTCCGCAACTCACCAGGTAGGGAGCGTTGTACTCGTCGTCAAACAAGGGGAAGAGGGACATAAATTCCCCATCTAAAAGTCGGTCTATTACGTATCGGAGGTCCTTACACCATGCAAATCCCGATACCTTCATTACCAAAGGATTGCTTACATGGTCTTTATGGCATCCCGAAAGCTCCGGCACTATTTTCAAGAGTGTGTTGACGCTCAAAAGTGGCACGATCACAAAGCAGCATGCCGGGGCGAAAACCTTGCTGGGGTAAAATCTTGCCGGTGTGAAAGCTTGTCAGTGTGAAAGCTTGCCGGTGTGAAGGCTTGCCGGCGTGGAAAGCTTGCCGGCACAGAAACATTGCCGGTGTGGAAGCTTGCCGGTGTGAAATCTTGCCGGGGGAGAAACCTTGTCAGCGAGGAACCCTTGCCGGAGTACAAACCTTGCCGGAGTGAAACCTTGCTGGTGTGAA
Source organism: Triticum dicoccoides (assembly GCF_002162155.2). NCBI lineage: Eukaryota > Viridiplantae > Streptophyta > Magnoliopsida > Poales > Poaceae > Triticum > Triticum dicoccoides. The sequence goes on from NC_041386.1 coordinate 310,305,677, forward strand.
ATCTTGCCGGGTAGAAACATTGCCGGTATGGAAAGCTTACTCGAATGGAAAACTTGCCGGGTTGGAGGCTGTGATAGTCAATCGGACGAGAAGTTGAATATGGGCTCAAAAGGTTATTCAGATAATCTCGGATGGAAAAATGTTCTACACGGAAGTTGTGCATCTCGTCGAAACGGTTGATTTTGGTATAAAAACAGTTCCAATCCGAGTTCGTATGCAAAAGTTAGAGCTATCGGAGTGCAGCCCTCTCACGAGGCGAGATGTAGCGCGCCCCACCAGACATAGGTCTGATGGGTAGCGCGAGCGAACAGGTGTTCTGCGTGCCCGTTTTGGCCCAGAAGAAGGCCTCAAATCGAAAAACGTTCAACATGAAAGTTGTTCATCTCGTCGAAACGGTCAAGATTGCTTTTGGGATCATTTCCATCCGAGATCGTTTGCCACCACAAAAAGGACCAGCAAGGTGCAGCCAGTTTAAACCGAACAGTTTTGAAAAGTTCAGACAAAACCAATCCGAATTTGACTAGGTTTTGGATGTGAATCCAAGAATTTTCCTTGCACGTGAAGTCCAGCCACCACTTATATACCTAAGGGGTGACAGCCGATTGAACAACACACAATCGAACAAATCAATCTACTACTTTTTTGTGTTCATCTACTTTTTATCTCTCCCTTGTATCTTTCTTTCTCGTTCTTCGTTCGTTCTTCACGTTGGAGGGCAGCGATCCACGAGGCTCTAGGGGCGAGCCAATCGACCTAGAGCAGCCCATAGCCGCCGCAATCCCTGACGGGGTCCCTCCCGGGTGCGCAGGGTTTCGGGTCTGCAAAAGCGCCCGCCGACTGTCTTGCGTATCGCGCTGTCGGTCGGGTCTCCTTCGACGTGAGCTGCGGTGCATCACCCCCGGCGTCGAGGGTACACGCGATGTGTTCATGTGTCAATACACTTTTTGGCGACTCCGCTGGGGACGAATCTTCGAACGGTCTCTGGCCCGTTCTTGCTGCGAAGAGATCGTCATCAAGTTGCTGAAATCTACAAAGGTAATATGAATACCGAATCGCCCTTTGTAGATGCAAATAATTCATATGTTGTTGCTGGATCACCTAATGAGCATAATGTATCGGCTAGCCCTAGTTTTATCAATCATGCATCTAATTATGCGCAAGGGCCTATGCAAAACAATTTTCATGCTTCAAATTTTTATGATTTTAGCAACGTACAACATATGTATCCAAACTCTCATGCATCGGCAACCCCACAAATCCATATGCCGATGAACAACATGATGGGTTTGGTTAATCAAATTGAAATACCTCATATTAAAATTTCCAATAGCATACAAGAAAGTGTTTCACCTTTTTATTCATCGGCAACTGATTTGCAATATGGGAATCCAACCTTGCCAATGGATGAGAGAATTGGCCATTCTACTACTCGGCCAGTTACTCTCAACCATCATATGCTACACCTCAAGTTAGTAATTTTTCAGCACCGTATGCAACTGTAGATGTTCATAATTCGGCCCCACATCTTCATGGTCACAGCCAAATAAGTGAAAATTTAACAGGAACACATGTGCCGTCATCAAATACTATAGCATATAATGCATACTCTATGCAATTCAAGAATTTCGGCAACACTCACGAAACAATGCCGAAAGAATCTGAAAGCGTTGCGGAGCAATCCCTTCCAGAAGCGGTTGTGGCTGCATTAACAAAGAGCTTGGCATAAAACAAGAGGATTAGTGCTCTTTGCCTTGAACAATATGAAAAGGGGTTGTTTCCTGATTATGCTACAATAAAAGCTAGAGTTTTGCAAGAAGATGAATCTTTGCCAATTGATAAAATTGGCGAGCAAAAATATGGTTTTACAACAATGCATATGCCTTCACCTAATACTACATCATATTATACAACCCCTACACAATTGCAAAGTTTCGGCAACACCCATGTGCCATTGCCGAAAGAATCTAAAAGCATTGGGGGACAATCGTATCCGAAGTGGGCTGAAATTGAGAAAAAGATTAAAGCCAATTTCGCCCTCGCCGCCAGAAACAAAAAGAAACAGAATTGGCTCAAGTGAAAGAAGCATTGCTAATTGGTAGAAGCAATGTAAAGAAAGATGATTCAGAACATGAAAGTACTCCGGTTGAAAGAGCCGAATCAAGAAGTATATATTCTGAATCCATCAAATGCAAAGAGGTAAGCATTATTGAGAAAGGGCATGGAAAGCATAGCAAAGCGACCATACTTGATTTTTCTGAAGTTAATGGAACCTACTTCCTGCCCTATGAGTTTCGTGTCGGAGAAATTGATGAACTTCAAGGACAAGAACAAATAGCCGAACAAATTTCGGCCGACAAAAATCTTCAATGTAATGATGCACGGAATCAAGAAAAAGAAGATGAAGAAGCGTTGGGGAGCCATCCAAAGGCGGAGCAAGATATTGTTCAAGTCACACCACCATCGTGCTCTCCCAACATATTTGAAAAGGTATGTTTAGCAAGTAATTTACCTATTTTCAGATTCGGTCAGGACTTTATTGTTGATGCATCTATTAGAAAAATCCTCATAAGTAATTTTGAAAGACCAATGAAGAAAGGTAATTTACTTGCTAGCAATAAAGTTGTTATTGAGCATGTCGGTCAACCCATTACGCCATTTATAAAGACCGATACTGACTTATTATTATAGCCAAAGCTTTCCCCGTTGCTTTATCTAAAGTTCATATCTATTTGGGTAGCTTTGCTTATTTCATACTTGGCTTGCACTTGGTCTCAATTGAGACATGTGTGTTCTATTCATTTTAGAAATTTAAAGCCAAGATTAAATTCCGTTGAGAAAACCGATGCTAGTATAATATCTTACCCAAAGACATCGGAGATAGAGTGCAAAACACAATGCATAGCCGAATGGTGTGAAGCAAAATCTGAACCATTCGTTTGCTTAGTTCCAAAGCCGTTCTCACAGCAAGATCGGCTAGAAAACAAGAAGTATACTTTCAATTCGAGCATGTGTGATCAAATATTTGACTTGTTGCTGAAAAATAATTACATTACAATTCTTGATCACCATGTTAAGCCATCAATCCAAGGACGAATGTATTGTAAGTTGCATAATTCGTCCAAGCATAATTTTGAGGATTGCAACATGTTTCGTCAAATAGTTAAATCAGCCATTGAAAAAGGACGATTGAAGTTTGTTGAAACACCAAGAGATGACTAGTCTATTCCGATTGGTCCCGATGGCAAAAAGTTTTTGCATCGGCTGCTTCAAGCCGATCCATTCAAAGAGAAGGTAAAAACTGCAGGTGATGGGATCAAGCTTTCAAGTAAAGAAGTTATTGAAGAGCATAATGAACATAATCTTGAGGGTGAGAATTCCATCAAAGCTACAATGGAGACGCCAAGGACTAGGGGGCAGCAAGCAAATCCAACGATCGATGAAAGAAAACCAAAAGAAAACAAAGGCCAAAATAAGCGTAAGTGTAAAAGATCAAAAATCACCTTCGCTGAACTATTGGAGAAATATTAAAAGAAGAGTGAAGAGAAGAATGCTTATCGGCCCAATCATGCAAAGAAACCAAGATCACCCCCAAGGCGCAAATATGAGGATCGGTATTGGCAAAGTGAGAGTTTGAATGCAACATATTCATATCCTTATTTTGGACCGTCAATGCCAATGCCGTGGATGCCTCCCTATGCTCATGTAGATCCATGTTCATCATGGGACAGGTACAATACAAGGGCACATTCTCCATCTTATTTTAGACCATCTCACCAATATTATGCAACTCTGAGAAGATCAACATTTGAACAGTCACATGTTAAAGACTGTTTCAATTATAAGGAATCGGTCCGGACACCATGGATGAAAAAAGAGGTGGTCAAGCAAGTCTACCGCGTGAAAAGAGATGGTCGTAAGTGTGCTACTTCAGATTTGATCTCAAATAATGAAGAGCCAATTAAAGTGTTGACATTGGCTACAAAAGGCAATGAGACGAAGGAACCAATTATTGAGAGTCAAAGTGCCAAATCTGAAGAAAAGAAGTTGAGAGTGCACAAGGCCAAAAAGGAATTGCCATTGGTCAAAATAGAATCACAGCCGAGATGCCCACTCGGCTTAACGTATTGGAAAAAGAGGGAATTACACAAACTTAGTGCACAAGAACTTGAAGAAAGGAACATGGCATGGGTTCCCAAAGGAAGTGCTGAAAATAAGAATTATGTGCAAGCCTCCATTACAAGAAGTGCGGCAAAAGTGAAGAAGGAAAAGAGTAAAAACTATGAAGGACCAAGCCGAAGGTTTCAACATCTTTGGTCTACACATTATCCATATTCCTCAACTATGCCATTAACGCCTATGCCATGGAATTCGTCATCAGGTATGATTGGTAACCCTCAATGGGCTTATTTTAATCCATGGATGCAATATAATTTCTTACGTCATGAGAGGGTATTACCAAGTCACTATACATTTGATTAGCTACAAGTTTGTTGCTGATCCAAAGGGCCGAAATACTTGATTTGTCATTTCATTTGTTTATTTCGGCTATATGTGCTTTGAATGAAGTTTACATGGTAATGGCCGATATTTATGTATCGTCCTAAGAGTATGTCAATGCATGGCCGGTGTAGTATTCTAACATCGTCCTTAGTTTGATTGGAGAGCAAGACAAGGTACGTGCTCATGAAAATTTATATGTATGACTATATTATGATTGAATGGAGTTAAGACATCATGACCGATGTCATTGAATATATGCTACATAGACCAATTCATAGATGCAGAATTGGTTGGTGGGCTTATACTTTATTTGGATATGATTTGGCTTATGCATCTTTGAGATCTATAAGAGGCCAAATCATAGTTGATTTTGTTACTGAACATCGGATTAATGTCATGCATAATATTAATATTAGCCTTGTCTCTCTAGTACTATGGAGATTATGTATTGATGGTTCAATTCATAGAAATGGCCAAAGTGTTGGTGTTGTTTATATATTTCTTTATGGTACTATTTTTTGAAGCCTCGTGCTGCTTAGAATATTTTTATGCACGATTAATCAAGGCCGAATATGCATTGTTATTTGGATTGACTCTTTTACTTGCTATAGGTGCCATACATATTGAGGCTTTTGGTGATTCGTTATGAGTAGTGCAACAAATATCCAAGGGTTATCAATGTGTTTTGACGAATCACTTATAGTTTATCTTGAGGTATGTCTAGATGAAGAATTTACCTTGGGTTGCATTAAAATTGTTCATATATTTAGACATGACAATTGGAGAGAGTTGGCATAGCAAGCATCCGGCTACCATGTCCATCATGTTGTATTGCATTTCTCTCAATAGCCGATGCTTAGTCTCGTCAACATAGGTAAGGCCGAACCGAAGTCCATAGCTTCGGCCACTAATGAAATTTTTATACAGGCAAAAGTAAGGATTGGAGAAAGTTTATTGTTGATTGTATACAAAATCCTAGCAAAAGGGTGAACAATATGGTTTGGAGGATGACATTGAGATACATATCTATGGAACTTTATCACCGGATTGTTAATGAAGCTGAGAAGGTTTCACCCAAGTTTGCATCAGAAAGTTCACACAAGACATGGCCGATATATACTTATCGTCCTAAGAACATATAAATGGCTGATGGAGTGTTGACATCGTCCTTAGAACAAACTTGGTACAAGTATTTTTCGGCACGCTAGCTTTATCGAAAAACAGGGGGGCATGTGTTGACGCTCAAAAGTGGCACAATCATAAAGCAGTATGCCGGGGCGAAAACCGTGATGGGGTAAAATCTTGCCGGTGTGAAAGCTTTCCGGTGTGAAGGCTTGCCGGCGTGGAAAGCTTGCCGGCACACAAAGATCACCGGTGTGGAAGCCTACCGGTGTGAAATCTTGCCGGGGGAGAAACCTTGTCAGGGAGGAACCCTTGCCGGAGTACAAACCTTGCCGGAGTGAAACCTTGCCGGTGTGATATCTTGCCGGGTAGAAACATTGCCAGTATGGAAAGCTTACTCGGATGGAAACCTTACCGGGTTGGAGGCTGTGATAGTCAATCGGACGAGAAGTTAAATATGGGCTCAAAAGGTTATTCAGGTTATCTCGGATGGAAAAATGTTCTACATGGAAGTTGTGCATCTCGTCGAAACGGTTGATTTTGATATAAAAATCGTCCCAATCCGAGTTCGTATGCAAAAGTTAGAGCTATCGGAGTGCAGCCCTGTCATGAGGCGAGATGTGGCGCGCCCCACCAGACATAGGTCTGATGGGTAGCGCGAGCGAACAGGTGTACTGCGTGAACGTTTTGGCCCAGAAGAAGGCCTCAAATCGAAAAACGTTCAACATGAAAGTTGTTCGTCTCGTCGAAACAGTCAAGATTGCTTTTGGGCTCGTTTCCATCCGAGATCGTTTGCCACCACAAAAAGGACTAGCAAGGTGCAGTCAGTTTAAACCGAACAGTTTTGGAAAGTTCGGACAAAACCTATCCGAATTTGAGTAGGGTTTTGGACGTGAATCCAAGAATTTTCCTTGCACGGGAAGTCCAGACACCTCTTATATACCTAAGGGGTGACGGCCGATTGAACAACACACAATCGAACAAATCAATCTACTACTTTTTTGTGTTCATCTACTTTTTATCTCTCCTTTGTATCTTTCTTTCTCGTTCTTCGTTCGTTCTTCACGTTGGAGGGCCGCGATCCACGAGGCTCTACGGGCGAGCAAATCGACATATAGCAGCTCATAGCCGCCGCAATCCCTGACGGGGTCCCTCCCAGGTGCGGGGTTTCGGGTCTGCAAAAGCGTCCGCCGACTGTCTTGCGTATCGTGCTGTCGGTCGGGTCTCCTTCGACGTGAGCTATGGTGCATCACCCCCGGTGTCGAGGGTACACGTGACGTGTTCGTGTGTCAACACAGTGTTTGATTACGGTGGCATCCGAAGTACCACTGAACGACATTATAAACAATAGGGACGCCACTGGCCGCCTAGCTAAATGAGCCATCGAGCTGTTACCATTCGAAATAACATACAAGCCACGCTGAGCTATTAAATCTTAGGTGCTAGCCGACTTTGTTGCAGAGTGGACGCAAGCCGAGCTCCCTAAAGAGTACAGTTCCTTGATGCGGAGCATCCTACAATCATCCCCATGTACACTACGTCTACTCTCCAAACCCCAAGAGGACATAAGACGAGACCTCAAGTATACGCCATTAGACACAAGGTGAACTCGCTCCTCTCCGAACCGTCACTTCCCACATGTGAGACATGGCTACTACCTCAAACATATTTGCTATGCATGACCAGGAACCAAGAGGAAGACCAAGTGCGAGGAACAAGAGAAAGGGCTAATAGAAAGTCACAGCCACAGGACGACCGGTCCATACCGGACGCCCGACGCATGGAGGTTCAGCTAGCCAGGACAATTACAACCGAAGGCCAAGTGTACAGCGACCGTACGACCGCCAGACGCTAGATGTCCGACACTCATCAGGCACTGGACGACCAACGCCGACCGGAAATCCGGTGCCACCTATCCCGAGCCAAAACGCCAGAAGTCTGACAAGTACCGGACGACCGGACCCTTGCGAGCCACCGGATGTTCGGTGCCTGTCGGACGTCCGACGCCTGTCTGTGTGCAGAGTATCGGGTCGTGGCCCATGTATCCCCCACTTATCCCTTCGTGGCCCTAGACTATATATACTCCTCCACCTCCTCCTAGTTAGGGTCAGCGTTGTGTTAGATCATATGTGAGATAGAGCTTCGCTCCTCCATCCGGATCTACTCCACCGCGAGAGATCGTAGCCTCTTTGGAGAATATCAACCTTAGATACAAGACCCCTTCACGAGAAGATCCCTCACGGATTCAAGGCCTCCTCACGGAGAAGAACCGGTTACCCTATGTATCGTCCTTTGTTGGATTTGGATCGTGTAGCTCTTTGTGTTTCGAGAATCTAGCAAATGTGTGATCGTATCTTGTTGGTTTGAGTCATTCTCTCATGTTTCCCCTCGTGATTTCTCCTTGTGTTCTTCGTGTTCATCACGGGATCCGCTCCTTTCGTGCAAGATCGGATGTATAGGGTTCCACCCTACATCATTTTTTGATCAGAGCAAGGTTGATCACGAATTTGGAGCCCATGCCCCTCTTTTTCTAGCTTGATTTTGTTGTGTTCTTCCCCAATTTCGAAAATCCCCACCAAAAATAGCCCCAATTTTTTTGTGATTTGTTGGTATGATGAAGTTTTGTTGATTTTGATCCATGGATTTGCTTGGTTTTAAGTGCATCTAGCATTTCCCCAAGTTTTCCCACTTTTCATCCGCGAAGTTTCCTCAATTTTGACCCCCAAATCCCCAAATTCCGCCCAAAATCACGTCCCGAATCTCGCATCTCGCGTTGACCCCGACCCACTGGACGACCGACACTTTACCGGACGTCTGGAGCCCCAGGTATCACCAGACGACCGGTACTTACCGGATATCCGACACGCCGATCCCGACCTCAAATCAGCGGATTTCTGAGCCGACCTTACGTTCGACGAACGGACATCCATCCATTTCCGGACGGACGCTACCTGTAAATATCAACTTTGGATGATTTTTGTTTCGGTCATAACTAATTCATCCGGACTCCGATTTTGACGTTCTTTAGCTCGTTTTGAAGCTCTTGACATCCCCCTTCCGACAAAAATGCCACCAACATCAGTTGAGTCCATCAAATTTTTGTAACTTTGGCATCTTTTCCTAGGGCTTCCACCATATCTTCCACAAAACCACCATAGCCTTCCGCAACCTAACCCATTTTGTTCCCCTTAGCATTTGAGGTTGTTGGAGTTGTGATTCGAGTCTCCTAAGGTGTTTCAGCTACTTAACGACCATTGATTCCTCATCAACCACCACCATAACTTCCGCATAAGCTGGCCCACCATACACTTCTACCACCCCAACTTAACCCAATTTTGTTTGTGTTGTGAGTAGTGTCTCCTAAGGTGTTTCGGCTAATGAGGGACCGTTCTTCCAACTCAGACACCGTGTATAGCCCATCATACCCTTCCACCACCATAACCCATTTTGACCGGGTTTCCACCAATACTTTCGCAACCAACACCGCATTCCTACTACCACCGTTTGACATTTTCCTTTGAGATTTTGAGTTCGTGGTTTTTTCCGTTTCCTAAGGTGTTTCGGCTAATTAGGAACAGTTCTACATCAAGAACACCGTCACTCATCATCGCCAAGGACGGTAACCTCGATGACACCATTGTATATTCCCCTTGCCATTACATTGATAACCCCTAGCCCATTTTGCATCACTTGCCTATCGAGACTAGCCTTTGAGAATTGCCGGCAACATTACTTGTGCACATTAGTGATCATTGATCTACACCTCCCATTGCATACATACCATACCATATCGGTATCATCTAGGTATCATATCATCTCTTGTGCCTCAAGTTTGTTCCCGCATATACACAATTGCTATCTTGGTTTGTGCATTGTGCAAAAGTGGCCATACACAAAAAAAGAATAAGCTTTTAAGAAAAAGAGAAAGAGCAAAGAAGCTTGTAAGCAATAGCCATAGAATCACACCACATTACATATCATACTACCATATTGATCATCTTGGATCATTGTGTGCGAAACACCGGGAACCATACATACATAGCATACTTGGGATAGAAAATTCATACATTTTGCATCTTATAGGTTGTGCACAAGTGTCGTATCCGCCTATTGAGCAATCGTATTGGCATCTCTTTTGAGTTGTGCAACCCGAGCGTTTTCCGTGGATTCCACATTTTGTGCTCATTTCTTGGTTGCATGACCTCATTTTTATCTATCCGTGTGTGCGTTTCCGTGTGCCATATATTGCTATTGGTCTACTTGTTTTACTTGCGAATTTGTGAATCTTTTTCAACATTATTGATTCTTGCTAACATTTTACATCAAATTTTTGTGCCACTATCCTCACCGAGCTCCACTATAAGCCTTACTTGTGTAGGTGTGAGAATTGACGAGATTCGTACCAATTGTGCTATTTCCTTGTTAAATCATTGAGTAATCATTGGTCCATTTTCCACATCGGTAAAGGTACATTTGGTATAGTTCTCTTCTTTCTCCCACTCATATTTGCTCGAGTCTTGTGATGGATAGGCAAGGCATTTCATCTCCGGTCTTCGACAACAACGACGGCACAAACATTTACATCACCAAAGCGTCCATCTTCGATCTACAACAACAAATGCAAGGCGCACAATCAAGATTGTGAGAACGCATCGACAACCTCGAGACCGACTTGCGAATCTTCGACCGCAAGCTCGACGACCATAAACTAGAGAATGATGCAAGGATGGAGGAGCTTCGGGCCTTGGTCAAGTCTACTTCCCCTTTGTCATCTTCAAGGCGGCGACGAGCAAGTCGATCATCTTCGGAGTGCCCATGTGATGCAACTGTAATTCGTCCATGTCGACATCTACATGGCGACCACCATCACGTTCGTGATCCACATCGTCATGAACGGAAAGTCACCTCCAAGCATCATGTGCACGACGACGACGCATGCCATAGAGCTCAAGCATGACAACGACACCATCATCATGAAGATGCTCGCCAAGCGCAAATGCACAAGTCCCAACAAGCCCTACTTCACACCAAGGACAAACTTCATGAGCACAAGAGAAGACCGCGAGATGGGCACCACCAAGACGGCGCTACGGCTAGAACAACCACTTCAGCATCTTTGCGAAGTGCTATCAAGGCATCTTTGCCTTTGGATGTACGGCATCTTCGCCCACTTCCCATGAGTTCGCCTACATTGACATCATCAAGTACAAGGCGGCCAACTACGAGCGAGGGCGACCCTTCCCTCTTCGAAAGCCCCCCAAGGAAGATGGCCAAGCATGGGAAATTCCCTTAGGTCATGGTCACGAGCTATGAGGTGCCACTTCATAAGTGTGATGCCCCGAGACCGATGCGCCATGTGTCTTCCTGTTATTCAATGTTGTTGCCTTGTCATTCGCTTGCGTGTTGCATCTTGCCATGTCATCATCCACATTGCATCTACATGTTTGCGAAACTTGCATTCATCCGGTCTCCCAGTTCCGTCTGTTGTCCGTTCTGAGCCCAGACACACTTGCACGCGCCCGCGGCACGTCTGAAATAATATTTTATAAGTGGCTGGTGAATGTTCTTAGAATGGGATGAGAGTTTGTGTGCGGTCTTGTTATAGTGTAGGCAGACCGCCTGCCAAGTTTCATCGCATTTGGAGTTCGTTTGACGCCCCAACGGATAACTATAGCGGCATTATAGTCGGTCTATCGTCGAACGTTTTCGGTCTCCAAAAATTGTTGCCGGGCTTTCCCTCTCTTTTCTCCCTAGACCGTCTACACAGTCCACTAATACCGCCAGGCCCAACCTAACCTCTCTTGTCAGCCCGTGGCCCTCCTCGCGCGCGCGTCCGAAAGCTGTCCCGGACCCGACCTGGGCAGTCATCCCCGTTGGATTCGGATCATCCACAAACATCTATAAACCATCTCCATTTTGTTAATTGGGCTCCCTAACCTCTTTATCCGAGTCTGTCCGATTTTGATCAAAGGGTCCAAACCTAATCCTATTGTCCCTATATATAGACCAACCCCTACCCAAATCAGACAAATCCCTAATTTCTAGGGATCCTCCCTCCGCCGCCGCCACTCTCTACCATCTCCCTCGGGATCCCTTCCGATCTAATCCACCTCGTTTTTTGCAACCAACCAACCGGCACCGCTCGCCGATTTCCTTGTGCCTGAGGCCTCCAAGTCACTCCTCGCCGGCAACTAGCAGGACCGTCGCGTCCCTCTCACTCACATATCTCTCTCTCTCTCCCATGCACAGGATCGCCATAACCGTCGCGTAGCCAGCCCGAGCGCTCGTGGATCGAGCGCTACCTCCAGCCCGCAGCAGCGTGGAGCTCCTCTGTGCTCGAGCTGCACCAGGCCCCGAGCGACCTTGTTCCCCTGCCGTCTCCAGCACCGCGCCCGAACCTGCCCAACCACCTGAGCCGCCTCGAGCTCCCCTCGCCACCACCTCGTTGCTGCGCTTCCATCCAACCGCCGGTGTGCCATCCTCGCCTCTGCTCTCCAAACACGTGCGCATGTACAGCCACCCAGCGCCCTCTCTCGATCGAGCCAGGCCGCCGCCACCAAGAATCACCGCAGCTACTCCGTTTCCTACCTCGATGACCCTCACCGCGATTGGGTCCGTCGAGCTCCGCGTCTGAAGCCGCCTCCTGCGTCCCTGCATCAAGCGGCAACAGTTCAGGCGGAGGACGCCGCCTCTACCTCGACCCCCGCCTGGATTCTCCTCCGCTCCGACCAGCTCCCATGTGCCAACCTCCACGGAGCCGCCTGCCTCGACTTCCCGCTGGACTGGTCGCCCCAGGTCCAGCGCCATGCTCCGCCGTATCTCCATCGCCCTTGCTTGCAGGCGACTGCATCACCATGCCTCATCATCGCTACTGCAAGTCCCATCTCCAGCATCGCTGGCGAGCGCCACTGTCGGAGCTGCGCCTGAGCTCCTCCTTCTTGCCCCGTCCGCGCTGGAAGCGGCCTCCCATGCCCCAGCATCATCGCCGGCCCTGCTGCTCCACCGCCGCCTGGATCTTCCACGAGCTCCAAGTCCCGCGCCTGCTGGCCCTGCCGCGAGTCCCCAGCGCCGCCTCCTTCTGTTCGAGCGAGGGAGACGAGCGACGACTCTTCTGCATCGAGCTGTGGTGCCTGAGCGCTCGTGTTGACCGTCCTCTTGCTCCATCACGGCCCATCGCCAAGTTAGCCGCCTGCCTTGGCCTCCTCCACAAGCTGGGCTTGGCCCAATGTGAGCAGCTCCCTGCCCTCTAGATTCAGCCCGTCATGTTTTTTCCTGTCCAGCGATTTTAGCATTTTTCCAGGGAATTGGCAGTTTTACAGAGAAGCCCTTCAAGTCCATGCATTTAATAACTTTATAACCATGCATCATATGTAAAAACTTCTAATATGAAAAATGCTTAGAATTGCATCTAGATTCATAATATCCAACTTTCATGCATGTTTAAAATGTTTAAAATGCTATTTGATTAAATTTGCTCTAATAACATGCTAAAATGATGTATTTCATAACTAATTAACCATAGCTCCATTTTAATTAAACTTTATATGTAAATGGGGTAGAAAAATGCCTAGTTTAAAATGGTGCATTCATCTTGCATGTTTAATAAATCTAAAATGTTGTTTAGGGTAGAACAGTACCAAATCCATAAATTGCATATGGGGATTTTCCGGACTTATTGTTTGTTATTTCCAGCCTCATTCAAACTTGCCTAGATAGATAGCTTATTTATGCTTCACCTCTTGCCATGTTTAACAACATTTAATATTGTTGGGTACATAAACGAGGCTGAACTAAATATATGAATGTGGTGTTTCGTCAATATGCAACTCGTTGCATATTGAGCTCCACTTAATTTGTAGTATTGTTTTTGCATATTGCCTTGCCATGCCTCATTAAACCGGACATGCATCATACTTGGTTGTGCATCATGCTATGTTTATGTGATGGTTTTTTACTATGTTGCTTGCTTCTTTCCGGGTTGCTTCTCTTGTTAGCTTCAGTTTCGTTCCGGAGTTGTGAGGATTCATTCGTCTAAGTTGGGTCGTCTACTTCATGGACTCGTTCTTCTTCCTTGCGGGATCTCAGGCAAGATGACCATACCCTCAAAATCATTTCTACCTTTTCTTGTTAGTTGTTCGCTCTATTGCCATGTCGCGCTACCTACCACTTGCTATATCATGCCTCCCATATTGCCATGTCAAGCCTCTAACCCACCTTCCTAGCAAACCGTTGTTTGTCTATGTTACCGCTTTTGCTCAGCCCCTCTTATAGCGTTGCTAGTTGCATGTGAAGATGAAGTTTGTTCCATGTCGGAACATGGTTATGTTGGGATATCACAATATCTCTTATTTAATTAATGCATCTATATACTTGGTAAAGGGTGGAAGGCTCGGCCTTATGCCTGGTGTTTTGTTCCAGTCTTGCCGCCTTAGTTTCCGTCATACCGGTGTTATGTTCCTTGATTTTGCATTCCTTACGCGGTTGGGTGTATGGGAACCCCTTGACAGTTCGCTTTGAATAAAACTCCTCCAGGAAGGCCCAACCTTGGTTTTACATTTGCCTCACCACCACCTACTTTTCCCTTGGGAGTCGTGCTCCCGAGGGTCATCTTTATTTTAATCCCCCCGGGCCAGTGCTTCTCTAAGTGTTGGTCTAAACCAAGCTGCCTGCGGGGCCACCTCAGGGAAACTTGAGGGTTGGTTTTACTCGTAGCTAGTCTCATCCGATGTTGCCCTGAGAACGACATACGTGCGACTCCTATCGGGATTGTCGGCACATCGGGCGGCTTTGCTGGTCTTGTTTTACCATTGTCGAAATGTCTTGTAACCGGGATTCCGAGACTGATCGGGTCTTCCCAGAAGAAGGAATATCCTTCGTTGACCGTGAGAGGTTGTGATGGGCTAAGTTGGGACAACCCTGCAGGGTTTGAGATTTCAAAAGCCGTGCCCGCGGTTATGTGGCAGATGGGAATTTGTTAATATGCGGTTGTACAGAACTTGACACTTAACTTAACTAAAATGCATCAACTGTGTGTGTAGCCGTGATGGTCTTTTTCCGGCGGAGTCCGGGAAGTGAACACGGTTCTTGTGTTATGCTTGAACGTAAGTAGTTTCAGGATCACTTCTTGATCACTTCTAGCTTCTCGACCGTTGCATTGCTTCTCGTCTCGCTCTTATTTGTGTATGTTAGCCACCATATATGCTTAGTGCTTGCTGCAGCTCCACCTCACTCCCTTCTCCTACCCATAAGATTAAATAGTCTTGATCTCGCGTGTGTGAGATTGCTGAGTCCTCGTGACTCATAGAAACTTCCAAACAGTTGCAGGTGCCGATGATACCAGTGCAGGTGACGCAACCCAACTCAAGTGGAAGCTCAATGAAGTTCTTGCTCGCTGTTTTGTTTCCATTTCCTGTTGATCAGTAGTGGAGCCTAGTTCGGACGATCGGGGATCTAGCATTTGGGGTTGTCTTCCTTTATTTTGGTTCCATAGTCGGACCTTTGATTGTACCTTGGATGATGTATGGATTATTTATGTACTGTGTGAAGTGGCGATTGTAAGCCAACTCTTCATCCCTCTCTTATTCGGTACATGGGATGTGCGAAGATTACCCCTCTTGTGACAAGCCTACCATGCGGCTATGCCTCTAAGTCATGCCCCGACACATGGGAGATATAGCCATGCGGTGTTACAACATGGGCCTCCAACAACAAGACGGTGACAACAAAGTTGAGCATGGAGACATTTCCACCTACATCTTTCCGACACCCAGATATGACGAGATGCCCCAATTTCCATGTGAGGAGAGCCACCACCACATGAGTGACAT
The DNA here is from genome assembly GCF_002162155.2 of Triticum dicoccoides. Taxonomy (NCBI): domain Eukaryota; kingdom Viridiplantae; phylum Streptophyta; class Magnoliopsida; order Poales; family Poaceae; genus Triticum; species Triticum dicoccoides. The sequence goes on from NC_041386.1 coordinate 310,321,126, forward strand.
GAGTGACTCCACCATACGTGACATTGAGAGCATTTCCTATGAGAGGATGAGTGTGATCACCGCTAGCCCCACACAGGAGAGCATGTCACACATCCTATGTGAGGTTGAGAGCCATTTGAGTGACTCCACCAACCATACGAGTGAGCGCATCCAAGAGGGAGTGAGTAAGCCACAACACTTAGTGAGTGAGGTAGTTGACACGGCATGTGAGGCCACTATGATTTCTAACAACTTAACCTCTACTCCGAGTGTGTTTTCTTCTTTGGTGCTAGGTCTCCTACATGACGACATGCCTATCCTCAATGAGTCCATACCTTCAATGGAGACAACGATGGCCATGGTGGAAGAAGGTGCACCCCCACATGGTTCCATCAAGATGAAGATGACAACGAGTGGATCTTCGACACCTCACCTACAACACATGAGCGACGCTCCAAAGGTAACCTAGGTGATGGTACTTCACTTGTCCCACTAATGGACTATCTTGCAAATGATTGCTTGCATGATGATGATCACCTTATGGATTCATCGCATACTATGTCATGTTTCGATATGCCACCCATTTATGATGAATATGATGATGAGCATGTTGATTTGCTTACTTGTGATGCTATGCTCCATAGGATATCATATGAAAATTCTATTGGTCAGTTCATGTTTGACAATCCATTAAACTTGTCATATGCTATGAGTGAGATCTCCCATATTGCATCATTTCAATCTCAACATAGTAGCTATGCATGCCCCATTAAAATAAATCCCATTTGCACTTATGGCATAGATGACGAGATGATGGTCATTGGCTTTTGTTTTTCATCTGATGATATTGCCATGCTTCCTTTACATGATTTGTGCAATTCATCTACTATGCCATGCCACGATCACAATGTTCCAAATTGCATTGTTTTGGATGTTCTCAATATTCTCCATGTGATGTTTCCATTAATTCTCATGAGGAGACCCCCATAGTTTCCTCATACATATTAGGAGATTTTGATGCATTCCATACTTTGCATGACTCCCATAATTGCTTGCACCATATGCATTACATGAATAACAATGCTCTACACAATTTGGGTCTCCATTATGCTACACATAATAACAAACCTATCATGATGGATGACATGCTTCTATATCATGCATCTCATTTATTTGAGCATTGGATATTTTGATCTTACCAACACAAGCATGTGCGCATCATAATGGATGATGTGTACATATACCACGCACACACAATTTTTCCTTTTGTCTTTGTTTTGTGTAGGTACTCACGTATATTCGTCAACCTCTCAATCCCAAGAGTTGACGAAACGAGCTCTTGAGAGCAACGACGATTTGGTATCCTGTGGATTGTCACTACCACCGTTCCATTGGTGCAAGAACTACGCGCATCTCTTTCACTTGTCTCTCACACGGCTATGGGCTATATATCACTTGTTACTTTATGCCCATTGTATCTTGTTCACTTTGCATGTTATGCATCTTTACATGATTTTACCATGCAATTGTGACCCTTGCTTGCATCTACCCATGATTCACCATTATGCTACTCCTATATGTATTTGCATGCTTGGTGGAGATCCTTGTTGCTATTGCCATGTTTATCATGTCCCTCATGCTATTGATGCTTGTTGTGTTGGGGAAGTCATGATGTTCCATTGCTATTTACATAGGACTTATTGCCAACACCATGAACCTACTTTGCTCAGATCTTCCTTTCATGCTTGTGCTACTTCATGTGAAGTAGCCATGCACACTATTTGCACCCATGACACACTTGCCATGATTCCTTCTAGTATGTTGCATCTTCGCACTACAAGCTTGCTTGACTTGATCACTATGATTGCTTGCTTTATCGCATCACCCATGTTCCATTCTTACTCACTTTCTTGGGTTGATGACATATATGTTCATGCCTCTCACTTGATTTGTCTTGATCATTGTCTCTTGTCTCCATTAGTGCCATCGCTCATATACCCTTGTAATGAGTGCCAACTTGCTATTCTTATTGATCGTGGAGACTTGGACATATTACTTGTGATGCATGCTTGTTTGATTGAGCCTATTGTATTTGGTCATTCTCGCATCATATGCCTCCATACTATGAAATGCTCCCTTGTCCCTTCTTATGATGAGAATGATGCATACCCTTGTTGGGTATCTTACCACACGAATGATAGGTTTTGCACTCCCGCTAACCTCATTTGTTTTTCCGAGTGTTTGTATTGTTCTTTTGTTTTGAAGGATTCACAAGATGGTACCATCACGAGACATATTGGTTGTGTGAAGGCATAGATGCACAACTCCAACATCCTTGAGACATTTCTAAAGGTGACCTCATTCCCTTTGAGACACCCTCAAATACGCATATTGGATGGGTCATTCTTTCATTGTTGTTTCCTTCTTGTTGTCTACATGATACATCTCACAAATGGAGGAGAGACATTGAAGATTGGCTCTATGGACCTTCACATCGAGGAGCGCTCGGACTTATTGGATGCACCTTTAAACCTCCACTCATGCCATGACAGCGAGCATTGGTACACCAACACCTCCATATTTGTTGATTGTGCTCACACATGTCATGCTCGATGGACATATCATACACATGACAAATTTGAATCTTATGCATGGGTTGACTCACATTATGATTGCCTTGTGGTATCTTGTATTCCCATGTCATCCATGATATATGAGCATGTGCATTTCCTTAGCAAATTTGTTGTGATTTTCCTTGATGGCATATTCATATACATGATGATCATATTGCCCACCATCAATTGCATGACAACATAATCACTTTGCACACCAATTACCATGTTCATGCTTTTGATAAACCGTCCCATTATGACATCATTTTGCACAATGGTCGCATTAATCACATTCCTAATTCCTTTGTGCATATTACAAATGTTTTTGATCCCATGAATGCTTTGCATATCATTTTACATCTTTTGGATAAGCATCATGTGTCTTGCCACACAAAAACTTGCCGAACGGACTCATACTTACTTGATGGACACTCTGTGTGCTATAACCATTGTATTTTTGAGTGTCACTTGTGTTTGCTCTTTTTGCATGTCTATCACTCCGGAGACACCTTGGAGTACTTGGATTGCGCCATGTCTTCAACATAGTCCAACTACAAGTCCGTCCACTACAACCGTTTTCCATGGTGATGAGGATCATGATTCGAGGTCAGATCTTTCCCAAGGAGGGAGATGATGCGGAGCATCCTACAATCATCCCCATGTACATTATGTCTACTCTCCAAACCCCAAGAGGACATAAGATGAGACCTCAAGTATACGCCATTGGACACAAGGTGAACTCGCTCCTATCCGAACCGTCACTTCCCACTTGTGACATGGCTACTACCTCAAACATATTTGCTATGCATGACCAGGAACCAAGAGGGAGACCATGGACAAGATGACGAGTACACCAAGTGCGAGGAACAAAAGAAACGGCTGATAGAAAGTCACAGCCACCGGACGACCGGTCCATACCGGATGTCCGACGCCTGGAGGTTCAGCCAGCCAGGACAACTACAGCCGAACACCAAGTGTACAGTGACCAGACGGCCGCCAGACACCGGACGTCCGACACTCGTTAGCCACCGGACAACCAATGCCGACCGGAAATCTAGTGCCACCTATCCTGAATCAAGACGCCGGATGTCCGACAAGTACCGGACGACCGGGCCCTTGCGAGCTACCGGACGTCCGGTGCCTGTCAGACGTCAGATGCCTGTTTGTGCGCAGAGTATCGTGCCGAGGCCCATGTATCCCCAAGTTACCCCTTCGTAGCCCTAGACTATATATACTCCTCCACCTCGTCCTAGTCAGGGTTAGCATTGTGTTAGCTCATATGTGAGATGGAGCTTCGCTCATCCATCCGGATCTACTCTACCGAGAGAGATCATGGCCTCTTTGGAGAAGATCCATCTTGGATACAAGACCCCTTCACAGGAAGATCCCTCACGGATTCAAGGCTTCCTCACAGAGAAGAACTGGTTACCCTATGTATCATCCTTTGTTGGATTTGGATCGTGTATCTCTTTTTGTTTCGAGAATCTAGCACATGTGTGACCGTATCTTGTTTGTTTGAGTGATTCTCTCATGTTTCCCCTCATGATTTCTAATTGTGTTCTTTCTGTTCATCGCAGGATCTGCTCTTTTCGTGAAAGATCGACTGTATAGGGTTCCACCCTACATCTTTCCTACTCCAACTGGATAATGTATTTCAACGGCTCTAAAATGCTAACCGGACTAGGGGCTAGCATTATCTTGACATCCCCTACGGGGGACACAGTCCGCTACGTGTTGCAAATCATGCATACGGACTCCAATAATGCAGCCGAATACGAGGCACTTCTACATGGTCTTCGCATGGCTGACTCCATGGGCATACAACGCCTAGAGGTGTGTGGCGACTCAAACCTCGCAATATCTCAGGTAAAAAGATAATTCAATGTAAAAGATCCAAAAATGGCTCCGTATAGAAACACCGTATTAAAAAAATTGGCTCGGTTCGAGGGGCTCGAATTTTGTCACGTCGCTCGAGACAGTAACCAGGCAGCGGACATACTCACTCGCATGGGCGCCAAGCGCGACCCCGTCCTGCCTAATACCTTTGTGGAAAGGCTCTTCAAGCCATCCGTGGTATGGCAGGACGAGAGCGGAGATGCCAGTACAGACCTGATCACACCCCCAATAGTCGAACACAATACTGATATCATCGGGGCTTCGGATACTGAAATAACACCCTCTGCTCATGAGATCATGGACATTATTGCTCCATGGACCGAACCAGGTAGGAGCTTCCTGATGATCAAAATGAGGCATGTGCATAGTTCGGCATTATAAAGCCTACAAAGTTCATGAAGGTGAGTTGTACAAGAAAATCACTACCAGAGTTCTACAAAGGTGCATCTACGAAGCGGAGGGACGACAACTCTTGGCTGAAATACATGCTGGCCTGGGTGGCCATCATGCCGCAGCTCGGGACCTCATAAGCAAAGCTTTCCGGACAGGTTTCTTCTGGCCAACGGCCCGAGCATACGCACAATCCCTTGTCCAACGTTCTGTGGGATGTCAGCTTTTCGCCAATCAAAGTCATATGCCTCCCACCGCCTTAAGAACAATCCGCATCACTTGGCCTTTCACGGTCTGGGGGCTCGATATGGTCGAACCCCTTAAAGGGGGAAGCCACAAAAAGAAATATTTACTGGTTATGGTGGACAAATTCACTAAGTGGATAGAGGCCAAACCAGTAAGAATGGCTGAAGCAGGGCCAGTGATTTACTTTATATTCGGCGTGGTACACCGCTACGGTGTCCTACTGATGAGGACATCAATACCATTGTTACACCCACAGCCCCTGCTGATATACATACTGGACCAATTACTAGAGCTCGCGCATGCTAATTGAATTACGAGGTACTTTCCTTTCTTGGTAACGATTCTAATGTTCATGAGAATATGATGCTGCCTAAATTGGATACGTTTGTTTTGCTTACAAATGAAGGGCCTAGCTTGGACAAGACAAATGAACCTTGCAGAAAGTTCAAGCATGGAGATGATGGCATGCGCAAGGGGAACAAGAATGGAGTTACAAGTGATGATTCCAGGACTTTGAAGCCACCATAATGAGTGCACGAAGCCTTGGATGAAATATACAAGATGCCACTTCATAAGTTTCGTCTAGAGGCTATTCTAGGTGCTGCATCACCTTATTTTTGGGTCAGGCCCATGTAATTTCGAAATACTTGATTATAGGCTGTCTTAGAGTCCGTATGTGTGGGGAAACAAGAGTTAGGGTTTGTTTCGGACCCCTCTTACAAGGGCCACGAAATTCCCCCCTCTCTCCTCCATATATACAGCCCTTAGGGCATCATTTAGACTTTGGGTTTTGTTTAGATTAAAGTTCGCCATAGCTGCAACTCCGCGTACTTCGTTTGTGTTCAACGACCAGACAAAGGCGTCACAGAACCCCACTTGATCAATAAAGCTTTCCTCTTATATTCGCAATATCCAGATTGCAATCTTCGTTTCTTGCATGTTCTTCGTTTGCCTGCAGGAAACAAACCTTCATGGTCAGGTTGATCATGCTCCGGCATGGTCAATAACCTCTCGGAGTTGGTTTAGCGATTGCTAAGGCGCGAAGTCCTCTCACGTTCGTAGTCGGATCGTCAAAGTCGACTTCCTCCAAAACGATAGGCACCATCTCATCAAAAGACGGGACAACTTTGCCTCTATCAAGTCGTATCAAATTGCCAGGTTGCTCGATGAGATTTTACAGTTATTCGTAGTTTATATCGAGTCTGTCTTCATACATATAGTACACGAAAAAGCCAAAAAAAATAGGGTTATTTCATCCTATCCGAATCCGAGCCTTCGCATAATCTTTTTTGTATTTGCTTTATTGAATTTGCGGTTGCATCGTCGTGTCAAGTTGCAGGTCTTAGTGTCTAGTCATTTAGAGTATCGAGTTCTGTTCACAGGTTGTCATGTCGCCGCTGCCATATATCACCACCACATCATCATCATCGCTGCTGCCATGTAACATCACCACAACAACTTCATCGCCACTACCATATATCACTACCACATATTCACCACCAATCCGAGTCCATATACGCCATCACATATCCGTCGCCATCACACCAATTCGAGACCACCTGCAACATATATCTGCCACCAGTCCGAGTTCCACCAGATTCATCTCCGCCACCATTCCGAATTCCACTAGATTCAGCTCCGCTACCCGTCTGAGTCCAGTATTTTGTTACTCTATTTTGGATTTCCAGATCACGCCATACTTCGAGTCATGACAGAGTAGGACTCCCGAACTTCCGTGATACCCGCAGTAGAAAAATAGTTCCATTTTCAAAATACTGGCTAGGCGGTTTTTAGACCATTTGTGGACTTTTTTGAAAAAATTGTTGCGGAGCAAAAAAAAAGAGGAAAAAGTGCAAAAAAGTGAAAAAAGGAAAAAAAAAACATTCAGAGCATGCTCCTTCCTTATTTACATGCAGCGCTGTGATTTTGTTAGTGTTCTAGGCTCGCGTCTCTAGCACGGTCTACCCTAGCTCCACATAAATCTACGTCGTGCGTTTAGCTCTCCTTGGTAATCGCTCTATCCAAGCTTTGAGAGTTTTGACTACATCGGTTGCCGATCACCGACTGTTGCTGGGTAAGAACTGGTAAGAATTTGAGATTTTCTTAACGGATTTGTGACACCCACCACCACCATTTTCTAGTAGTCTGTAGGATCATATTCTTGTGTGTTACTATGGCTCCCAACCATGGCAGGATCACAAGTCGATGAGACTGACTGGGAGAACATGACGAATAAGGAGTTGCATAATAAATTTCAGCAAACGATGACCGAATAGGTGCAAGATGTGCTGATCAATTTTGAAGAGGCCATGGATAAGATAACTGGCTTGGAGAATACGTTCGAAAAAAACACTACTAGGAAAAGGCCTAGTAGTGGCGCACCTGTTTTCGCTACTAATGGCGCACTACAGGTGCGCCACTAGTACCACACCATTAGTATACCAGATACTAATGGCGCACCACATAGAAGTGCACCATTAGTAACAATTTTTTTTTATTTTTTTTTATTTTTTTTCTAATTTGTCTTAATCTCATGTCACTATGGTTTAACCTCGGGTCAATATACTTAATCTCAAGTCAAATCGCACTCTGTGGTCAAACTTCCTGAAAGGTCACCCATCCTCACACTACTCTAGCCCGAGCACGCTTAACTTCGCAGTTTTATCCAACCCCAGCACCAGCTCACTTCACAGGCACTTGTCGATATATCTATCATATCAATCCTATTAAACCTTGTTGATGTCTAGGACTTTGTTCATGTTCATGAGTATGATGAAATTTTGCAAAAATATTTCAAACTTCCTGGTCATATTACGTATCATATTTTGAAAAAAAATCCAATTTTTTTTGAAACCAATTTTTTTCTGTTACTAGTGGCGCACCTAGCAAATGGTGCACCACTAGTAAGTTTGAATTTTTTTTCATTTCCCCCCTCTAGATCTTAAAAGCCCCGTATCTTTCGTTCTGTTAGGTTTTTGGGGATTTTGAAGATGTTCAACATTGTTCCCCCAGTTCAATTTGGGTGTAACTTTTCGAGTAGATGATTTTTCATATAAAATACTTTTTAAGCCGTGTTCGTATGCAAAAGTTATGCCCATTTTACAAATTCCAAAGAGATTTTGCAAATAAAGTCCAAATTCATATTTGTAAATTTTCCCAACAAGTAGACCACATATCACATGGGAAACTTATTTTATTTTATTTTTTGACATTTCCATCATTTTCTTTTATTTTTTTAACTGAAAAGGTGGTCAGGGGGGTGCATCCGGTGGAATTTTTGGGCCAAGTTAGTAATGGCGCACCGTCGGAGTGGTGCGCCATTACTAGTTAAACTAGTAATGCCGCACCACACCCACTGTGCGCCATTACTAGTTTTGAAAAAAAATAAAAAAAAATGAATTTTTTTTGAAAAAAACTTAGTAATGGCGCACCAGTGGACATTGCGCCATAAACTAGTAATGGCGCACTGTCCACTGGTGCGCCATTACTAAATTTCTTTTTATTTTTTTTCAAAACTACTAATGGCGCACGGTGGGTGTGGTGCACCATTACTATGTCAACTAGTAATGGCGCACTATCCCACGGTGCGCCATTAGTAACAATTTTTTTTTCAAAACTACTAATGGCGCACCACACACCAGGTATGCCATTAGTAATATATTACTAATGGCGCACCTGGTGTGTGGTGCGCCATTGCTATATAGCAATGGCGCACCACATACATGGTGCGCCATTAGTGTCCATATTATCTATAGCCTTTCCTAGTAGTGAAAGCTCGATAACAAATTTAATGAAGTGCTTGTGCGTCTTCCAGAGCCACCACTGCCTGCACCTGCCGCACCTCTGCAACAACAACAACAACAATGACTACATCCATGTCGCGAAACAGCCCTCCGCCGAGCGAGTCGTGTCCCTCTTGAGCCTAGCCAAACTATTGGTGCTGTTGTTGATACTTCTGTGGCTCCTGCTGCTGATGCAGAGGAGGATGATTATGCGGGAGATTCGAGGATGAGGTTGATCAAAATCAAAACTACGTGCAACCACCAACACCACAACCACCCGGTTGTCCACATGCAAATAATGGAAATGGTAGGGCTCCCCCTTAGGTATGAGATCATGACCATCTCCCTAAACTAAAGTTGAATATTCCACCATTTGAGGGTAGATATGTTCCTGATATATATCTTACTTGGGAGTTAGAAACTGAACAACGATTTACATGTTTACAATATCCTGAGGAGAGACGTTTTCCTGCTACTATTTGTGCTTTCACTAGCTGTGCATGTGTTTTGTGGTCTGAACATTGTAGATTATATCCTATTCCAGCTACTTGGGCTGCTTTGAAAACTGCTATGCGTACTCGTTGGGTTCCACCATATTATCAAAGTGAATTACGTCAAAAATTGCAGCATTTAAGACAAGGAAAAAATTCTGTAGAAGAATATTATCAAGAATTACAAACTGGCATGATTAGATGTGGTATTGTTGAGGGGAATGAAACTATGCTTGCACATTTTTATGGGTGGATGAAATAGAGAGGTACATACCATTCTAAAGTGTAAGGAGTGTAATAATATCACTCGTTTATTCAACCTTGCTTGTAAAGCTGAACGTGAAGTGCAGGATCGACATGCATTGGCGCGAACTAACTTTTTTGCAGGTCAACCTTCATCATGGACACCACGTGCATCCTCTACTTCCACTGCACCAGTAACTCCATCAGGTGCCACCTCCAACTGTGATACAAGAAAGCAGACACAACCACCAATATCTGCCAAGAGCACACCTGTCGGGCCTACGCAGAGCTCTTCTTCTTCCATGGCATCAACAGGGCACACAAGTGATATTATTTGTCTTTGTTGTAAGGGAAGAGGACATTTTGCGAGAGAATGCAAATCTCAGCGTGTGATGATTGCTACTGAGGATGGTGGGTATGAGTCCGCTAGTGACTATGATGAGGAGACTTTGGCTCTCATTACACACGAAGAACACGGTGGAGATGATTCTGATCATGAGACGCAACACATGGCTCCTGAAGACGCCGACATGTATGAATGTTTAGTTGCTCAATGTGTTTTGAGTGTGCAGGTTACACAAGCTGAGCAAAATCAAAGGCATAATTTGTTCCATACAAAGGGAGTTGTGAAGGAACGTTCTGTTCGCGTCATCATAGATGGAGGGAGCTGCAACAACTTGGCTAGCATGGAGATGGTGGAGAAGCTATCTCTCACCACAAGACCACATCCACATCCTTACTACATCCAATGGTTCAACAACAGCGGCAAGGTTAAGGTAACACATACTCCCTCCGTCCCAAAATTCTTGTCTTAGATTTGTCTAAATACGTATGTATCTAGTTCCGTTGTCGTGTTAGATACATCCGTATCTAGACAAATGTAAGACAAGAATTTTGGGACCGAGGGAGTACTATTCATGTGCATTTTATTATCTCTACATGTGTTGATTATGTTGATTGTGATGTGGTACCCATGCAAGCATGTTCGTCATTACTTGGTAGACCATGGCAATTTGATAAAAAAATTGTACACCATGGTAGAAACAATCAGTATACTCTTGTTCATAAGGATAAACATATTACTTTGCTTCCTATGTCTCCTGATTCCATTTTGAAAGATGATATTAATAGAGCTAATAAAGCAAAACAGGAGAAAAATAAGAGTGAAAATCAGATTGTGGCAAAAGAATTTGAGCAACAAATGAAGCATAATAATAAACCATCTAGTGTTACTTCTGAAATTAAATTGAAAAGTGCATGTTTACTTGCCACCAAATCTGATTGATGATCTAGATTTCAGCAAATCTGTTTGCTATGCTTTTGTGTGCAAAGAGGCATTATTTTCATTCGAGGACGTGCCTTCCTCTTTGCCTCCCACTGTTACTAACATTTTGCAGGAGTTCGCTGACGTCTTTCCACAAGACGTGCCACCAGGATTACCACCTATTCGAGGGATTGAGCATCAAATTGACTTAATTCTCGGTGCTTCGCTACCCAACCATGCACCATATCATACTAATCCAGAGGAGACGAAGGATATTCTGCGTCAAGTCTAGGAGCTGCTCGACAAAGGTTATATACGCGAATCCCTTAGTCCTTGTGATGTTCCTATTATTCTAGTGTCGAAAACGGATGGTACATCATGTATGTGTGTTGATTGTAGAGGCATTAATAATATTAATATTCGTTATTGTCATCCTATGTGTTGATTGTAAAGCCAGTTATCTTATCCATGGCCTCTTCAAAATTGTTCAGCACATCTTGCACCTGTTCAGTCATCATTTGCTAAAATTTATCATGCAACTCCTTATTCGTCATGTTCTCCCAGTCAGTCTCATCGACTTGTGATCCTACCATGGTTAGCAGCAATAGAAAAACACAAGAATATGATCCTACAGACTACTAGAAAATGGTGGTGGTGGGTGTCACAAATCTGTCAAGCAAATCTCAAATTCTTACCAGTTCCTACCCAGCAGCAGGCGGTGATCGGCAACCGATGTAGTCAAAACTCTCAAAGCTTTGATAGAGCGATTACCAGGGAGAGACAAATGCACGACATAGATTTATGTGGAGCTAGGAGGCTTATAATATGGTAGCAAAAATATTATCAATAATCAATTCAGAGATGCAATGTTGAATAAACGCTCAACGACGATACTGTGCTGGTCCTAGGCTAGACCGTGCTAGATACGCGAGCCCAGAACACTAACAAAATCACGGCACTGCACGTAAACAAGGGAAAAGTACACTCTGGAAAAAAATTCGCTCTTTTTTTGCTCTCCTATTTTTTTGTGAAAAATCACTATAATGGCGAGTGTATCAAAACTCTTCCCAGGTCAAAATGACAGGATGGGCACGAATTGCTTTTGATTTTTTTTCAGAAATCGGGGCAGTGACGAAGAAAAAGTGCGACAAAAAATCACTATGATGGCGAGTGTCTCAAAAGACTCAGAAAATCCTAAAAATAGAATAGGGAAAAATATTTTCGTTCGCTGAAATTTTGGCCTAAAAACTGCCCGGGGTCTGTAGACTTTTTTTCTCCGAAACCTACTCAGGCAATCAAACACGAACCGGAAATTAGATGGATCTCGAAAACAAACCTAATATGAAAAGAACTCAGATTGGTGGTGGATATATGATGGTAATATATGGTAGCGGTGGTGGTATATGGATACAGATTGGTGATGGTATATGGAGACGAATCGATGGCAGATAAGTGGTGGCGGTAGATGGCAGGGGTGATGATGATTGTGTGGCGGCGGCGTGACAACTTATGACCAGAACTAAAAACTCTAAAAGACTAGACTCTAAGACCAGCAACTAGACACGACGATGCAACCACAAATTCAACAAAGCAAAATACTGAAAAGACTATGCAAAGGCTCAGACTGGTTCGGATATGATGAACTAACCCTAATTTTCTTTGGCTTTTTCATGGACTATAGGTATGAAGAACATACTCAATCTAAACTACGAAAAACTATAAAATCTCACCGAGCAACCAGGAAATCTGATACCACTTGATAGAGGCAAAGGTATCCCGTCTTTTGATGAGATGGTGGCTATCGTTTTGGAGGAAGTCGACTTTGACGATCTGACTAAGAACTTGTGAGGGCATCACGCCTTGGCAACCGCTAAACTAACTTCGACAGGTTATTGACCATGCCGGAGCACGACCAACGTGACCATGAAGGTCTGTTTCCTACAGACAAACAAAGAACAAGCAAGAAACTAAGATTGCAATCTGGATATTGCGAATATAATAGGAAAGCTTTATTGATCAAGTTGGGGTTCTGTGACGCCTTTGTCTGGTCGTTGAACACAAACGAAGTGTGCGAAGTTGCAGCTATGGCTAACTTTAATGTAAACAAAACCTAAAGTCTAAACGATGCCCTAAGGGTTGTATATATGGAGGAGGGAGGGGGGAATTTCATGGCCCTTGGAGGAGGGGTCCGAAACCAACCCTAACTCTTGTTTCCCCACACATACGGACTCTAAAAATAGCCTGTAATCAAGTATTTCGAAATTACATCTGCCTGGCCCAAAAATAAGGTGACGCAGCACCTAGAATAGCCTCTGGAAAAAATTTATGAAGTGGCATCTTGTATATTTCATCCAAGGCTTCATGCACTCATTATGGTGGCTTCAGAGTCCTAGAATCATCACTTGCAACTCCGTTCTTGTTCCCCTTGATCATGCCATCATCTCCATGCTTGAACTTTCTCCAAGGTTCATCTGTCTTGTCCAAGCTAGGCCCTTCATTTGTAAGCAAAACAAACCTATCCAATTTAGGCAGCATTTATTCTCATGAACATTAGAATCGTTACCATGAAACGGAAGTACCTGGTAATTCAATTGGCGTGCGCGAGCTCTAGTAATTGATCCAGTATGTACAACAACAGGGGTTGTGGGTGTAACAATGGTATTGATGTCCTCATCACATCATGTGCATTTCTTTTGCATTTGTGTTCGTCTCCTGCATTCGGTCACTTTCTCCGTTGTCCGTTTCGGAATCCGGCACTCTCAAATGCACCCACCGCACCTCTGCCGTCCCAGATCTCCTCGTCCCGCACCGCCCCGTCCCAGTTTTCCTGAGTTGTTATTTCTGCCAAGTCCCTGAGTTTGCATATTAGGTGTGCTTGTTGTGATGCTCATAACTTCATGCATATTGCTCCGTTTTGCGTATATGATATACCAAAATGTTCATGTTTGAATGCTCTACATGATGGTTGCTTTTCCATCATGTTACTATTCATCTTTATGCCTTAATTATCATTGCAAAAGTGCTAAATGACATAATCTGCTGGAAACTGCTGTAACTTGTTGAATTATTTTTTTCATAGCATTTAGTGTGATTATCTTTTGAACATCATGTCAACATGTTTTAGAAGCATATTCATGCCATCTTTATAGTGGTTCCATCCATGCATTTTTATGTGACCTGTGGTTACTAGCACAAGCATGCAAAGTAGGGTACTTGCTGTTGCTGATTTCTGTGACTTGATGATTTCTGCCAAGTCTGAATCTGCTACATTATGTTGCCATGTTAACTTGATGCTACTAGTGAATCCATGCATAATTTGGAGATGCTTAGTAAGGATGTTTTGAAGATCATGTTATGCTCTATCCATCCATGTCCGTGTTTGCAATTATAGCCTAATGTAGATTATCAGTACCATGCCCTATATTTGCTAAATAATGTTTCTGTCAGCCTATTATCAGTAAGTTCAGTTTTGCCATGTGAATAGCTAGTGTTGTATGCATCCTATGGACATATCCTTGATATCAGTAGCTGCACAAACATTCCTTCTTGCTTCTGGTTACATTCACTTGCCGTGATATGCTCAATGTTGAGTTAACCAAGCTTGCAAACATGTCTACTTGTCGTTGTTTCTGCCATGTTCACTAAATAACACTAAGTCTATGAGTCTGTTATTATTTGCAATCTTGCCATGATGTTTTGAGCATGTTATACTGGTTTCTAGCAGTAGCTCAGTAATCATGTTTTGCCATGTTTAACCTGTACTTTAATGCCATTCTTTTGGTTGCTATTATCTTGCACTATAACATCATTGTTTCATGCCTCCAACATGTCAACATGTTATTTCTCCTCACTTGTATGCCCTATTTTTCAGTCATAATCTGTGTTATAAAGTTGCTTTTTTTTGCATTGATCATATTGGATTAATCCTGATGCCTATGAACCTGACCCTTGATGTTATTTGAAGCATGTAATCTTTACTTTGAGTTCATATCAAGTTTGTGTCCATATGTTTCCTGTAGCATGATGTTTTCTTGATTGCAAAGTGCTTAGTTGCTGTTTTGGGCAGATTGTGTTTGAAACTTGTTTCATGTGTATGTGTTGAATCGTGGCTCCGTTTGGAGCATGCTCTATATGAAACCTTGGTTTCGCGTGTAGTTTCCTCATACCATGTTGCATCCATGTTTTGAGTGTGTTTTGCTTGATGTTTGAATGCATTTTGCATCAATGCCATGTGTAACTTGGTTTGCTTATATTTTCTAGGTCATAGCTCCGAATTAAATAAACTTTATATGTAACTTGATTAGAAAAGCGCGTAGATCATCATGGTGCACTTTAACTTTCTTTTTAACAACTTGACTATAATGTGTTATTCAGATCTGGAACAATTTCGAAATTTGCATATGGGGATTTTCCGGAATTGTTCTATGTTGATTCCGGCCTCATTTAAACTTGTTTTGATGTGTGGTCCTCGTATGCATCATCTCTAGCCATGATGAGGATGTCACTAACAAAGTTACACCCACAACCCCTACTGATACATATGCAGGATGCCTTATAGTTTTTCGTAGTTTAGATCGAGTCTGTTGTTCATACCTACAGTCCACGAAAAAGCCAAAAAAATCGGGTTAGTTCATGATATCCGAACCAGTCTGAGCCTTTGCATAGTCTTTGCAGTATTTTCCTTTGTTGAATTTGCGGTGGCATCGTCGTGTCTAGTTGTTGGTCTTAGGACCAGCACAGTACCGTCGTTGAGCGTTTATTCAACTTTGCCTCTCTTAATTGATTATTGATTATCTTTTTGCTACCATATTATAAGCCTTCCCAGCTCCACATAAATCTACGTCGTGCCTTTGAGTTTCCCTGGTAATCGCTCTATCCAAGCTTTGAGAGTTTTGATAACATCGGTTGCCGATCACCGCCTGCTGCTGGGTAAGAACTGGGAAGAATTTGAGATTTTCTTGACGAATTTGTGACAGCCACCACCACCATTTTCTAGTAGTTTGTAGGATAATATTCTTGTGTGTTTCTATCGCTGCTAACAATGGTAGGATCACAAGTCGATGAGACTGACTGTGAGAACATGACAAATAAGGAGTTGCATGGTAAATTTCACCAAATGATGACTGAACAGGTGCAAGCTGTGCTGAACAATTTTGAAGAGGCCATGGATAAGATAACTGGCTTTGAGAAGATGTTCAAAACAAAGCTCAATAACAAATTTAATGAACTGCTTGCGCGTCTTCCACAACCACCACGGGCTGCACCTGCCGCACCTCTGCAACAACAACAACAACAAC
>NC_041386.1:310337787-310338322 GCF_002162155.2 Triticum dicoccoides
AGCAGCAGCAGCAACAACAACAACAACAACAACAACAACAACAACAACAACAACAACAACAACAACAACAACAACAACAACAACAACAACAACAACAACAACAACAACAACAACAACAACAACAGCAGCAGCAGCAACAACAACAACAACAACAACAACAACAACAACAACAACAACAACAACAACAACAACAACAACAACAACAACAACAGCGGGGTCCCTGATCACTGATCAAGGTCACCTTGGCGCATGAGCTCAACAGCGTTTCTTGATGCGAGGGGTGTGGACCGAGAAGCTCGACGTTAAATAGTATTCGGCTTGATGTGTGGAGGGTATCGATTAGTTATGTGCCCGTGTGTTGCAACGGATCCAAAATAGAATAATACATATTCACAAATTTGAAAGAAAACAATCTAGTTTTGATATACATATATCACTAAAAATATATCATGTTTCACTCAAAAAATATTTCTTAGGCTGTTTTGATAAGGTAAGAAAGGAATGTGGTTGGTTTGAAGATACTAAGGGGTTTTCT
>NC_041386.1:310338332-310385301 GCF_002162155.2 Triticum dicoccoides
AACAACAACAACAACAACAACAGCAGCAGCAGCAACAACAACAACAACAACAACAACAACAACAATAACAACAACAACAACAACAACAACAACAACAACAACAACAACAACAACAACAACAACAACAACAACAACAACAACAACAACAACAACAACAACAACAACAACAACTACCTCCGCTTCGCGAAACAGCCATCCGCCGAGCGAGCCGTGTTCCTCTTGAGGCTGGCCAAACTGTTGGTGCTGCTGTTGATACTTCTGTGGCTCCTACTGCTGATGCGGAGGAGGCTGATTATGCGGGAGATTACGAGGATCAGGTTGAATAAAATTAGAACTACGTGCAACCACCAGCACCACAACCACCAGGTCGTCCACATGCAAATAATCACAATGGTAGGGCTCCAACTCAGGTACGAGATCATGACCATCTCCCTAAACTAAAATTGAATATTCCATCATTTGGGGGTAGATACGTTCCTGATATGTATCTTACTTGGGAGTTAGAAACCGAACAACGTTTTACATGTTTAGAATATCCCAAGGAGAGATGTGTTGCTGCTGCACTTTGTGCTTTCACTAGTTTTTCTTGTGTGTCGTGGTCTGAATATCGTAGATTATATCAGAATAATATTCCAACTACTTGGGCTTCTTTGAAAATTGCTACGCGTACTCGTTGGGTTCCACCTTATTATCAACGTGAATTACTTCAAGAATTGCAGCATTTAAGACAAGGAAATTTTTTGTAGAAGAATATTATAAGGAATTAGAAACTGGTATGATTCAGTGTGGTATTGTTGAGCATAATGAAGCTATGCTTGCACGTTTTATGGATGGATTAAATAAAGAGATTCAGACCATTCTGGAGTATAAGGAATATAATAATATCACTCGTTTATTCCATCTTACTTGCAAAGCTGAACGTGAAGTGCAGGATCGACAGGCATTGGCGCGAACTAACTTTTCTGTAGGTCGATCTTCATCATTGACACCGCGTGCAGCCTCTACTTCCACACGTTCTCCTGCACCGGTGCCTCCGTCAGCTGCCACCACCAACCATGATACAATAAAGCAGGCACAACCACCACTATATGCCAAGAGCACACCTTCTGGGCTTGCACAGAGCTCTTCTTCAGCCATGGCATTGATGTCTACTACACAACCTTCTTCTTGTAGACGTTGTTGGGCCTCCAAGTGCAGAGGCTTGTAGGACAGTAGCAAATTTCCCTCAAGTGGATGACCTAAGGTTTATCAATCCGTAGGAGGCGTAGGATGAAGATGGTCTCTCTCAAGCAACCCTGCAACCAAATAACAAAGAGTCTCTTGTGTCCCCAACACACCCAATACAATGGTAAATTGTATAGGTGCACTAGTTCGGCGAAGAGATGGTGATACAAGTGCAATATGGATGGTAGATAAAGGTATTTGTAATCTGAAAATATGAAAACAGCAAGGTAACTAATGATAAAAGTGAGCGTAAACGGTATTGCAATGATAGGAAATAAGGCCTAGGGTTCATACTTTCACTAGTGTAAGTCCTCTCAACAATACTAACATAATTGGATCATAAAATTATCCCTCAACATGCAACAAAGAGTCACTCCAAAGTCACTAATAGCGGAGAACGAATGAAGAGATTATGGTAGGGTACGAAACCACCTCAAAGTTATTCTTTCCAATCAATCCATTGGGCTATTCCTATAAGTGTCACAAACAGCCCTAGAGTTCATACTAGAATAACACCTTAAGATACAAATCAACCAAAACCCTCATGTCACCTAGATACTTCAATGTCACCTCAAGTATCCATGGGCATGATTATACGATATGCATCACACAATCTCAATTCATCTATTCAACCAACAAAAAGAACCTCAAAGAGTGCCCCAAAGTTTCTACCGGAGAATCATGACGAAAACATGTGCCAACCCCAATGCATAGGTGCCCAATGTCACGAAACCCGCAAGTTGGTCACCAAAACGTACATCAAGTGGCACGTGGTATCCCATTGTCACCACAGATATCCACGGCAAGACATACATCAAGTGTTCTCAAGTCTTTAAAGACTCAATCCGATAAGATTACTTCAAAGGGGAAACTCGATTCATTACAAGAGAGAAGAGGGGGGAAGAAACATCATAGGATCCAAATATAATAGCAAAGCTCACGATACATCAAGATCGTATCATCTCAAGAACACGAGAGAGAGAGAGATCAAACACATAGCTACTGGTAAATACCCTCAGCCCCAAGGGAGAACTACTCCCTCCTCATCATGGAGAGCACCGGGATTATGAAGATGGCCACCGGAGAAGGATTGCCCCCTCTGACAGGGTGCCGGAACGGGTCTAGATTGAGTTTCGGTGGCTACGGAGGCTTCTGGCGACGGAACTCCTGATCTATGTTGCTCCCGGATGTTTTTAGGGTATATGGAGATATATAGGCGGAAGGAGCACGTCGGTGGAGCTCCGAGGGGCCCACGAGGCAGGGGGCGCGCCCAGGGGGGCGCCCTCCACCCTCGTGACCTCCCCGGAAACTTCTTGGAGTAGGGTCCAAGTCTCCTAGATCACGTTCGGTGAGAAGATCACGTTCCCAAAGGTTTCATTCCATTTGGACTCCGTTTGATATTCTGTTTCCTCGAAATACTGAAATAGGCAAAAAACAACAATTCTGGGTTGGGCCTCCGGTTAATAGGTTAGTCCCAAAAATAATATAAAAGTGGAAAATAAAGCCCAATATAGTCCAAAACAGTAGATAAAGTAGCATGGAGCAATCAAAAATTATAGATACGTTGGAGACGTATCAGGCATCCCCAAGCTTAATTCCTGCTCGTCCTCGAGTAGGTAAATGATAAAAAGAGAATTTTTGATGCGGAATGATACTTTGTCATAATTTCAATGTAAATCTTCTTAATCATGGTATGAATATTCAGATCCGAAAGGTTCAAGACAAAAGTTCATATTGACATAAAAATGATAATACTTCAAGCATACTAATCAAACAATTATGTCATCTCAAAATAACATGGCCAAAGGAAGTTCATCCCTACAAAATCATATAGTTAGGCTATGCTTCATTTTCGTCACACAAAGATGTTCCCAACTTCTATACCCCCGATGACAAGCCAAGCAATTGTTTCATACTCAAATAATCTCAAGCTTTTTTCAACCTTCACGCAATACATGAGTGCGAGCCATGGACATAGCACTATGGGTGGTATAGAATATGATGATGGGGGTTGTGTGGAGAAGACAAAAAAGGAGAAAGTCTCACATCAACGAGGCTAATCAATGAGCTATGGAGATGCCCATCAATTGATGTTAATGCAAGGAGTAGGGATTGCCATGCAACGGATGCACTAGAGCTAAGAATGCTCAACAAAAGAAAACTAGTGGTTGTGCATCCAACTTGCTTGCTCATGAAGACCTAGGGCATTTTGAGGAAGCCCATCGTTGGAATATACAAGCCAAGTTCTATAATGAAAAATTCCCACTAGTATGAACAAGACAACTTATGAGACTCACTATATGAAATCATGGTGCTACTTTGAAGCACAATATATGAGACTCACTACATGAAGAACAAGGTGCTACTTTGAAGCACAAGTGTGGAAAAAGAGATAGTAGCATTGCCCTTTTTATTTTCTCCTTCTTTTTTTTGGCCTTTCTTTTTTTCTTTTTGGCCTTTCTCTTTTTTTGATTGGGCAATGCTCTAATAATGATGATCATCACACTTCTATTGATTACAACATAATGATTACAACTCGATACTAGAACAAGATATGACTCTATATCAATGCCTCCGGCGGTGTACCGGGATGGTGCAATGAATCAAGAGTGACATGTATGAAAAATAATGCATGGTGGCTTTGCCACAAATACGATGTCAACTACAAGATCATGCAATGGCAATATGACAAAAGTAAAGCATGTCATGATGATGATGATGATGATGGTGGAAGTTGCATGGCAATATATCTCGGAATGGCTATGGAAATGCCATGATAGGTAGGTATGGTGGCTGTTTTGAGGAAGATATAGGGAGGTTTATGTGTGAAAGAGCGTATCATATCACGGGGTTTGGATGCACCGGCGAAGTTTGCACCAACTCTCAATGTGAGAAAGGGCAATGCATGGTACCGAAGAGGCTAGCAAATGGTGGGAAGGTAAAAGTGCGTATAATCCATGGACTCAACATTAGTCAAAAGAACTCATATACTTATTGCAAAAATTTAGAAGTCATCAAAAATCAAGTACTATGCGCATGCTCCTAGGGGGATAGATTGGTAGGAAAAGACCATCGCTCGTCCCCGACCGCCACTCATAAGGATGCACAAGCCAGGTACACTTCATGCTTCAAATTTGTTACACAACTTTAACCATACGTGCATGCTACGGGACTTGCTAACTTCAACACAAGTATTTCTCAAATTCACAACTACTCAACTAGCACGACTATGATATTATTACCTCCATATCTTAAAACAATTATCAAGCATCAAACTTATCTTAGTATTCAACCCACTAAAAAGAAAGTTTCACATATCTTGAATACCAAGTATATTAACATTAAGCAAATTACCATGCTATTAATGACTCTAAAAATAATCTAAGTGAAGCATGAGAGATCAAGTTTCTTTAAAACAAACGACCACCGTGCTCTAAAAGATCTAAGTGAAGCACTAGAGCAAAAATTATCACGCTCAAAAAGATATAAGTGAAGCACATAGAGTAAACTATCAAGCTCAAAAGATATAAGTGAAGCACATAGAGTATTCTAAAAAATTTCAATTGATACATGGATCTCTCAAAAGGTGTGTACAACAAGGATGATTGTGTTAGACTAACAAGCAAAGACACAAATAATACAAGACGCTCCAAGCAAAACACATATCATGTGGTGAATAAAAATATAGCTCCAAGTAAATTACCGATGGAAGTGGACGAAAGAGGGGATGCCTTCCGGGTCATCCCCAAGCTTTGACTTTTTGGTGTCCTTGGATTATCTTGGGGGTTCCATGGGCATCCCCAAGCTTAGGCTCTTGCCACTCCTTGTTCCATTATCCATCAAAAGAATTCACCCAAAACTTGAAAACTTCACAACACAAAACTCAATAGAAATCTCGTGAGCTCCGTTAGAGAAAGAAAACAAAAGACTACTTTAAGGTACTGTAGTGAACTTGTTCTTTATTTGTATTGGTGTTAAACCTACTGTATTCCAACTTCTATATGGTTTATAAACTATTTTACTAGCCATAGATTCATCAAAATAAGCAAACAACACACGCAAAACAGAATCTGTCAAAAACAGAACAGTCTGTAGTAATCTGTTACTAACGCAAACTTCTAGAACCCAAAAAATTCTACAAAAATTAGACGACCTGGGGAATTTGTTTATTGATCAGCAGAAATTGGAATCACTATTTTATCACGTTCTGGTGATTTTTGACAATTCGGGCACTGAGCGCAAAGATTCTGGAAATTACAGCAAGATCAAATAACTATCTTCCAAGAAGATCTAATAGGTTTAACTTGGCACAAACACTAATTAAAAGATAAAACCACATATAAACAGAATCTAGATGGATTATTTATTACTAAACAGGAACAAAAGTCAAGGAACAAAAATAAAATTGGGTTGCCTCCCAACAAGCGCTATCGTTTAACGCCCCTAGCTAGGCATGATGATTTCAATGATGCTTACATAAAAGATAAGAATTGTAACATAAAGAGAGCATCATGAAGAATATGACTAGCACATTTAAGTCTAACCCACTTCCTATGCATAGGTATTTTGTGAGAAAACAACTTGTGGGGACAAGAATCAACTTGCATAGGAAGGTAAAACATGCATAACTTCAAAATTTTAAGCACATAGAGAGGAAACTTGATATTATTGCAATTCCTACAAGCATATGTTCCTCCCTCATAATAATTTTCAGTAGCATCATGAATGAATTCAACACTATAACCAGCATCTAAAGCATTCTTTTCATGATCTACAAGCATAGAAAATTTATTACTCTCCACATAGGCAAAATTCTTCTCATTCGGAATAGTGGGAGTATCATAGGAAAGTCGAATACTATAAATTGTTTCCATATTAAAAGAGTAATGTTCAGAGAAGGGGTAATCATAATCATGACAAGTTTCATAAATATAATCATCACTACTTTTTATAGCATAAGTTTCATCACAATAATCATCATAAGTAGCAACTTTGTTCTCATCATAATCACTTTGCATATCAAAACATGGAAGGCTAAAAATATCATCATTATTAAACATAGAATCCCCAAGCTTGGGACAGACATTAATTGCAGCAAATATATTCTCAAATATGTCATCTTCATCAAACATAGCTTCCCCAAGCTTGGGCCTTTTCGTATCATAAGCATAATCACTCTCATCATTAATAGCATGGATAGCACCAATAGTATAGCAATTATTATACTCTTCCAAGCATGTGCCAAAAAGATTTTCAAGATCATAAGAAGTATCATTATCTTCCCAATCATAATCATCACAACAAGCAATAGGCATAACAAGATCATCATCAAGTGTATCATCTTCATTTTCATGAGGCACAACAATAATAGGAGCAACTTTATTTGGGAGAGATACATTTTTACCTCTCTTCCTTTTTCTTTTCTTCTTATTTACCACATCGTGTGTGGGTTCAATCCTATTTTTGGAGCTCCTTATTAATGAGATTGGTTGAATAGGAGGCTCCTCCTCGTTGCCTGATTCATCATAAGAGATTATAGGAGGATATTGGAAAGTCTCTTCCCTTTCATTAGTATTCTCTTCATCTTCTATTTGTTTCATTTTCTTTATGTAGTTGGCAATATAAGGATTTTCAATGCAATTCACCGCACAATACATATAAATATTCTCTAGATCAAAATCAAGAACTCTATCAAGATTAAACTTTGGAATACCCTCAGTTATACGTTTCATTCCTTCATAACCCAAAAGAAGGCTAAGCTCTTTATGATGCTCAAGGGTAATCAAATTATCACAATGTTTGGACACGACTTGATCATGAAACAAATAGCATTGGAGCTTTAAATGACCATGTTCATTGCAAAGTTCACAAGGGGCACGAAAAATATTGAATCTTTCAGCTCATTCATCTAGACTTTCTTACAACAATTTAGTTTCTAAGTACTTATGCCTCTTACAATATCTATCTTCCCTATTCGGTGTGTACTTGCAAACCCAATCTACTCCACAAAAATTGACATGTTTATAGGAGGTATTTTCATCATAACTAGTGCAATCATCATTAGCATCATGGATATTCAAAGAATTCGTACTAACAACATTGCAATCATGCTCATCATTCAAAGATTTAGTGCCAAACATTTTGTAGATTTCTTATTCTAGCACTTGAGCACAATTATCCTTTCCATCATACTCACAAAAGATATTAAAAAGGTGAAGCGTATGAGACAAACTCAATTCCATTTTTTGTAATTTTCTTTTATAAACTAAACTAGTGATAAAACAAGAAACTAAAAGACTCGATTGAAAGATCTAAAGATATACCTTCAAGCACTCACCTCCCCGGCAACGGCGCCAGAAAAGAGCTTGATGTCTACTACACAACCTTCTTCTTGTAGACGTTGTTGGGCCTCCAAGTGCAGAGGTTTGTAGGACAGTAGCAAATTTCCCTCAAGTGGATGACCTAAGGTTTATCAATCCATAGGAGGCGTAGGATGAAGATGGTCTCTCTCAAGCAACCCTGCAACCAAATAACAAAGAGTCTCTTGTGTCCCCAACACACCCAATACAATGGTAAATTGTATAGGTGCACTAGTTCGGCGAAGAGATGGTGATACAAGTGCAATATGGATGGTAGATAAAGGTATTTGTAATCTGAAAATATAAAAAACAGCAAGGTAACTAATGATAAAAGTGAGCGTAAACGGTATTGCAATGATAGGAAATAAGGCCTAGGGTTCATACTTTCACTAGTGTAAGTCCTCTCAACAATACTAACATAATTGGATCATAAAATTATCCCTCAACATGCAACAAAGAGTCACTCCAAAGTCACTAATAGCAGAGAACGAATGAAGAGATTATGGTAGGGTACGAAACCACCTCAAAGTTATTATTTCCAATCAATCCGTTGGGCTATTCCTATAAGTGTCACAAACAGCCCTAGAGTTCGTACTAGAATAACACCTTAAGATGCAAATCAACCAAAACCCTAATATCACCTAGATACTTCAATGTCACCTCAAGTATCCGTGGGCATGATTATACGATATGCATCACACAATCTCAATTCATCTATTCAACCAACACAAAGAACATCAAAGAGTGCCCCAAAGTTTCTGCCGGAGAATCACGACGAAAATGTGTACCAACCCCTATGCATAGGTTCCCAATGTCACGAAACCCGCAAGTTGGTCACCAGAACGTACATCAAGTGGCACGTGGTATCCCATTGTCACCACAGATATCCACGGCAAGACATACATCAAGTGTTCTCAAGTCTTTAAAGACTCAATCTGATAAGATTACTTCAAAGGGGAAACTCGATTCATTACAAGAGAGAAGAGGGGGGAAGAAACATCATAGGATCCAAATATAATAGCAAAGCTCACGATACATCAAGATCGTATCATCTCGAGAACACAAGAGAGAGAGAGAGATCAAACACATAGCTACTGGTACATACCCTCAGCTCTGAGGGAGAACTACTCCCTCCTCGTCATGGAGAGCACCGGGATGATGAAGATGGCCACCGGAGAAGGATTGCCCCCTCCGACAGGGTGCCGGAATGGGTCTAGATTGAGTTTCAGTGGCTGCGGAGGCTTCTGGCGGCGGAACCCCTGATCTATGTTGCTCCCGGATGTTTTTAGGGTATATGGAGATATATAGGCAGAAGGAGCACGTCGATGGAGCTCCGAGGGGCCCGCGAGGCAGGGGGCGCGCCCAAGGGGGCGCCCTCCACCCTCGTGACCTCCCCGGAAACTTCTTGGAGTAGGGTCCAAGTCTCTTGGATCACGTTCAGTGAGAAGATCACGTTCTCGAAGGTTTCATTCTGTTTTGACTCCGTTTGATATTTTGTTTCCTCGAAATACTAAAACAGGCAAAAAACAGCAATTCTGGGTTGGGCCTCCGGTTAATAGGTTAGTCCCAAAAATAATATAAAAGTGGAAAATAAAGCCCAATATAGTCCAAAATAGTAGATAAAGTAGCATGGAGAAATCAAAAATTATAGATACATTGGAGACGTATCAGGCATCAACAGGGCAAACACATGATATTATTTGTTGTCATTGTAAGGGAAGGGGACATTTTGTGAGAGAATGCAAATCTCAGCAAGTGATGATTGCTACTTAGGATGGTGGGTATGAGTCCGCTAGTGACTATGATGATGAGACCTTAGCTCTTATTCCAAGTGAAGAACACAGTGGAGATGATTCTGATCATGAGAAGCAATACATGGCTGCTGAAGATGCTGACATGTATGAATGTTTAGTTGTTTTGAGTGTGCCGGTTACACAAGCTGAGCAAAATCTGAGGCATAATTTGTTCCATACAAAGGGAGTTGTGAAGGAACATTCTATTCGCGTCATCATAGATGGAGGGATCTGCAACAACTTGGCTAGCATGGAGATGGTGGAGAAGCTATCTCTCACCATAAGACCATATCCACATCCTTACTACATCCAATGGTTCAACAACAGCGGCAAGGTTAAGGTAACACGTACTATTCATGTGCATTTTAGTATCTCTACATATGTTGATTATGTAGATTGTGATGTGGTACCTATGCAAGCATGTTCCTTATTACTTTGTAGACCATGGCAATTTGATAAAAAAATTGTACACCATGGTAGAAACAATTAATATACTCTTGTTCATAAGGACAAAAATATTACTTTGCTTCCTATGACTCCTGATTCCAGTTTGAAAGAAGATATTAATAGAGCTAATAAAGCAAAAGAGGAGAAACATAAGAGTGAAAATCAGATTGTGGCAAAAGAATTTGAGCAACAAATGAAGCCTAATAATAAACCATCTTGTGTTACTTCTGAAATTAAATGGAAAAGTGCATGTTTACTTGCCACCAAATCTGATATTGATGATCTAGATTTCAGCAAATCTGATTGCTATGCTTTTGTGTGCAAAGAGGCGTTATTTTCATTCGAGGATGTACCTTCCTATTTGCCTCCTGCTGTCACTAACAATTTGCAGGAGTTCGCTGACGTCTTTCCACAAGACATACCATCGGGATTACCACCTATTGGAGGGGTTGAGCATTAGATTGACTTCATTCCTGGTGCTTCGTTGCCTAACCGTGTGCCATACCATACCAATCCAGAGGAGACGAAGAATATTATGCGTCAAGTACAGGAGCTGCTCGACAAAGGTTATATACGCGAATCTCCTAGTCCTTGTGCAGTTCCTATTATAATAGTGCCAAAAAGGGATGGTATGTCGCGTATGTGTGTTGATTCTAGAGGCATTAGTAATATTACTATTCGTTATCGACATCCTATTCCTAGGCTAGATGACATGCTTGATGAATTGAGTGGCTCTACAATATTCTCCAAAGTTGATTTGCGTAGTGGATACCATAAAATGAGATTAATGAACAAAGTCCTATGTGCTTTCATTGGACGATTTGTGGTAGTCTATTTCGATGATATATTGATTTATAGCAGGTCTTTGGAGGAACATTTGGAACATTTACATGCTGTTTTTATTGCTCTACGTGATGCACGTTTGTTTGGTAACCTTGGGAAGTGCACCTTTTGTACTGACCGAGTATATTTTCTTGGCTATGTTGTTACTCCATAGGGAATTGAAGTTGATAAAGCCAAGATTGAAGCTATTGAGAGTTGCCCGCAGCCCAAAACGGTCACACAAGTGAGGAGTTTTCTTGGCCCCACTGCATTCTATAGGCATTTTGTGAGAGATTTCAGCACTATTGCTGCACCTCTCAATGAGCTTACAAAGAAGGATGTACCTTTTGTTTGGGGTACCGCACAGGAAGAAGCCTTCACGGTATTGAAAGATAAGTTGACACATGCTACTTTAATCCAACTTCCTAATTTTAATAAGACTTTTGAGCTTGAATGCGATACAAGTGTAATTGGATTAGGAGGTGTGTTATTACAAGATCGCAAACCAGTTGCATATTTTTCTCAAAAATTGAGTGGGCCTAGTCTGAATTATTCGACTTATGATAAAGAATTATATGCCCTTGTTCGGACTATAGAGACATGGCAACATTATTTATGGCCCAAAGAATTTGTTATACATTCTGATCATGAATCCTTGAAACATATTAAAAGTCAAGCTAAACATTATTTATGGTTGAATTCATTGATAATTTCCCTTATGTCATTAAACATAACAAGGGTAAAGAAAATGTTATTGCTGACGCATTGTCTCGTCGCTATACTATGCTTTCACAACTTGACTTGAAAATATTTTGTTTGGAGACCATCAAAGATCAAAATTTGCATGATGCTGATTTTAAAGATGTAATGCAGAATTGTAAAGTAGGAAGAACATGGAACAAGTTTGTCGTTAATGATGGATTTTTGTTCTGTTCTAACAAGCTATGCATTCCAGCTAGCTCCGTTCGTCTTTTGTTGTTGTAGTAGGCGCATGGAGGAGGATTAATGGGACACTTTGACGTGAACAAGATGGAGGACGTACTAGCTACACATTTCTTTTGGCCAAAGATGAGACGGGATGTTGAGCGTTTTGTTGCTCGCTGCACTACATGTCAAAAAGCTAAGTCACGACTCAATCCTTATGGTTTATATATGCCTTTGCCTGTAGCTAGTGTTCCTTGGTAGGATATATCTATTGATTTTGTTTTAGGTTTACCTCGAACAAAGAAGGGGAGGGATAGCATATTTGTTGTCTAGATTCCCGAAAATGGCACACTTTATACCATGTCATAAAAGCAATGATGTTGTTAATGTTGTTGATTTGTTCTTTCGTGAAATTATTCGCTTGCATGCTGTGCCAAATACCATTGTTTCAGATCATGATACTAAATTTCTTAGCCACTTTTGGAGATGTTTATGGGCTAAGTTGGGGACTAAACTGCTTTTTAGTACTACTTGTCACCCCAAACTGGTGGACAAACTTAAGTAGTCAACAGAACATTGTCTACTATGCTTAGGGATGTTTTGAAGAATAATAAGAAAATGTGGGAAGAATGCTTGCCTCATATTGAATTTTCTTATAATCGTTCATTGCATTCTATTACTAAGATGTGCCCTTTTGAAATTGTGTATGGTTTCCTACCTCGTGCACCTATTGATTTGTTGCCTCTTCCATCTTCGGAGAAGGTTAATTTTGATGCTAAAGAACGTGCTGAATTGATTTTAAAAATGCATGAGTTAACTAAGGAAAACATTGAGCGTATGAATGCTAAATATAAACTTGCTTGAGATAAGGGTAGAAAACATGTTGTGTTTGCACCTGGAGATCTTGTTTGGTTACATTCGCGTAAGGATAGATTTCCTAATTTGCGCAAATCAAAGCTAATGCCTCGTGCTGATGGTCCTTTTAAGGTGTTAGAGAAAATAAATGATAATGCATAAAACTTGAGTTGCTTGCAGATTTTGGGTTAGTCCCACTTTTAACATTGCAGATTTGAAGCCTTATTTGGGTGAGGAAGATCAGCTTCCGTCGAGGACGACTACATTTTAAGAAGGGGAGGATGATGAGGGCATCAATACCATTGTTACACCTACAACCCCTACTGCTATACATACTGGACCAATTACTAGAGCTCGTGCACGCCAATTGAATTACCAGGTATTTTCGTTTCTTGGTAATGATTCTAATGTTCATGTGAATATGATGCTGCCTAAATTGGATACATTTGTTTTACTTACAAATGAAGGGCCTATCTTGGAGAAGGATGAACATTGGCGCAAAAACAAGCATGGAGTTGATGCCATGCGCAAGGGGAACAAGAACGGAGTTACAAGTAATGATTTCAGGACATTGAAGCCACCATAAGGAGTGCATGAAGCCATGGACGAAATATACAAGATGCCACTTCATAAATTTATTCGAGAGGCTATTCTAGGTGCTGCGTCACCTTATTGTTGGGCCAGGCCCATGTATTTTAGAAATACTTAAGTATAGGCAGTTTTTAGAGTCCGTATGTATGGGGAAACAAGAGTTAAGGTTGGTTTTGGATCCCTCCTCCAAGGGCCATGAAATTCCCCCCTCTTCCTCCATATATACAGCCCTTAGGGCATCGTTTAGACTTTGGGTTTCGTTTAGATTAAAAGTTTGCCATAGCTGCAACTTCGCGTACTTCATTTGTGTTGAACAACAAACAAAGGCGTCATAGAATCCCACCTTCATTAATAAAGCTTTCCTCTTATATTTGCAATATCCAGATTGCAATCTTAGTTTCTTGCTTGTTCTTCGTTTGCTCGCAGGAAATAGACCCTCGTGGTCAGGTTGATCGTGCTCTGTCGTGGTCAATAACCCTCGGAAGCTGGCTTAGCGATTGCTAAGGCGCGACGTCTCGCATGTTCATAGTCGGATCGTCAAGGTCGACTCCCTCCGAAAACGATAGCCACCATCTCATCGAAACATCGGGACACCTTCGCCTCTATCAGACTAGTTCCGTGTTGCGAAATAGCCCTCTGCCGAGCGAGTCGTGTCCCTCTTGAGCCTGGCCAAACTGTTGGTGCTGCTGTTGATACTTCTGTGGATCCTACTGCTGACCAGGAGGAGGATAATTATGTGGGAGATTACGAGGATGAGGTTGATCAAAATCAAAACTACGTGCAAGCACCAGCACCACAACCACCAGATCGTCCACATGCAAATAATGGCAATGGTAGGGCTCCCCCTCAGGTACGAGATCATGACCATCTCCCTAAACATAAATTGAATATTCCACCATTTGAAGGTAGATACGTTCCTGATATATATCTTACTTGGGAGTTAGAAACCGAATAATGTTTTACATGTTTAGAATATCCCGAGGAGAGACGTGTTGCTGCTGCACTTTGTGCTTTCACTAGTTTTGCTTGTGTGCGGTGGTCTGAACATCGTAGATTATATCCGGATAATATTCCAACTACTTGGGCTGCTTTGAAAACTACTATGCATACTCGTTGTGTTCCACCATATTATCAACGTGAATTACTTAAAAAATTGCAGCGTTTAAGACAAGGAAAAAATTCTGTAGAGGAATATTATCAGGAATTACAAACTGGTATGATGAGATGTGGTATTGTTGAGGATAATGAAGCTATGCTTGGACGTTTTATGGGTGGATTAAATAGAGAGATTCAGACCATTCTAGAGTATAAGGAGTATAATAATATCACTCATTTATTCCATCTTGCTTGTAAAGTTGAACGTGAAGTGCAGGATCGACATGCATTGGCACGAACTAACTATTCTACAAGTCGACCTTCCTCATGGACACCGTGTGCATCCTCTACTTCCACACATTCTTCTACATCGACACCTCCATCATCTGCCACCTCCAGTCGTGATACAAGAAAGCAGGCACAACCACCACTATCTACCAAGAGGACACCTGTCGGGCCTCTACAAAGCTCTTCTTCTTCCATGGCATCAACAGGGCACACAAGTGATATTATTTGTCGTCGTTGTAAGGGAAGAGGTCATTATGCAAGAGAATGCAAATCTCAGCATGTGATGATTGCTACTAAGGATGGTGGTTATGAGTCCGCTAGTGACTATGATGAGGAGAGTTTGGCTCTTATTACACGTGAAGAACATGGTGGAGATGATTCTGAAATGAGACGCAATACATGGCTCCTGAAGACGCTGACAGGTATGAATGTTTAGTTGCTCAACGTGTTTTGACTGTGCAGGTCACACAAGGGAGCAAAATCAGAGGCATAATTTGTTCCATACAAAGGGAGTTGTGAAGGAACATTTTGTTCGTGTCATCATAGATGGAGGGAGCTGCAACAACTTGGCTAGCATGGATATGGCGGAGAAGTTATCTCTCACCACAAGACCACATCCACATCCTTACTATATCCAATGGTTCCATAACAACGGCAAGGTTAAGGTAACATGTACTATTCGTGTGCATTTTAGTATCTCTACATATGCTGATTATGTTGATTGTGATATGGTACCCATGCAAGCATGTTCCTTATTACTTGGTAGACCATGGCAATTTGATAAAAAATTTGTACACCATGGTTGAAACAATCAGTATACTCTAGTTCATAAGGATAAACATATTACTTTGCTTCCTATGACTCCTGATTCCATTTTGAAAGATGATATTAATAGAGCTAATAAAGCAAAACAGGAGCACAACAAGAGTGAAAATCAGATTGTGGCAAAAGAATTTGAGCAACAAATGAAGCTTGTCGGGGGTTGGGTGTGACATATGCCAAAGAATGGCTTATGATGGTGGGCAAGACTGCTGCTGATAGGCCCGGGAGCGTGTATGCGAGTAGCACGATAGTTTACCCAGGTTCGGGGCTCTCCGGAGAGATAACACCCCTACTCATGCATGTCTGAGTATATCTGGTATATCTGGTACAGAGTGCTCCTGGAGCTGTATCTGAGCTCAGTGCCGTAGGCATCTGGCTTTGTATATGTCTCATATGGGTGTATGAGCTTAATGAGTGGGCATGGATGTATGTGTGAGTGTGTGTGGGAGTCCATCCTCCTGGATGGATGGATGAGGCCTCCTTTTATAGTGTGTAGCTAGCTTAATGTGTAAGCTAGCTAGTGGCATGGGTGATAGTGGCTTTGGTTGTAAGCTACCTTGGGTAGCTTACAAGCCAAGCTATGTAGGCATAGCTAGTGGGATGGTGCATGTCATGCTTGTCCCCTGGGGTACTTTATAAATCAGTACCCAGGGGACACGGTACACTGTAGATGACGTCGTGGTATGGTCGTCCCGTCGGTGTCTTATCGGTGTCGTGTCGGGCTGCAGTCGGCAGCCGATTGGTCGGCACTGTCGGCAGCCGGCTGGTTGGCGCAGTCGACAGCCGCCAGCCGGCCGGGTAGAGCAGTTGGACGGGGAGCCGGCAGGAGCGGCCGGGCAGTCGTACTAAGGGGCTTTGCTAGCTGCGATGTCTTTATTTATTGTCTTGCCGTCTTCGGGGTATCCATGGCCAATTACTCCGACAGTAGCCCCCAAGCCTCCGGGCAACTTGGCAAAGTTGGGCGGAGGTTTTTTGGCGAGTGTTCATGGAAATGATCATGCAAAAGACAAAGTTAGTCCATGCAGATATATCAAATGTTTGCTTTTAGTATTGCAAGTTTTATGTGGAGGGTGCCGAGTCGGTTTTGTCCGAGCCCCCTTAATCTTTTTCGTGTTCCCTCCACTTTTTGGCTTGTCCTCTTGCTTGCCGGACAGCCGCTCTGCGGTTTGTGGCTGAGAGTGGGCCACGAAGTGGAGTGTACAGTACTCAGAGTCTGGGAGCGAATTCAACCCAGTAGATACTTGTAAAGGAAAACGGCCGGGTTGCCTGAACCGTTTATCTTCCCGGATGTTTTCGCGTGGGTGGCCTCCAACGTTCACTCCTGCTAGCTGGACAACCGCTCTACGGTCTGTGGCTAAGAGTGGGCCTTTGGTACCGCGCTTGCTACTAAGCCGTGTGCAGGAACTAACGGCTCAGGCCAAGTGGCCGGCCCCCGGCCCAACTCTGGCTGCCGCCGGGGCGAACAGTGATGCAACTGTAATAAAATGCGGAGCTAGTCCCCCGAGCATCGCTCGGGGTTATCCGTGCTTGCGTGGTGCAAACATATGCGGGTGAGGACCTCACATTGAGTTTCGTGTAGGCGAGACGGAGTTTGCCGGAGACAGCCGGTGCGGCTCGGCACTCGCGGCGCGTGCCGGTGCACCCGCTGGGTGCAGCCTTCGAGCCTCTGGGTGCTCGAAGGAGGGTCCCGGCCGGTCAGGCTCGACCGGCCAGGCGGTGAGGCGTCTTGCAGCGCCCATTTTCTTCTTTTTTCTCTTCTACCGGCTCCTGGGAACCGGACAAAACTCTTCTCTTGTCTGCAATGTGTCGTGGGGGCACGCCAGCGCATCCACTGGGTGTAGCCCCCGAGATTCGGTCCGACTGCTGAGCAGTCGGGCTGGATCTTCTGGCAATTACTTTGTCTTCTTCTTCGCGGGGGCGCATCAGCGCACCCGCTGGGTGTAGCCCCCGAGATTTGGGCCGACTGCCGAGCAGTCGGGCCGGATCTCCCGGCAACTACTTTGTCTTCTTCTTTGCGGGGGCCGTCAGCGCACCTGCTGGGTGTAGCCCCCGAGATTCGGGCCGACTGCTGAGCAGCCGGCCGGATCTCCCGGCAACTACGCTGTCTTTTTTCTCATGAGGACACGTCAGTGCACCCGCTGGATGTAGGGCGCTTGGCTAGTGCAGTTGGCAGTCGGCCAGGCCGTGTATGGGCGCACGTACAACCAGAGCAGTCGGCAGTTAGCCAGGTAGTGCATGCGGCCGCTTGGCCAGAGCAGTCGGCAACTGGCCAGACATGCACGTACATATTGCAGCCGGCCATACATGCATGTACGCAGTGCACCCATCGGTGCATTTCCTTTCTCCTCTTTTTCTTCTTTGCCGCAGTCTACTTCGACTTTTCTTCAGCCGGCCACTGTTTTTTCGTTGCACTCGGCCACTTCTCAGCCGGATTGGGCACTCGGCCCTTTCTCTTGTTTTTTTCTTCTAGCCGGCCATTGGGCAGGAGGGCCCTGACTTTTCTAGCCAGCTCCGCCTTCCAGCCGGCCCCTTACTTTTTTCTTTCGGGAAGTCGGCCAAATGGGAGAGTGGGGCGGCAGGCGAGCCGGCGCGTGCGGTTGCGGCCGCCTGGAACGGCAAGACGGCGGGCGAGACCACGGGAGCCGATAGCAGGGGACGCCACCGTACCCGGCATGGTGCGTGGGAGCCGGCAGCAGGGGACACCGCAACAGCCGGCGCCGAGACGTGCGCGGGCAGCTAGCCAGCGAAGCGGCGCGGGCCCGCGGCCAACGAGGCGCAGCTGGCTGGAGCTTCCAGCCGGCGGGCGGGACACGGTAGCGCGGATGCACAGACGTGGAGCAGTTGGCCGGCGGTGACACGAGCGCGCGGAGGGAGCGGGACGGCCGGGTGCCGCCGGCATGCACGCAGCAGCCGGCGACAGGCGGTGGAGGAGCGGTCAGGCGTGGAGCAAAACGGGGGCCTCAGACGCGGCGATGGAGAGGTGCGCGCGGTCTTCGGTGTGATGCAGAGGTGCACGGGAGTCAGCCTTGATGCGGATGGAGGAGTCCGGGATGCGGGGGAAGCCGTCGCACGGGAACTGGCCAGCCGGGTTGCGGGAAGCCGGAGCCGGCGCAGAGGACCCGGCGCGGAGCACCCGGCGGGGTGGAGCCGGCGCGGAGAGGCCAGAAGCGGGTCCAAGCGGCGCTGGCGCCGGGAGGCAGAGCTCGGGGCGCGGATGGACGCCGGCAGAGGCGAGGCGGACGTGGCCGGCAACAGCTTGGGCGATGCTGAGGAGGCGCGCAATGCAAGCAGGCATCCCCACGCGACGCAGGGAGGCGCTAGGCGGCAGCGGCGCTGCAGGCAGCCAGGAGCGCGGCCCGCGGGCATGGTGGAGCGCAGGAGCCAGACGAGGCTAGGCGGAGCCGGCGCCATGGCAGTACAGTCGGCTCGGAGTAGTGCAGCAGCACCCGAGGAGGAGGAGCCCAGCTCGGTGGGCGCAACTCGCACTGTACGAGAGCAGCGCGGGGCAGGAGCCGGCGTTGTGGCGAGGGAGTTGGCGACAGGGACCGCGGGCGTGCGAGAGGGGTGCAGAGGCACGGACGCAGCGCGGCCTGGGCAGGGAACTCGGTGGCACGTCCATACTAGGCAACGAGCTAGAGGCAGAGCAGCGGGCAGAGCGCTGGCGGAGGGATGGTGATGATGTCTGTCTCGAGTATGGGCAATGTACAAGGAGTATCTGGCTATTGAACAAGCAATGTGTGGGAAGTGTATGAGGCATATTTGGGGCATGTATGTATGGCCAATGGTTTGACCATTGTTTGACTTGTATCTAGCTAGCTTGTCTAGATGATATTTGGAGTAGCGAACGCGCGTTTCAGCCGGAGCAAGGCACGACGCGGAGGGAAACAGACGCGAGCGGCACATGGATGGATGCGGCCGACCGAAGCAAGGCCCCGCGCGCGATGCGCACGGACGGACCACCTGCATTGTGGTGGTGGTGAAGAAGGCAAGGTCGATGCTGAGGACGCGCCGCCCCTCATGGCCATTCCGCGGCATGTCAATGCCGGGCCCCCGAGCGCTACCGGAGAGACGACGACGACGCCGCGGATGATGAAGAAGATGGTCCCGCCCAGACTGCGAAACCAGCAGCGGCGCGGTAGCATAGCACCGCCCCACGGTGGGCGCCAAATGTCAGGGGTTGGGTTCGACATATGCCAAAGAATGGCTTATCATGGTGGGCAAGACTGCTTCTTATAGGCCCGGGAGCGGGTATGCGAGTAGCACGCGATAGTTTACCCAGGTTCGGGCCTCTCCGGAGAGATAACACCCCTACTCCTGCATGTTAGAGTATATCTGGTATATCTGGTACAGAGTGCTCCTGGAGCTGTATCTAAGCTCAGTGCCGTAGGGATCTGGCTTTGTATATGTCTCGTATGGGTGTATGAGCTAGCTAGCTAGTGGGCATGAGAGAGCTCCACCGTGAGTGGCCATGGATGTATGCATGAGTGTGTGTGGGAGTCCATCCTCCTGGATGGATGGATGAGGCCTCCTTTTATAGTGTGTAGCTAGCTTAATGTGTAAGCTAGCTAGTGGCATGGGTGATAGTGGCATGGGTGATAGTGGCTTTGGTTGTAAGCTACCTTGGATAGCTTACAAGCCAAGCTATGTAGGCATACCTAGTGGCATGGTGCATGTCATGCTTCTCCCCTGTGATAATTTATAAATCAGTACCCAAGGGACACAGTACACTATAGATGACGTCGCGGTATGGTCACCCCGTCGGTGTCTTGTAGGTGTCGGGTCGGGCTGTAGTCGGCAACCGGCTGATCGGCGCAGTCGGCAGCTGGCTGGTTGGCGCAGTCGGCAGCCGGCAGCCAGCCGGGCAGAGCAGTCGGACGGGGAGCCGGCAGGAGCGGCCGGGCAGTCGGACTGAGGGGCTTTGCTAGCCCCAATGTCTTGATTTATTATCTTGCCGTCTTCGGGGTATCCATGGCCAATTACTCCGACAAAGCCTAATAATAAACCATCTAGTGTTGCTTCTGAAATTAAATTGAAAAGGGCATACTTACTTGCCACCAAATCTGATATTGATGATCTAGATTTTAGCAAATCTGTTTGTTATGCTTTTGTGTGCAAAGAGGCATTATTTTCATTTGAGGACGTGCCTTCCTCTTTGCCTTCTGCTGTTACTAACATTTTGCAGGAGTTCGCTGACATCTTTCCACACGACGTGCCACCGGGATTACCACCAATTCGAGGGATTGAGCATTAGATTGACTTAATTCCTAGTGCTTCGCTACCCAACCGTGCACCATACCGTAAGAATTGGGAGGAGACAAAGGGTATTATGTGTCAAGTCTAGGAACTGCTCGACAAAGGTTATATTCATGAACCCTTCAGTCCTTGTGCTGTTCCTATTATTCTAGTGCCAAAAAAGGATGGTACATTGCGTATGTGGGTTGATTGTAGAGACATTAATAATATTACTATTCATTATCTTCATCCTATTCCTAGGCTAGATGATTTCCTTGATGAATTGAGTGGCTCGACAATATTCTCCAAAGTTGATTTGCATAGTGGATACCATCAAATTCGTATGAAATTGGGAGATGAATGGAAAACTGCATTTAAAACTAAGTTTGGTTTATATGAGTGGTTAGTCATGCCTTTTGGGTTAACTAATGCACCTAGTACTTCCATGAGATTAACGAACGAAGTTTTATGTGCTTTCATTGGACGATTTGTGGTACTCCATTTTGATTATATAATGATTTATAGTAAATCTTTGGAGGAACATTTGGAACATTTACGTGCTGTTTTTATTGCTCTACGTGATGCATGTTTGTTTGGTAACCTTGGAAGGTGCACCTTTTGCACCGAGCGAGTGTCTTTTCTTGGCTATGTTGTTACTCCACAGGAAATTGAAGTTGATAAAGCCAAGATTGAAGCTATTGAGAGTTGGCCGCAGCCCAAGATGGTCACACAAATGAGGAGTTTCCTTGGCCTCGCTGGTTTCTAGAGGTGTTTTGTGAGATATTTCAGCACCATTGTTGCACGTATCAACGAGCTTACAAAGAAGGATGGTATGTCGTGTATGCGTGTTGATTGTAGACGCATTAATAATATTACTATTCGTTATCGTCATCCTATTCCTAGGCTGGATGACATGCTTGGTGAATTGAGTGGCTCTACAATATTCTCCAAAGTTGATTTGCGTAGTGGATACCATCAAATTCGTATGAAATTGGAGATGAATAGAAAACATCATTTAAAACTAAGTTTGGATTATATGAGTGGTTAGTCATGCCTTTTGGGTTAACTAATGCACCTAGTACTTTCATGTGATGAATGAATGAAGTTTTATGTGCTTTCATTGGACGGTTTGTGGTAGTCTATTTTGATGATATACTGATTTATAGCAGATCTTTGGAGGAACATTTGGAACATTTACGTGATGTTTTTATTGCTCTACGTGATGCACGTTTGTTTGGTAACCTTGGGAAGTGCACCTTCTGCACCGACCGAGTATATTTTCTTGGCTATGTTGTTACTCAACAGGGAATTGAAGTTGATAAAACCAAGATTGAAGCTATTGAGAGTTGGCTGCAGCCAAAACTGTCACACAAGTGAGGAGTTTTCTTGGCCTCGCTGGATTCTATAGGCGTTTTGTGAGAGATTTCAGCACCACTGTTGCACCTCTCAATGAGATTACAAAGAAGGATGTACCTTTTGTTTGGGGTACCGCACAGGAAGAAGCCTTCACAGTATTGAAAGATAAGTTGACACATGCTCCTTTACTCCAACTTCCTGAATTTAATAAGACTTTTGAGCTTGAATGCGATGCTAGTGGAATTGGATTAGGAGGTGTGTTATTACAAGATCGCAAACCTGTTGCATATTTTTCTGAAAATTTGAGTGGGCCTAGTCTGAATTATTCTACTTATGATAAAGAATTATATGCTCTTATTCGGACTTTAGAGACATGGCAACATTATTTATGGCCGAAAGAATTTGTTATACATTCTGTTCATGAATCCTTGAAACATATTAAAAGTCAAGCTAAACTGAATCGTAGACATGCTAAATGGGTTGAATTCATTGATACTTTCCCTTATGTCATTAAACACAAGAAGGGTAAAGAAAATGTTATTGCTGATGCATTGTCTCGTCGTTATACTATGCTTTCACAACTTGACTTTAAAATATTTGTTTGGAGACTCCAAAATGTTTAGGACGAAATCAAGAAAATAAGGATAGAAAACAAAACGGGTAGGCTCCGAAATCATGATCAACGTGGCTCTAGATACCAAGATGATGTAGGGTGGAACCCTATTCGGCCGATCTTTCACGAAAGGAGTGGATCCTGCGATGAACACGAAGAACACGAGGGGAAACACAAGGGGAAACACGAGAGAATCGCTCAAACCAACAAAAATGAGCACACATATGCTAGGTCCTCGAACACAAAAGAGATCACATGATCCAAAGTCAACATGGGACAATACATAGGGTAAACTGTCTTCTCCAAAGGAGGTCTTGATGGGGCCACCCAAAGAGGGTCTTGAATACAAGTGGATCTTCTCCGTAGAGGGGCCGCGGTCTCTCTCAAGGAGTAGATCTGTATGGATGAGCGAGGCTCTATCTCACAAATGAGCTATCACAACGCTAACCATAGCTAGGAGGAGGGAGAGGTCTATTTATAGTCGTAGTACAAAGGGGGGGGGGGTAAAGTGAAGGGGTACATGGGCCTCAGCCCGCAACTAGATGGCCTCAGCCCGCAACTGGAAATAGCCAGGGGCCGGATGTCTGTAAGGCGTCGGTCGTCTGGAGGCTCGTGGAGGTTCGGACATCCGTAGATCTTCGGACTTCTGTAGATTACGTTCTTGTCACATCCCTAGTTCTGAGGTGCACTAGGCTAGCCCTTCATGTGAGCATCTTGGTTAAATTTCCAGAAACTTGAAATGGGGATGAACCAAACCCCCAGTACCGCTTAAACCAACTAGGGTTACTAAAATATTTTCCCAATGAACCAGAAATGCCCTTCAAAAATGTTCATCACTTTTGTCTTTGTCTAGAACCTATGCTAAAATTGGTTCACATTTTTCTAGGACACCTAAGGTCACTAGATTAAATCATTAGCTATTTGCATTTGGACATTTGAATGCTATAAAATATTTTAAATGTCCAAATAATTCTGAACTTAAGTGTGGGCTATTGGAAATATTCCAAACAGAGCCCACAATTATTTTCAAGATTTCTGAGAGTGCTCTGGCATTTTAAATAAAGCCAAAAACAATTGTTGAAAATAGAAAACTAAAATAAATAGGAGAGAGAGAGAGAGAAAAGGCGAGATGCCACTTACCTGCACTGGGCCGGCCCACCTGGCCCGTGCCAGTCACCACCCACCTCTGCCAATAGGCAGAGGAGGGACACCACGACGCCGCCGAGCTCGCCACGCCACCTCCCTGCCTACCTGCCCTCGCCCGTGCCAGCGCAGTGCCTCAAAGGGCCTCGTCGACGCCGCACCGAGCCCCTGCTCTCCCCTCGCCTCTCCTCGCCATGGCCGATCCTGCCGCGCTCGTGCCGACGTGAAACTCGCAGCCACCGTTGCCCCCTTGTCTCCCCGCCGTGTCCACAAGCTCCGCCGTCGTCCACTTCATCGAGCAGGCCGAGCCCCGAGCACTCGCACGCTCTGCACCGCCTCCACCGAGCCGTCTTTGACCTCTCGCTGCCGGAGATCCCCCTCGACGACTTGACCGCTTCGCTTCCTCTCCGACCTCGCCATCAGCATCGTCGTGACCGCTGTGAGCCCCTACCTCTCCTCCCCCTCTTCATTCGCTCTGCCGTGCACCATAGCGACTGCACTGAGCTCGCCCGCGCGCGCTGCCTCCTCTGCACGTCGCCGTCGTGACCACAACCACGCTAGCTTGAAACCAAGTGCGTCACCACGTTCGCTGCATCCCCAGCAGCCCGTAGCAGTCCGAGCTCGCCGAGCTTCGGCAGCCGCCAAACTCGTCGCTGGCGTCGTTTCCGTCGACCCCGAGCTCAACCACTACCACCACTCGACGCGGCTCACTCCCAACTACGTGTAGGAGCTCTTCGCCATCCATTTGGTCGCCGAAGTGCGAAACCCGCACCCTCCGCCGCATTCTGTCGTCCCGGAAGCTAAATGCTGGCAATTTGACCCAGTTGACCAGGGATTTGACCCCCCTGGGTCACTAACATGTCGCCCCCGCCCCTAGTCAAACCTAGGTTAGCAATTAGACTGACCTTCATTAGTTAGTTAACTAACTGTGACACTGACTAGTGGGTCCCATTGGTCAGGTTTGAACTGGACCACAAAGTTAACCTGCTGACGTAGTGCTGATGCAATGCTGATGCAATAATGCCTTTTCTGGATTTATTCTTTTTCAGGAAATTCCAGAAAATAGTGCTAACTTCTAAAAATCATAGAAATTAATCTGTAACTCCAAATGCAAATATTTATATATGAAAAATGATCAGAAAAATCCAATCTATTCATCTGTACTTGTTTCATGCATGTTTAAGCAACTTAACTTTGCTGTTTGTTTCAAAACATGACAAAGCACTATTTAAATTCATAAGTTGAGTGTGGGATTGAACCTTTGGTTCAAAATGACTCAAACCCAGCTAGTTGTAGTTGCATTAGCCCAACACACTCATTTTGCCATGTCCTGATCATGCATCATATCGAGCATTGAATTGATTGTGTTCTTCCTTGTTTGCCGGTAATTGTCCCCTCTGAGTAGACGACGTTTCGACGATGAGATCGATGACACCGATGAAGAGCTATTACTATCTTCATATGTGCCAGGCAAGCAAAACCCCCTTGTTCATTCCGATACAATCCCACTCTGTCGCTTCTACTCTCTTTTACAGCATTAGGACAACAACAAAACATCGGTTACATGTTGCGGTAGTTGAACCCCTCTCCTCTGCATGACCTGTCATTGCCACAGTAAATAGATGAAACCCACTAGCATGAGTAGGAGTTGTTTGAGCCCTAATGTGCCTACTCATTCATGTTTGTTTGTCATGCCTGCTAGTTCTTACAATTGAGTCAGGTCTGATTCACCAGGGATGAATTGGAATGGTGTTGAACATGTCCTACTTTGTGTGAGCTAAAGGTTTGGATACGATTTGGTAAAGGTAGCAGTGAGAGGCCATGTAGGAGTACATGGTGGGTTGTCTCACTAAAGCCGTCCTCAGGAACTGAGTTCTGTGTTTGTGATCCATGAATAGCTACTACCACTCATTGGGATCCTTAATTGACCCTCTTGACTTATTAGTCGCCATTGTCCTCTGTCCAGGAGTTGCA
The DNA here is from genome assembly GCF_002162155.2 of Triticum dicoccoides. Taxonomy (NCBI): domain Eukaryota; kingdom Viridiplantae; phylum Streptophyta; class Magnoliopsida; order Poales; family Poaceae; genus Triticum; species Triticum dicoccoides. Next base: position 310,363,871 of record NC_041386.1, read on the forward strand.
AGTAGTTTTTGGTGTTTATAGTTGCTGGAGGCCGTGCACAGTGCTGACCCGAGGGGTGGGTTGTGATGCGGTAGGCACGTGGCCGGGTATGTCGGGCGCCCATTTGGTGTCACGGAACCTTGTACCCATTGTTCGAGGCCGTATGTGGAAACCTCGGCCGGACTCCCTGTGGATGGAACCTGAATAGGTGATAAACCTGGACTAGGGACTTGTGTGGTTAGTCAGGTCATGGCCGACACCCTCACCAGGCTTCCGCTTGAAGGATGTCGAGATACAAGACGTGTACATGGCGGTAAGTGGCGAGAGCGTGTGTGAAGAAGTACACCCCTGCAGCGTTATGTGACGCCCCCGATTCAATCATACACACAAAAGTGTACATCAAGATCAGGGACTCATGGGAAGATATCACAACACAACTCTAGACACAATTAAAATAATACAAGCTTTATATTACAAGCCAGGGGCCTCGAGGGCTCAAATACATAAGCTCGAAAGCACAAGAGTCAACGGAAGCAATAATATCTGAGTATAGACATAAGTTAAACAAGATTTCCTTAAGAAGGCTAGCACAAAAGTAGCAACGATCGAAAATACAAGGCCTCTTGCCTAGGACCTCCTAACTACTCCTCGAAGTTGAACTCCACGTAGAATCATCCTCGGGGTCCTCTGGCTCCTGGACTCCATCATATGATCGCAATAACCGGGTATAGAAAGGGGAAAAGGGGGGAGCAAAGCAACCGTGAGTACTCATCCAAAGTACTCGCAAGCAAGGAGCTACACTACATATGCATGCATTGGTATCAAATGGAAAAAGGGTAGCATTTGTGGACTGAACTGCAGAATGCCGGAATAAGAGGGGGATAGCTAGTCCTATCGGAATGGCTATGGAAATGCCATGATAGGTAGGTATGGTGGCTGTTTTGAGGAAGTTATATGGTGGGTTTAAGGTACCGGCGAAAAGTGCGCGGTATTAGAGAGGCTAGCAATGGAGGAAGGGTGAGATTGTGTATAATCCATGGACTCAACATTAGTCATAAAGAACTCACATACTTATTGCGAAAAATCTATTAGTTATCAAAACAAACTACTACGCGCATGCTCCTAGGGGTATAGATTGGTAGGAAAAGACCATTGCTCGTCCCCGACCGCCACTCATAAGGAAGACAATCAATCAATATATCATGCTCCGACTTCATCACATAATGGTTCACCATACGTGCATGCTATGGGAATCACAAACTTCAACACAAGTATTCCTCAAATTCACAACTACTCAACTAGCATGACTCTAATATCACCATCTTCATATCTCAAAACAATCATCAAGTATCAAACTTCTCATAGTATTCAATGCACTTTATATGAAAGTTTTTATTATATCCCTCTTGGATGCCCATCATATTAGGACTAAATTCATAACCAAAGCAAATTACCATGCTGTTTAGGACTCTCAAAATAATATAAGTGACGCATGAGAGTTCATCTGTTTCTATAAAATAAAACCACCACCGTGCTCTAAAAAGATATAAGTGAAGCACTAGAGCAACAACAAACTACTCCGAAAGATATAAGTGAAGATCAATGAGTAGTCGAATAATTATGCAACTATGTGAAAAATAAAAATATAGCTCCAAGTAAAGTTACCGATGAACGAAGACGAAAGAGGGGATGCCTTCTGGGGAATCCCCAAGCTTAGGATCTTGGTTGTCCTTGAATATTACCTTGGTCATCCCCAAGCATAGGCTCTTGCCACTCCTTATTCCATAGTCCATCGAATCTTTACCCAAAACTTGAAAACTTCACAACACAAAACATAACAGAAAATCTCGTGAGCTCCGTTAGCGAAAGAAAACAAAACACCACTTCAAGGTACTATAATGAACTCATTATTTATTTATATTGGTGTTAAACATACTGTATTCCAACTTCTCTATGGTTTATAAACTCTTTTACTAGCCATAGATTCATCAAAATAAGCAAACAACACATGAAAAACAGAATCTGTCAAAAACAGAACAGTCTGTAGTAATCTATAACTAACGCAAACTTCTGGAACCCCAAAAATTATAATATAAATTTCTGGAAGTGCGAAATTTATCTATTAATCATCTGCAAAAATAATTAACTAAATATCACTCTCCAATAAAAAATGGCAGCAAATCTCGTGAGCGCTAAAGTTTCTGTTTTTTACAACATGATCGCAAAGACTTTCCCCAAGTCTTCCCAAAGGTTCTACTTGGCACAAACACTAATTAAAACATAAAACCACATATAGACATAGGCTAGATGAAATATTTATTACTAAATAGGAACAAAAATCAAGGAACAAAAGTAAAGTTGGGTTGCCTCCCAACAAGCGCTATCGTTTGACGCCCCTAGCTAGGCATGATGATTTCAATGATGCTCACATAAAAGATAAGAATTGTAACATAAAGAGAGCATCATGAAGAATATGACTAGCACATTTAAGTCTAACCCAATTCCTATGCATAGGGATTTTGTGAGCAAACAACTTATGGGAACAATAATCAACTAGCATAGGAGGGCAAAACAAGCATAACTTCAAAACTTTAAGCACATAGAGAGGAAACTTGATATTATTGCAATTCCTACAAGCATAATTTCCCCCCTCATAATAATTTTCAGTAGAATCATTAATGAATTCAACAATATAACCAGCACCTAAAGCATTGTTTTCATGATCTACAAGCATAGAAAATTTACTACTCTCCACATAAGCAAGATTTTTCTCATTTGGAATAGTGGGAGTATCATAAGAAACTCGAATACTATAAATTGTTTCCACATTAAAAGAGTAATGTTCAGAAAAAGGGTAATCATAATCATGAAAAGTTTTATAAATATAATCATGATGACTTTTTATAGCATATGTATCATCACAATAATTATCATAAGTAGCAACTTTGTTCTCATCATAATCGATTGAAACCTCTTCCAAGATAGTGGAATCATCAGTAAATAAAGTCATGACCTCTCCAAATACACTTTCATAATTATCATAATAAGATTCAACATCCTCCAAAATAGTGGGATCATTACTTCCTAAAGTTGACACTCTTCCAAACCCACTTTCATCAATATAATCATCATAAGTAGGAGGCATGCTATCATCATTATAAATTTGCATATCAAAACTTGGGAGACTAAAAATATCATCTTCATTAAACGTAGCATCCCCAAGCTTGGGACAAACATTAATTGCAGCAAATATATTCTCAAACATGTCATTCTCACCAAACATAGCATCCCCAAGCTTGGGCCTTTTCATATCATAAGCATAATCACTCTCATCATCAATAGTATAGCAATTATCATATTCTTCCAAGCAAGTGCCAAAAAGATTTTCAAGATCATAAGAAGTATCATTATCTTCCCAATCATAATCATCACAACAAGAAATAGGCATAACGAGATCATCATCAAGTGCATCTTCTTCCACAATTATTTTTGATTCATTTTCATGAGGCACAACAATAATAGGAGAAACATTATTTGGGAGAGATATCTTTTTACCTCTCTTCCTTTTTCTTTTCTTCTTCTTCACCACATCAGGTGTGGGTTCAATCCTCTTTTTGGAGCTCCTTATTAATGAGATTGGTTGAATAGAAGGCTCCTCCTCGTTACTTGATTCATCATAAGAAATAGTAGGAGGATATTGGGAAGTCTCTTCCCTTTCATTAGTATTCTCTTCATCTTCTATTAGTTTTCTTTTCTTTATATAATTGGCAATATAATGATTTTCAATGCAATTCACTGCACAATACATATAAATTTCTTCTAGATCAATATCGAGGAATTTCTCTAGGTTATATTCTGGAATAATTTTAGTTTGACGTGCCATTTCTTCATAACCCAAAAGCAAACTAAGTTCATTATGATGTGCAAGGGAAATCAAGTCATCACAATTTTTGGAAATGATTAGATCATGAAACAATTTGCATCGGGTAGTTAAGTGACCACATTCATTGCAAGGTTCGCAAGTACGTCTAAGAAAATTTAAATTTTCAGCACAAACATCTAGCCTTTCTTGCAACCATTTAGTTTCTAAGTACTTATGCCTCTTGCAAAATCTATCTTCCCTATTTGGTGTGTACTTGCAAACTCTATGCACTCCACAAAAATCGACATGCTTATAAGAGACATTTTCATCATGACTAGTGCAATCATCATTAGTACTATGGATATTCAAGGAGTTCATACAAAAACATTGCAATCATGCTCATCATTCAAATATTTAGTGCCAAACATTTTAATGCATTCTTTCTTCTAACACTTTGGCACAATTCTCCTTTCCATCATACTCGCTAAAGATATTAAAAAGATGAACCGTATGAGGCAAACTCAATTCCATATTTTTTTGTAGTTTTCTTTTATAAACTAAACTAGTGCTAAAACAAGAAATAAAAAGATTTGATTGCAAGATCTAAAGATATACCTTCAAGCGCTAACCTCCCCGGCAATGGCGCCAGAAAAGAGGTTGATGTCTACTACATGATGATACGTCTCCAACGTATCTATAATTTTTGATTGCTCCATGCTACTTTATCTACTGTTTTGGACTATATTGGGCTTTATTTTCTACTTTTATATTATTTTTGGGACTAACCTATTAATCGGAGGCCCAGTCTAGAATTGCTATTTTTTTGCCTATTTCAGTATTTCGAGGAAACAGAATATCAAACGGAGTCCAAACGGAATAAAACCATCGGGAACGTGATCTTCTCACCGAACATGATCCAGGAGACTTGGACCCTACTCCAAGAAGTTTCCGGGGAGGTCACGAGGGTGGAGGGCGCCCCCCTGGGTGCGCCCCCTACCTCGTGGGCCCCCCGGAGCTCCACCGACGTGCTCCTTCCTCCTATATATACCTACGTACCCCCATTAGACCAAGGGGAGCCAAAAACCTAATTTCACCGCCGCAACTTCCTGTATCCACGAGATCCCATCTTGGGGCCTGTTCCGGAGCTCCGCCGGAGAGGGCATCCATCACGGAGGGCTTCTACATCAACACCATAGCCCTTCTGATGAAGTGTGAGTAGTTTACTTCAGACCTTCGGGTCCATAGCTAGTAGCTAGATGGCTTCTTCTCTCTTTTTGGATCTCAATACAATGTTCTCCCCCTCTCTCGTGGAGATCTATTCGATGTAATCTTCTTTTTGCGGTGTGTTTGTTGAGATCGATGAATTGTGGGTTTATGATCCAACTTATCTATGAATAATATTTGAATCTTCTCTAAATTCTTTTATGTATGATTGAGTTATCTTTGCAAGTCTCTTCGAATTATCCGTTTGGTTTGGCCAACTAGATTGGTAGTTCTTGCAATGGGAGAAGTGCTTAGCTTTGGGTTCAATCTTGCGGTGTCCTTACTCAGTGACAGAAAGAGTTGCAAGGCACGTATTGTATTGTTGCCATCGAGGATAACAAGATGGGGTATTTATCATATTGCATGAATTTATTCCTCTACATCATGTCATCTTGCTTAACGCGTTACTCTGTTTTTAACTCAATACTCTAGATGCATGCTGGATAGCGGTCGATGAGTGGAGTAATAGTAGTGCAGGCAGGAGTCGGTCTACTTGTCACGGACGTGATGCCTATATACATGATCATACCTAGATAACCTCATAACTATGCTAAATTCTATCAATTGCTCAACAGTAATTTGTTCACCCACCGTAGAATATCTATGCTCTTGAGAGAAGCCACTAGTGAAACCTATGGCCCTCGGGTCTATTCTCATCATATCAATCTCCATTACTTTATTTTACTTGTTTTGCTTTTACTTTTCACTTTTCATCTTTATACCAAAAATACCAAAAATATTATCTCTATCAGATCTCACTCTCGTAAGTGACCGTGAAGGGATTGACAACCCCTAAGCGTTGGTTGCGAGTTGCTACCGTTTTGTGCAGGTACGAGGGACTTGCGTGTGACCTCCTACTGGATTGATACCTTGGTTCTCAAAAACTGAGGGAAATACTTACGCTACTATGCTGCATCACCCCTCCTCTTCGGGGAAAACCAACGCTAGCTCGAGACGTAGCAAGAAGGATTTCTGCCGCCGTTGCCAGGGAGGCCTACACCAAGTCAAGTCAAGATTTACTCTCCCGTCAACGAGCCATTTCTGGCGCCGTTGCCGGGGAAGCCTACGCAAAAGTCAACATACCAAGTACCCATCACAATCTCTATCTCTCGCATTACATTATTTGCCATTTGCCTCTCGTTTTCCTCTCCCCCACTTCACCCTTGCCGTTTTATTCGCCCTCTCTTTCCCTTTGCCTTTTGTTTGCTCGTGTGTTAGTTTGTTTGCTTGTTCGTCACGATGGCCTTACCTAATTTTGGTGATCTTCACCTTAAAAGGCTAGAAGATATCGAAAACGATGTCAGGAAGTTTATGGTCTTGCAATTTGAGCATAATAATTTCTTTAGAAATGAGCTTAAGGAACAAAAGAGTTTTATGAGTTATATGAATAAAGAGCTCGATGATATGTCCAAAGAATTTGATGGTGTAAGAGCCCAAATTGCTCATCTTGAAAAAATGACCGCTGAAATTTCGGATATGCAAGCCACCTTAGTCAATAAGATGGCCGCTAAACCGAATTCCTATGAAAATCAAGATGAAGATCTGAAAGTTATTGATGTGTCCCCTATTAAATCGTTGTTTTGCAATGTGAATCTTGATGAATCTGATTATGATCTTCCCTTACCTAGAAGGCGTTCTAAGAATTCTGAGTTTTTAGATCCTGATGATGAAATTGATAAAAAAGGGATTGAAAGAAATAAAAATCTAGATATTGCTAAACCCAATATTTTGGATCTCAAGGAATTTAACTATGAAAACTGCTCTTTAATTGATTGTATTTCCTTGATGCAATCCGTGTTAAATTCTCCTCATGCTTATAGTCGAAATAAGGCCTTTACCGAACACATTGTTGACGCCTTAATGCAATCTTATGAAGAAAAGCTTGAGTTGAAAGTTTCTATCCCTAAAAAACTCCATGATGAGTGGGAACCTACAATTAAGATTAAAATTAAAAATTACGAGTTTTATGCTTTGTGTGATTTGGGTGCTAGTGTCTCTACTATCCCCAAAGCTTTGTGTGATTTGCTAGATTTCCGTGACTTTGATGATTGCTCTCTAAACTTGCATCTTGCGGATTCCACTATTAAAAAGCTTATGGGAAGAATTAATGATGTTCTTATTGTTGCAAATAGGAATTATGTGCCCGTAAATTTTATCGTTCTTGATATAGATTGCAATCCTTCATGTCCTATTATTCTTGGTAGAACTTTCCTTAGAACGATTGGTGCAATTATTGATATGAAGGAAGGGAATATTAAATTCCAATTTCCCTTAAAGAAGGGCATGGAACACTTCCCTTGAAAAAAATAAAATTACCATATGAATCTATCATGAGAGCCACTTATGGATTGCCTACCAAAGATGGCAATACCTAGATCAATCAATGCCTAGCTAGGGGCGTTAAACGATAGCGCTTGTTGGGAGGCAACCCAATTTTATTTTGTGTTTTTGGTTTTTGGTTCTGTTTAGGAATAAATAATCCATCTAGATTCTGTTTAGATGTGGTTTTATCTTTTAATTAGTGTTTGTGCCAAGTTAAACCTATTAGATCTTCTTGGAAGATAGTTATTTGATCTTGCTGTAATTTCCAGAATCTTTGTGCTCAGTGCCAGAATTGTCAAAAATCACCAGAACGTGATAAAATAGTGATTCCAATTGCTGCTGATCAATAAACAAATTTCCCAGGTCGTCTAATTTTGGTAGAATTTTTTGGGTTCCAGAAGTTTGCGTTAGTAACAGATTACTACAGACTGTTCTGTTTTTGACAGATTCTGTTTTGCGTGTGTTGTTTGCTTATTTTGATGAATCTATGGCTAGTAAAATAGTTTATAAACCATAGAGAAGTTGGAATACAGTAGGTTTAACACCAATACAAATAAAGAAAAAGTTCACTACAGTACCTTAAAGTAGTCTTTTGTTTTCTTTCTCTAACGGAGCTCACGAGATTTCTATTGAGTTTTGTGTTGTGAAGTTTTCAAGTTTTGGGTGAATTGTTTTGATGGATTATGGAACAAGGAGTGGCAAGAGCCTAAGCTTGGGGATGCCCATGGCACCCCCAAGATAATCCAAGGACACCAAAAAGTCAAAGCTTGGGGATGCCCCGGAAGGCATCCCCTCTTTCGTCCACTTCCATCGGTAATTTACTTGGAGCTATATTTTTATTCACCACATGATATGTGTTTTGCTTGGAGCGTCTTTTATTATTTGTGTCTTTGCTTGTTAGTCTACCACAATCATCCTTGCTGTACACACCTTTTGAGAGAGCCATGTATGAATTGAAATTTGTTAGAATACTCTATGTGCTTCACTTATATCTTTTGAGCTTGATAGTTTGCTCTATGTGCTTCACTTATATCTTTTTGAGCGTGATAATTTTTGCTCTAGTGCTTCACTTAGATCTTTTAGAGCACGGTGGTGGTTTGTTTTAAAGAAACTTGATCTCTCATGCTTCACTTAGATTATTTTGAGAGTCGTTAATAGCATGGTAATTTGCTTAATGTTAATATACTTGGTATTCAAGATATGTGAAACTTTCTTTTTAGTGGGTTGAATACTAAGATAAGTTTGATGCTTGATAATTGTTTTGAGATATGGAGGTGATAATATCATAGTCGTGATAGTTGAGTAGTTGTGAATTTGAGAAATACTTGTGTTGAAGTTAGCAAGTCCCGTAGCATGCATGTATGGTTAAAGTTGTGTAACAAATTTGAAGCATGAAGTATACCTGGCTTGTGCATCCTTATGAGTGGCGGTCGGGGACGAGCGATGGTCTTTTCCTGCCAATCTATCCCCCTAGGAGCATGCGCATAGTACTTCATTTTTGATGACTTCTAAATTTTTGCAATAAGTATATGAGTTCTTTTGACTAATGTTGGGTCCATGGATTATACACACTTTTACCTTTCCGCCATTTGCTAGCCTCTTCGGTACCATGCATTGCCCTTTCTCACATTGAGAGTTGGTGCAAACTTCGCCGGTGCATCCAAACCCCGTGATATGATACGCTCTTTCACACATAAACCTCCCTATATCTTCCTCAAAACAGCCACCATACCTACCTATCATGGCATTTCCATAGCCATTCCGAGATATATTGCCATGCAACTTCCACCATCATCATCATCATCATGACATGCTTTACTTTTGTCATATTGCCATTGCATGATCTTGTAGTTGACATCGTATTTGTGGCAAAGCCACCATGCATTATTTTTCATACGTGTCACTCTTGATTCATTGCACCATCCCGGTACACCGCCGGAGGCATTCATATAGAGTCATATCTTGTTCTAGTATCGAGTTGTAATCATTATGGTGTAATCAATAGAAGTGTGATGATCATCATTGTTAGAGCATTGCCCAATCAAAAAAAGAGAAAGGCCAAAAAGAAAAAAAGAAAGGCCCGAAAAAAAGAAGGAGAAAATAAAAAGGGCAATGCTACTATCTCTTTTTCCACACTTGTGCTTCAAAGTAGCACCTTGTTCTTCATGTAGTGAGTCTCATATATTGTGCTTCAAAGTAGCACCATGATTTTCATATAGTGAGTCTCATAAGTTGTCTTGTTCATACTAGTGGGAATTTTTCATTATAGAACTTGGCTTGTATATTCCAACGATGGGCTTCCTCAAAATGCCCTAGGTCTTCATGAGCAAGCAAGTTGGATGCACACCCACTAGTTTTCTTTTGTTGAGCATTCTTAGCTCTAGTCCATCCGTTGCATGGAAATCCCTACTCCTTGCATTAACATCAATTGATGGGCATCTCCATAGCTCATAGATTAGCCTCGTTGATGTGAGACTTTCTCATTTTTTGTCTTTTCCAGACAATCCCCATCATCATATTCTATACCACCCATAGTGCTATGTCCATGGCTCGCGCTCATGTATTGCGTGAAGGTTGAAAAAGTTTGAGATTATTTGAGTATGTGTCACATCCCTAGTTCTGGCCTGACCTATGCTTGCTTCCATCTGTGCATCATGTTTAAATTTTTGAAACTTGAACTGAGGAATTCAGAAGCCTCAAAACCCTAAATAAAAGAAGGGCAAAAACCCTAAAATCTCATTCATTGTTCCAAAATGCTCTTCTTAGATGTTTAATATTTTTGGCAAGGGTTTTGATCCAAACCAAAAATAATGAACATTTTAAAAGGATTTATTTTTTGGGACTTTGAATTTAAATCATTAGCTATTTGAATTTGAATTATATTCATATAACTAGAATATAATTTCAAATACCCCTGAAATATTTTATGAGCTTTTGGAAAAGTCCATCTAGCCAAATAAAAATATTCAGAGGAGTTTTTGGCATTGTTTGAATTATTTTAAATTCAAAACAGTGGCAAAAGAATTAAATAAAAATAAAACAGAACAGAAAATTAAAAAAAGGGAGCAGAAGCCTACCTGGCGCTCACCTGGTAGCCAAACCGGCCCAGCACTGTAGCTGGCCGGCCCAGCCCGCCACCGCTACCCCCCTGTCGTCTTCCTCCCTCGCCAGAAGGACAGAGGCGAGGCGTGGCGAGCGCCGACGCCGCCCCGGCCACGTCCTGCTTGCCGCCTTCTCCCCGACGCGTCTAGATGGCGCCACGCACCTCCCTGCCTCTCTTCCTCACTCTCCCGCGCTCTCACCCCCTTCCCCTTCCTCTGCTCTCTCTCGCGCGCAGCCCGAGCAGAGCTCATCGCCGCCGCTCGCCGTTGCCGCACTCAGAGCCTCCCCCTCGACCCCTCGGTGTGCCCAGCAGCTCGGCTACCTCGCCCTCAACCTCTCCGCCGAGTCAAGCGACCTCGGACGCCCTGCATCGCCGTCATCGAGCCGTCTTCTTCACGCACGGCCGCCGGATGCCGCTTGTCGATTCGCCGCCTCCTACGCCTCCCCGAGACCACCGAGCTGCTCATCGACCTCGCTGTGAGCCTCCGTGCAGAACCCCTCTCTTTCCCCTCGCGTTTGCGAGCTCTAGGCCATAGCTCCGTCGCGGCCGAACTCCGGCCGCCGCTGACCTCGTCGCCGCCGTCACTGCAGCCACTGGAGCTCCCACCCGAGTACACCAGTGTGCTCAGCGCGCCTCCACAAACCTGCAGCTACCAGTAGCTCCGCCTCCCGTGCCCTCTAGCACCATACTCGGCTGCTCCCGAACGCCGGCCGCCGCCACGAGCTCGACTCCGGCGAGCTCGAACCACCCCAACCCCTCCCATTTGGCTCTCTGGATGCGCAAGAGCGAGGGCTATGCCCTGGTGCCCTCAGCGCGCCAATCCGACGCCCTAGCGCAAGTCCGGCGTGCCCCCGCCGTGTTCTGTGGTCGCCGTCGGCTGGTCTCCGACGTGCTGACGTGGCGCCGTCGTTAGGGGCTAATGACCATGCTAATTAACCCCTGTGACACTGACAGCTGGGCCCCGCCGTCTAATTAATCGTAGATTAGTTTCTATTTAGTTTTAACTAATATCAGTGGGCCCACGCGTCAGCTTTGACTAAGCTGACGTGGCTGTTGACTGGGCCCACATGTCAGCGACACTAATCAGCCCCAGTCACTGACCAGTGGACCCCACTGGTCAGGTTTGACCTGAACCTGCCCTGTTGACCTGATGACGTCAAGGTGATGTCATGCTGACGCATTAAATGATTTTCTGGATTTAAAATAAATCAGAAAATCCAGAAAATTGTATAAACTTCTAAAATTCATAGAAATTCAACCGTAACTCCAAATTAAATAAATTATATATGAAAAATTATCAGAAAAATTCAAGGAATCCATCTGTACCATTTTCATGCATGTTTGAACAATGTTTGTCCTCTGTTTTGGACAAAACAAATAAAGGGCATTTAAATAATCATATATGGAGTTGGAATTTGAATCATGTATTCAAACCAACTTCATTTAAATCATAGCCAAGTGCATTAGCCCAAAACACATTCATATTGCCATGTCATAGCATGCATCATATTGTGCATTGCATTGATCGTGTTTCTTCTGTGTTTGCCGGTGTTGTTCCCCTCGGTAGACGCTGTACCGATGATGTGATCGTTGACACCGATGAAGACTCAATGTTATCTTCAGAAGTGCCAGGCAAGCAAAACCCCCTTGTTCATTCTGATACAATCCCACTCTCTCGCTCCTGCTCTCTTTTACTGCATTAGGACAACAATGATATATTTGTTACTTGCTGCGGTAGCTGAACCCCTTTATCCTTTGCATGACCTGTCATTGCCACAGTAAATAGATGAAACCCACTATTATGAGTAGGAGTTGTTTGAGCCCTGTTGTGCCTACTCATTCATGTTTGTTTGTCATGCCTGCTACTGCTTAGAGTTGAGTCAGGTCTAATTCATCGGGGATGAATCAGAGGTGTGTGAACATGTCCTACTGTTGAGTGCTAAGTGTGTGAACACAATTTGGTAAAGGTAGCGGTGAGAGGCCATGTAGGAGTACATGGTGGGTTGTCTCATTGCAGCCGTCCTCAGGAACTGAGTTCTGTGTTCGTGATCCATGAACAGCTACTACCACACATTGGGCTCCGGGCGCTCCAAGCTCTCTCGACTTATTAATCAACTTGATCTTTGTCCAGGAGTTGCAACTAGTTTCTGGTGTTTGTAGGTAGTGTTAGTAGTCTACCAAGTGGCACCCGGTACAGGTGGGCTTGGGACAGACTAGGCATAGTGGCCCGGTGTACCAAGTGGCACCCGGTTGGTGGGCTTGGGAACCCTGCACACATCGTTTGGGGCCGTAAGCGACACCCCGGCCGGATCTCCTTGCGGATGGAACCCGAATAGGCGTTAAACCTGGACTAGAGACTTGTTCGGTTAGTCAGGTCGTGGCCGACTCCCTCGCCCGGCTTCCGCTTGAAGGTTGCCGAGGTACATGACGTGTACAGGGCGGTAAGTGGCGGGAGCGTGTGTGAAGAAGTACACCCCTGCAGGGCTATCATTATCTATTCGAATAGCCGGATTCCTTGGATATGGAAACTTGGACCCCTTGCATAGTTCATAGACAAGTGAAAGTGGATACTCTAAAATACGAAAGATAAGCATGAGTGCTATGGATGGCGTTCTCGTAGGGAGACGGGAGCGGATCCATAGTGGTGTATTGATATGGTGAATATGTGGACTTGTGTGCGCCACCTCAAAAGAGTTACTTGCAGTCGTAGTTCAGGTTAGCCACCGAGTCAAAGCTGGCTTGCTGCAGTTAAACTCCACCACCCCCTTTGTTGGTAATGATGCATATGTAGTTAGATCTGATGTAAGTCTTGCTGGGTACATTTGTACTCACGTTTGCCTATTTTATGTTTTGCAGAGAGACAACAGTCTCGCTAGTAGTACCGTGTGGACTTCAACGTTTAGCTTGTTACCTCAGCTACGATCTTGTGCCCTCGGCAGGATCTGGTAGATAGTCAGGCTTCTCAGCCTCTTTCATTTATAGTTGTCTGTACTCAGACATGATAGCTTCCGTTTGTGCTTTGACTTGTATGCTCTGATTGTTGGGTCATGAGACCCATGTTTGTAATATCTCGCTCCTCGGAGCCTATTGAATAAAACTACTGAGTCGTAGAGTCATTTTGTGATGCCATGTTGTATTGCACATATCGAGCATATTGTGTGTATGTTATTGAAATGCTTGGTATGTGTGGGATCTGACTATCTAGTTGTTTATCTTTAGTAGCCTCTCTTACCGGGAAATGTCTCCTAGTGTTTCCACCGAGCCATGGTAGCTTGCTACTGCTCCGGAACACTTAGGCTGGCCGGCATGTGTCCTTCTTCGTTCCTGTGTCTGTCCCTTCGGGGAAATGTCACGCGATGAATACCGGAGTCCTGTTAGCCCGCTACAGCCCGGTTCACCGGAGTCCTGCTAGCCCAGTGCTACAGCCTGGATTCACTCGTTGATGACCGACACGTTCGATGCTGGGTCATGGATGCCTGTCCCTGTAAGTTTGTGCCACTTTGGGTTTACGACTAGCCATGTCAGCCCGTGCTCCTTATCATATAGATGCTAGCGACACTGTCATATACGTGTGCCAAAAGGCGCAAACGGTCCCGGGTAAAGGTAAGGCGACACCCGTGGCAATACCGTGCGTGAGGCCGCAAAGTGATATGAGGTGTTACATGCTAGATCGATGTGGCATTGAGTCGGGGTCCTGACAGTATGAAACAATTGCTTGGCTTGTCATCAGGGGTATAGAAGTTGGGAACATCTTCGTGTGACAAAAATGAAGCATAGCCTAACTATATGATTTTGTAGGGATGAACTTCCTTTGGCCATGTTATTTTGAGATGACATAATTGTTTGATTAGTATGCTTGAAGTATTATCATTTTTATGTCAATATGAACTTTTGTCTTGAACCTTTCGGATCTGAATATTCATACCATTATTAAGAAGATTTACATTGAAATTATGCCAAAGTATCACTCCGCATCAAAAATTCTCTTTTTATCATTTACCTACTCGAGGACGAGCAGGAATTAAGCTTGGGGATGCCTGATACGTCTCCAACGTATCTATAATTTTTGATTGCTCCATGCTACTTTATCTACTGTTTTGGAATATATTGGGCTTTATTTTTCACTTTTATATTATTTTTGGGACTAACCTATTAACCGGAGGCCCAGCCCAGAATTGCTGTTTTTTGCCTATTTCAGTATTTCGAGGAAACATAATATCAAACGGAGTCCAAACGGAATGAAACCTTCGAGAACGTGATCTTCTCACAGAACGTGATCTAGGAGACTTGGACCCTACTCCAAGAAGTTTCCGGGGAGGTCACGAGGGTGGAGGGCGCCCCCCCCCCCCGGGCGCCCCCTGCCTCGTGGGCCCCTCGGAGCTCCACCGACGTGCTCCTTCCTCCTATATATACCTACGTACCCCCATTAGACCACGGGTAGCCAACAACCTAATTTCACCGCCGCAACTTACTGTATCCACGAGATCCCATCTTGGGGCCTGTTCCGGAGCTCCGCCGGAGAGGGCATCCATCACGGAGGGCTTCTACATCAACACCATAGCCCTTCCGATGAAGTGTGGGTAGTTTACTTCAGACCTTCGGGTCCATAGCTAGTAGCTAGATGGCTTCTTCTCTCTTTTTGGATCTCAATACAATGTTCTCCCCCTCTCTCGTGGAGATCTATTCGATGTAATCTTCTTTTTGCGGTGTGTTTGTTGAGAACGATGAATTGTGGGTTTATGATCCAACTTATCTATGAATAATATTTGAATCTTCTCTGAATTCTTTTATGTATGATTGAGTTATCTTTGCAAGTCTCTTCGAATTATCCGTTTGGTTTGGCCAACTAGATTGGTAGTTCTTGCAATGGGAGAAGTGCTTAGCTTTGGGTTCAATCTTGCGGTGTCCTTACTCAGTGATAGAAAGAGTTGCAAGGCACGTACTGTATTGTTGCCATCAAGGATAACAAGATGGGGTATTTATCATATTGCATGAATTTATTCCTCTACATCATGTCATCTTGCTTAAGGCGTTACTCTGTTTTTAACTTAATACTCTAGATGCATGCTGGATAGCGGTCGATGAGTGGAGTAATAGTAGTGCAGGCAGGAGTCGGTCTACTTGTCACGGACGTGAGCCTATATACATGATCATACCTAGATAACCTCATAACTATGCTAAATTCTATCAATTGCTCAACATTAATTTGTTCACCCACCGTAGAATATCTATGCTCTTGAGAGAAGCCACTAGTGAAACCTATGGCCCCCGGGTCTATTCTCATCATATCAATCTCCATTACTTTATTTTACTTGTTTTGCTTTTACTTTTCACTTTGCATCTTTATACCAAAAATACCAAAAATATTATCTCTATCAGATCTCACTCTCGTAAGTGACCGTGAAGGGATTGACAACCCCTAAGCGTTGGTTGTGAGTTGCTACCGTTTTGTGCAGGTACGAGGGACTTGCGCATGACCTCCTACTGGATTGATACCTTGGTTCTCAAAAACTGAGGGAAATACTTACGCTACTGTGCTGCATCACCCCCTCCTCTTCGGGGAAAACCAACGCTAGCTCGAGACGTAGCACACAACCTTCTTCTTGTAGACGTTGTTGGGCCTCCAAGTGCAGAGGTTTGTAGGACAGTAGCAAATTTCCCTCAAGTGGATGACCTAAAATTTATCAATCCATAGGAGGCGTAGGATGAAGATGGTCTCTCTCAAACAACCGTGCAACCAAATAACAAAGAGTCTCTTGTGTCCCCAACACACCCAATACAATGGTAAATTGTATAGGTGCACTAGTTCGACGAAGAGATGGTGATACAAGTGGTATATGGATGGTAGATAAAGGTTTTTGTAATCTGAAAATATAAAAACAGGAAGGTAACTAATGATAAAAGTGAGCACAAACGGTATTGCAATGCATTTAAACAAGGCCTAGGGTTCATACTTTCACTAGTGCAAGTTCTCTCAATAATAATAACATAATTGGATCATATAAATATCCCTCAACATGCAACAAAGAGTCACTCCAAAGTCACTAATAGCGGAGAACAAACGAAGAGATTATTGTAGGGTACGAAACCACCTCAAAGTTATCGTTTCTGGTCGATCTATTCAAGATTCCGTAGTAAAATAACATGTAGCTATTCTTTCTGTTCAATCTATCATAGAGTTCGTACTAGAATAACACCTAAAGACACAAATCAACCAAAACCCTAATGTCACCTAGATACTCCAATGTCACCTCAAGTATCCGTGGGTATGATTATACGATATGCATCGCACAATCTCAAATTCATCTATTCACCAACACAAAGAACTTCAAAGAGTGCCCCAAAGTTCCTACCGGAGAGTCAAGATGAAAATGTGTGCCAGCCCCTATGCATAGGTTCATGGGCGGAACCCGCAAGTTGATCACCAAAACATACATAAAGTGGATCAATAGAATACCGCATTGTCACCATGGGTATCCCACGCAAGACATACATCAAGTGTTCTCAAATCCTTAAAGACTCAATCCGATAAGATAACTTCAAAGGGAAAACTCAATCCATTACAAGAGATTAGAGGGGGAGAAACATCATAAGATCCAACTATAATAGCAAAGCCCGCGATACATCAAGATCGTACCACCTCAAGAACACGAGAGAGATAGATCAAACACATAGCTACTGGTACATACCCTCAGCCCCGAGGGAGAACTACTCCTTCCTCGTCATGGAGAGCACCGGGATGATGAATATGGCCACCTGAGGGGGATTCCCCCCTCCGACTGGGTGCTGGAACGGGTCTAGATTGGTTTTCGGTGTCTACTGAGGCTTCTGGCGGCGGAACTCCCGACCTATTGTGCTCCTAGAAGTTTTTAGGGTATATGGGTAAATATATAGGAGGAAGAAGTACGTTGGTGGATCTCCGGGCTGTCCACGAGGCAGGGGGCGCGCCCAAGGGGGTGGGCACGCCCCCACCCTCGTGGGCAACCTGAGACTCTCCTGGTCCATCTCCGATACTCCGTGCGCTTCTTCTGGTCCAAAAATAAGTTCCGCGAAGTTTCAGGTCAATTGGACTCCGTTTGATTTTCCTTTTCTGCGATACTCTAAAACAAGGAAAAAACAGAAACTGGCACTGGGTTGTAGGTTAATAGGTTAGTCCCCAAAAATCATATAAAATAGCGTATAAATGCATATAAAACATCCAAGGTTGATAATATAATATCATGGAACAATCAAAATTTATAGACATGTTGGAGTCGTATCATGCATTCACACACATGTTGAATCAAAATGATCGGAATGACAATCACAACGGTTTTTTAAAGTAAATTGCTAGACCAATGGAATTAACCAGAATGTAAGTATGCAAGAATTCCCAGAACAACAGGCTGTTGAGGATTTTCGAAAGATCAAATAGTATTTCGAAGAATTTTGTGAAACACGTGATCAACTGGGAATGAACGAATCCTCGATAAGTGTGAGGGATTATCCGTAGGGGTATTTCTGCGGCAAAGAGCTGCAAAGCGGTGGGCACAAGGGATTTCGAATTATCGAAGAAATTTTCAGGGTATCAAGTAATAACAGGGGCAACTGGGAACGAAGGTAAGTACGACAAGTGTAAGCAGTTATACATAAGGAATTGTCGGTGGTCGGGAATAGCAAAAGTGGTGGGCACAAGGTCTCAAGAGTATAATGGAGAGTATCTTCGGAATCTTCTGGTGAAGTAGGCCATCATCTGGAATGAAGGGGCTCTCCAGGAGAAAGTATTTACGAGAACCTAGAGTTGGAGTTAGCAAAATCATTTAACCCGAATAGAAGAGAGATCAGAGTCCTAGAGTATAGACGAGGAGTAAAAGATCCTAGTACCACCCAATGGCGACGTGGGCCCATAAGACACACAACCATGTTAGTAAAAAGTTTTGCAAGGTCTAGACTCGACTTTGGCCAAGGAGTTTGGAAGGGGGATTCCTACAGGCAGTCGGCTCAGATACCAACTTGTGACGCCCCCGATTCAATCGTACACTAATCATACACGCAAACGTGTACGATCAAGATCAGGGACTCACGGGAAGATATCACAACACAACTCTAGACACAAATTAAACTAATACAATCTTTATATTACAAGCCAGGGGCCTCGAGGGCTCGAATACATAAGCTCGAAAGCACAAGAGTGAGTGGAAGCAATAATATCTGAGTACAGACATAAGTTAAACAAGATTCCTTTAAGAAGGCTAGCACAAAAGTAGCAATGTTCGAAAAGGCAAGGTCTCCTGCCTGGGACCTCCTAACTACTCCTCGAAGTCGAACTCCATGTAGAATCATCCTCGGTGTCCTCTAGCTCCTGGACTCCATCATATGATCGCAATAACCGGGTATAGAAAGGGGAAAAGGGGGGAGCAAAGCAACCGTGAGTACTCTTCCAAAGTACTCACAAGCAAGGAGCTACACTACATATGCATGCATTGGTATCAAATGGAAAAGGGGTAGCATATGTGGACTGAACTGCAGAATGCAGGAATAAGAGGGGGATAGCTAGTCCTATCGAAGAATACGCTTCTGGTAACCTCCATCTTGCAGCAGAAGAAGAGAGTAGAAGGTAAGTTCACCAAGTAAGATCGCATAGCATAATCCTACCCAGTGATCCTCCCCTCGTCGCCCTGTGAGAGAGCGATCACCGGTTGTATCTGGCACTTGGAAGGGTGTGTTTTATTAAGTATCCAGTTTTAGTTGTCATAAGGTCAAGGTACAACTCCGGGTTGTCCTTTTACCGAGGGACACGGCTATTCGAATAGATAAACTTCCCTACAGGGGTGCACCACATTTCCCAACACACTCGATCCCCTTTGTCCAGACACACTTTTCTGGGTCATGCCCGACCTCGGAAGATCAACACGTCGCAACCCTACCTAGGCACAATAGAGAGGTCAGCATGCCGGTCTAAATCCTATGGTGCAGGGGTCTGGGCCCATTGCCCAATACACACCTGCATGTTGCGTACGCGGCCGGCGAGCAGACCTAGCCTCCCTTATACAAGAGCAGGTGTTCCAGTCCAACCCGGCGCGCGCCGCTCAGTCGCTGACGTCAAGAAGGCTTCGGCTGATACCACGATGTCGAGTGCCCATAACTGTTCCCGCGTAGTTGGTTAGTGCGTATAGGCCAATGGCCAGACTCAGATCAAATACCCAGATCTCGTTAAGCGTGTTATTTTGAAATAACCATGGACGCCGACCAGGGCCAGGCCCACCTCTCTCCTAGGCGGTCTCAACCTGCCCTGTCGCTCCGCCACAAAGATTCACTCAGAGGGCCGTCGGGGCAAATGTCCTTTCGGACCCAATCCGTGAATCACTCGCGGGTACTCTACGAGCTGACCCGACTTTAGTCACCACCTGTATAGTATGTATGCATGTATATACCCATGATCAACTCCTGAGTGATCATGGCCCGATAGTATAGCATGTAGGGCCACTGATGGAATACTAGCATCCTATACTAAGCATTTAGGATTGCAGGTAAGGTATGAATAACTGGAGCAACAACGACAGGATATGCATCAGGATAGGATTAACGGAAAGCAGTAACTTTCATGTAGAAACGGGGGGCTTGCCTGGTTGCTCTGGCAAGTAGGGGTCGTCAACAACGTAGTCGGACGGGGCACCAGCAGCGGCGTCAGTCTCGTAGTCTACCGGAGAGAAGAGGGGGAAGAAATAACGAATACAATGCAAAAAGATGCATAACGATGCATGACATGACAAGTAACGATGCTAGGTGTGCCCTAACGCAGTACAAGGTGATACCGGCGAAGGGGGAAAACATCCGGGAAAGTATCCCCGGTGTTTCGCATTTTCGGACAGATGAACCGGAGAGGGAAAGTTGCGTGTTCTCTATGCTAGGGATTCATGGCGGACGAACGGGCTGCGTATCCGGGTTCGTCTCGTCATTCTGAGCAACTTTCATGTAGAAAGTTTTTCCATCTGAGCTACGGTTTATTTTATATTGATTTTAAAAGATTTAAATCATTTTTAGCATTTATTTAATTCAACATTATCCAGAATAGTGCTTGCTGATGTCAGCATGACGTCAGTAGTCAAACAGTCAGTTCACTAAGTCAAACTGACATGTGGGTCCCACTGTCACACTCCGATTATTTAACTAACAATTATTTAGGTTAATTGGTGATTAGGTTAATCCAATTATGATTAATTAACTTAATTAACTTAATTAATTATTGTAATTATTGTAATTATTATTTTACTATTTTTTTAATTCTCCTCTTTTTTAAACGTTCTGGGCTGTGGGCCCCATGTGTCGTTGAGAGTAGTTTTAACAAGTGGTTTATTTTAAACAAAGGGTTAATTAAGTGGTGGGGTCCATATGTCATGGACATTTTAACATTTTAAACCATAGACAATGGCCTAACTAATATGATTAGTGGGGGTAGACCTAAGTTAATTAATAGGCCGGCCGGCCCCACATCTCATAGGGCCAGCCCGGCCTCTTTGGCAGGCCATGCACGGGCACCGGGCGCCATCGACTAGGACCAGCAGCGGGCACGCAAGCCGGCGCCGGGTAGCGGCGGCAAACGCTAGTGGCGATGGTGGCTAGCAGCGGTAGCAGCAGGCAGCATGCCGGCGGGCACGGGCGCAACCCGGGCATAGCCGGTGCGCGGGCGACGACGGATGTACGACGGGGAGGCTGGGGCATCGTGAGTGCGGGCACGAGCCAGATCCTGTGAAGGGGAGAGAGGAGGGCAGACGGGGCTCACGGGGGGTGTCGCGTGCGAGCTCGAGGGGGTGCAGGGGTGGTCCGGTGAGGAGGGCTCCGTGCGGCTGTGGGGTCGGGCGGTGAGGTGACGGTGGCCACGTGGAAGATGGCGTCGAGCAGAACCGGGCGGCGGGGCGCGGT
>NC_041386.1:310385410-310436811 GCF_002162155.2 Triticum dicoccoides
GAAGGGGGTCGGGGCCCTCTGCCCCGATCCAGACGGGGAAGGGGAGAGAGGCGTGTGGGAGGGAGCGAGTGGGGTTCGTGGGGGGGAGTGGGAGAGATGGGTATAGGGTTCGGTCGGGTGTGGCCTATAGGCCAGGGGAACGGGGTGTGGGCCGGCCTGTGGGGTGGCCGACTGGGTCGGCGGGGTCGAGGCCCAGTTGGGGTTTGGGGCTATTCTCTTCTTCTTTTTTTGTTCTGTTTCACCTTTTTCTTTTTTTCTTTTTTGAATGGTTATAGTTTTATAAAATACTCAAATGGTTCCTAAATTAGTATTACTATATTTACTACTGCCAAATTAATTTGGGTAGCTAAATAAAATAGTTTAACATCTTATAAATTAGTATTACTATATTTTCTTTTTTTCAGGCATTTATTTAATTGATTCTACTGATGTTTTATTTATTTTGGAGCATTTAAACATTTTATAAAAGTGTGGTTTCTCCACCATTATTACTTAGGATTTAATTGTCCCAGTTTGAACATTTTATTTTTAATGTTTGAAATTTTTTGATGTTTGTCTTTATTTTAAATTTGAATTTGAATCGTTTTTGAACCACCGCGAGATTAACAACAATAACTGAGGTGACATGGCATCATTAGCATGGAATTACTGTAGCTTAATTATCCGGGCGTCACATGTTAACATCATCTATTCAAATAGCTGCATCTGCGGTAAAGGACCTCTGGGTTGCCTATACAATTCATTGACAAGTGAAAGTGGATACTCTAAAATGCGCAAGATAAGCGTGAGTGCTATGGATGGCGTTCTCGTAGATAGTTACTTGCAGATCCATAGTGTGTATTGATTCATGAATATGTGGACTCGTTTGCGCCACCTCAAAAGAGTTACTTGCAGACGTAGTTCAGGGTAGCCACTGAGTCAAAGCTGGCTTGCTGTAGTTAAACCCCACCATCCCTTTGTTGATACCGATGCATATGTAGATAGTTCTGATGTAAGTCTTGTTGGGTACATTTGTACTCACGTTTGCTTAATTTATGTTTTTGCAGATAGACTCTAGTCTCGCTAGTAGTTCCACGTGGACCTCGACGTTTAGCTTGTTACCTTAGCTACGAGCTTGTGCCCTCGGCAGGGTCTTGTAGTTAGTTAGGCTTCTCAGCCTTTTTCATTTGTAGTTGTCTGTACTCAGAGAAGATAAGCTTCCGCATGTGCTATTGCTTGTATGACTTGAATGCTGGGTCATGAGAACCATGTTTTTAATATCTGACTCTTCGGAGTCCTATGAATAAATACTTTGAGTCGTAGAGTTTTGTTGTGATGCCATGTTGTATTTACATATGTCGAGAATATTGTGTGCATGATTGAAATGCTTGGTATGTGTGGGATCCGACAACCTAGTTGTCTATCCTTGGTAGCCTCTCTTATGGGGAAATGTAGTCTAGTCCTTCCATTGAGCCATGGTAGTCTACTACAGCCTGGTTTACCGGAGTCCTGTTAGCCCAGTTGCTACTGCTCTGGAACACTTAGATTGGTCGGCATGTGTCCTTCTTTGATCATGTGGCTGTCCCTTCGGGGAAATGTCACGCGGTGTCTTTCGGAGTCCTGTTAGCATGATACAGCCCGGATTCCCGGAGTCCTGCTAGCCTAGTTGCTATAGCCCGAATTCACTCGCTGATGACCGACACGTTTGTTGATGGGTCATGTATGCCTGTCCCTGTAAGTTAGTGCCACTTTAGGTTCATGACTAGTCATGTCGCCCCGGTTTCTCTGTCATATGGATGCTAACGACACTATCATATATGTGAGCAAAAAGGCACAAACGGTCCTGGGCCAGGTAAGGTGACACCCGTGGGGATACCGTGCGTGAGGCCACAAAGTGATATGATGTGTTCCATGCTAGATCAATGTGGCTTAGGATCGGGGTCCTGACAGCTTTGGTATCAAAGCCTGACTGCTTGTAGGATTACCAAGCCAAACTAGTCGAAGTTGAGTCTAGAAATGCTTTATTTATATACAAGAATTGATTCTGGAAGGGAACGTAAGGCTGTTTTTACTCCTTTACCTAATGCCCTTCTAATATGAGTCATCCTATTATCTTCTACGGGGATTAAGAACTAGGCTTTCTCTTCTTTCTATCAGGTTCACGTGTTACTAATCCGTAAAATCTTAGGATTGTTGGTTCTAGGCCTTAGTTCAGTTTCTACTACTTTTAGTATGTTGTCACTTGAACCAGAAACTTGAGATGATGTTGTTAAGTGACTATGCAAATCCTTGTGAATGTCTCAAATCTTTTTCTGAGCATTTACAGCCGTTATGCTGTCCAAGTCATCCCACGTTTCTAAACAGTCTGATGCATTTGAAAATCTCGTCCACCCGTTCCTGATGTCCTTTTGGGCCAGATTAAGCACAGTAAACGGTCTGTTTAGGTACTCTACTGCCTCGACATATAAGTTGGAGCTAGTATTATGACCCTAGGCATCCTGGAAAATCACCCAGTAATCTAGCAATGCCTTTTGTTCCCAGTGTGATGATTCTGGCCGCCATGCATTCTCTAAAGCATCCCGTGATGCCATTTAGTTAGTATGTATTCTATTCCTGGGTTTTGAACCCGAGATTCACTCCACTCACCTCCTGTTGATATTGTTTGCTAGTTCCTTTAAGATATTAGTAACCTTTGCGATAGTCCTAGAGGTCCGTGGTATTTCTTCTTCCAAATACCATGAACTGCGTATAGCAGAAGTTCTTTGAACCAAAAGATCAAAACCAGAGTGCTCTTAATGAGTTCTCCATTCTACATTGTGAATCTGCCAGTTCTACCTTTCTGCATGGGTTATCCGGAAGAAATGTTGAGCTTTCCTTGACATACTAATCTATGCATCCACAACTCAATTGATAGTCTAGAGTATGTGTGCATTCCGACCATTGTCTATCAATTGATAGTCTAGAGTATGTGTGCATTCGTTCGTCGATGCCTATTATTCTCGTGGTCTGTCAAGCCGTTCTATTCCGGAATGACTAGGAGAAACAAACTCCAGTACCTCATCCATATCTAGGATTGGGTCAAAGTAATTTTATTCCGCAGATTAAGAATGCCAATCCAGCTTCTAGTCTGTTCTACCGGGAGTATTACCCCATTTATATCAAAATGTCATGGGAATTGCACCACCTCCTATGAACTCTTGATATAGTGATACCTCTTGCCATCATTGTTCATTTCTTGGTCTCCGTGTTATTGAGGCCGGAATGTCGACAAATGAACCGTGATGTGTGAAATCAATACTCCTAGCAACCCCGTTGCTCAGTAGTTAATGGGCAATAATCTCATTCTTAGCGTGTTAGTATTGAATTATCATTCTAAGATTTATCGTGCGACCAAGTCCATTTTCCCTAGTGCACTCCTCGGTCAATGAGATAGGATTGTGTCAATCCATCACTCTCTTGATCATGTCGTCTTGCCTTGAAAAGCAAGATTAATCTCGAGCTTAGTAACATATCGATGGTTCATGATTTTCCGAATATCTTCTCGGTAGTATTACCTGGTTATCACCTGACCGCTATGTTGAGTTCGTGATCAAGTTGGTTTCTTGTAAAAAAACCCTTCTCGAAGAATCTGTGTTGAATACCCCTGAGCTAGTTGGTCAAGCTAAACAACAACTTGGAGAGTTGGAAGATAAAAGCTTGTCCAACTTAGTTCATTTCCAAAGGGATATCTTTGTGTGTGTGTGTTGAAGAAAGATGATATCTTCATCAATTGATCCACGTGATCAATTGTCGGCGCTATTGTCTTACAATCCTTTGATTTGAGTGTGGGCTATCGTCAAATCAAATGAGAACCAACAATGTTCGTAATGTTGTCTTACTCGTGGTTGTTTCCTCGAGCATACATCATTATATCTTTTGGGTCTGACCAATACTATCACCTTGTTCACATAGTTGTGGAATTCCATCTTCATGGAAGTATCGATGATTTGTTGTTGAGCTCATCAACATCATTTTATCTTGTTCATGATTCATGTCGAACATCTAAGTGGTGTTGGAAACTTTTGTAAGCATTTCTTCATGCTAGTTCATGAAGCATATGTTAGTTCAAAGAAGTGACTTCCTCTAATTCATGTGCATTTGATGCAAGTTGCCGCCGTGAATTCGAGAAAGTTTGTTTTTGCTTCCTTTGGAGTCATTCCAAGTGAGTCATGTAGGTGCGAAGTATTATATGGTTTGAAAGGCTCGCTACCTTCATTCCATATGTATTCCCTAGCACACCAAGCCACTGATTGACTTGTTCAAGGATAAGAAGTTCATCGATAAGTGCATAAGGACTTCGATATTCTTGATGATGGTTCCTTACCAGAACTTGATAGTGTTTTATTGTAAGAATACTCTGTGGTCATGCTTGTCTTGGACAATATGTTCACATGCATGTAGCAGAACCAGCTCATGTTTTGGAGCTTGCTACCATAGTCCATCTCCTGGGAATCTTGCAACGTAATCTCGTCGATTTGTGTTGCAAACTTTCATTTTTCTTTCTGGACTTGATGAGTCTGGAGTATCATGTTACCAACTAGATCTGAATTCTAGGCAGATATGATGGTTGGAACTTTTCCAAGATCTATTATATAGGTCCCGACAAGGTTGATGTTTTGGCCGACACACCTAGCCGGAAGATCTATCATTGTAGTATCTTGATTGAGCTATTTGACCATCTTCTCCATGAGGATTTAGTGCAACTTATTCTAGAAGTTGTTCCTCAGGGGTCGGTTTTCTCTCGATTTCCTCAATTATGCCATAACCTTTCAAACAGTGGAATCACTCTCTACTATTGAGTTTGTCCCAGTTACTAGAATCATTCCTAGCATTAGCATTTTGTTCCTAGCTTGCACCGCCATTGCGCCATTCAACCATGGACTACCCTTCTTGGTAATTTCTGGTCAGGATCATTTTCAAAATTGGTCCTACCATGGGTCCCATCCATTTCCGATGATAAGAAAAAATCATCCATTGCGTTGTCTTCAACAAGGTAGTCCACATCATCCATTCTAGTCCGGGTATGCCATCCCTTCGTACTCCACCAAACGATTGTTGTGTTTTGCCTTAGGCTGGTGTAAAGAGTTTCAATGATCTCTGAATCAAAAGTAATTCTTTTTGCCACTTAAGGGAATATTTCTGCGAGTCATCTTTCTTAAGATGTCTCGTTATGATATCATGGCAACTCAACTCCTCGCTACATTGATAACCGTTCACTACATTCTTAAGCGTGAAATTGTTGCCTACCTAGTGAACCATCGTCATCTGTTAGACTCCATCCCTCTGAATGTATGTGTCATGTCTAAGCCCGAGAGATGTTTCAATGTCTCCCTCCATGAGTTGATCCTGAGTTGTTCGATCTTCGAGAAGATCGATCCTTCAAAGGTTTTCCTTTTCCTCATTGTCATGTCGGTTGGAGTTCTTAGAGTAGGACATCGAGATAGAGATGGTGATAGAATCAACATTCTCACGAAGTGCAATCTGGATCATGAAGATTGTGTTAGTTTGCGTCCCCCTTCATCTTAACGTATGATTGAATCTCGGGATGAGATTCTTGTTTAGTGGGGGTGAGTTTTCACATCCCTAGTTCTGGTATGCACTAGGCTATCCCTTCATGTGTGCATCATGTTTTAATTTCCAGAAACTTGAAATCGGGATGAACCAAATCCCTAGCACCACTTAAACCAACTAGGGTTACTAAAATATTTTCCCATGAACCTGAAATGCCCTTCAAAAATGTTCATCACTTTTGTCTTAGTCTAGAACCTGTGCCAAAATTGGTTCACATTTTTCTAGGACACCTAAGGTCACTGGATTAAATCATTAGCTATTTGCATTTGGACATTTGAATGCTATAAAATATTTTAAATGTCCAAATAATTCTGAACTTAAGTGAGGGCTGTTGGAAATATTCCAAATGGAGCCCACAATTATTTTTAGGATTTCTGAGAGTGCTCTGGCATTTTAAATAAAGGCAAAAACAATTGTAGAAAATAGAAAACTGAAATAAATAGAAGAGGGAGAGAGAGAGAGAGAGAGAGAGAGAGAGAGAAGGCCAGAGGCCACTTACCTGCACTGGGCCAGCCCACCTGGCCCGTGCCAGTCACCACCCACCTCTGCTAGTAGGCATAGGAGGGACACCGCGACGCCACCGAGCTCACCACGCCACCTCCCTGCCTGCCCTCACCCGCGCCAGCATAGCGCCTCGAAGGGCCTCCTCGGCGCTGCCCTGATCCCCTGGACACCTCACTTTCCCCCTGCTCTCCCCCTCGCCTCTCCTCGCCATGGTTGATGCTACTGCGCTCGCGCCGATGTGAAACTCACAGCTACCATCGCCCCTCATCATCCCGCCGTGTCCACGAGCTCCACCGTCGTCCGCTTCATCAAGCAGACCGAGCCCCGAGCGCTCAAACGCTCGGCACCACCTCCACCGAGCCATCTTCGACCTCTCGCCGCCGTAGATCCACCTCGACGCCCTGACCGCTTCAGTTCCTCCCCGACCTCGCCATCAGCATCGCCTTGACCACTGTGCACCCCTGCCTCTCCTCCCCCTCTCTGTTTAGTCTGTCGTGCGCCATAGAAACCTCACCGAGCTCGCCCGCACGCGCCGTCGCCTCTGCACGTCACCGTTGTGGCCATAGCCACGCTGGCTTGAAACCAAGCGCGTCTCCGAGGATTCTTTCAACATAATACAGGGGGCCAGTGCTGATGGTGTTGGTCCCAAAACAGAGCCACTTGCGGTGCCACCCCATCACCTAGGGTTTTCGGTTGTCATACGTAGTGTTCATCCGGTCATGGCCTGAGACAAGATACATGAGGCTACTATTAGGGTGTCGGCACGCCAGGAGGTCCTGATGGACTTGTTTTACCACTTTCGAAATGTCTTGTGAACCGGGATTCTGAGTTTGATCAGAGGGTCCTGAGATGGGGGATTGTCTCCGTGGATCGTGAGCTTGTCATGGGATAAGTTGGAAACCCCTGCAGGGTTTAAACTTTCAAGGGCCATGCCCACGGGTATGTGGTAGATGGGAATTTTTAATATCCGGTTGTAGTGGACTTGAACTAAGCTCAATTAAAATACACCGACCGCATGCGTAACCATGACGGTCTCTTTTCGAGTGAGTCGAGAAGAGAACACAGTAGGGTTATGTTTGAACATCAGTAGTTCACGATCACTTATTGATCATTACTAGTTTGCGACCGTTTGCGTAGTTTCTCATCTTACTCTTGTACTCGTAAGTTAGCCACCATACAATGCTTAGTGTTGCTGCAACTTCACCACTTATCCCTTCCATTTCCATTAAGCTTTGCTAGTCTTGATACCCATGGTAATGGGATTGCTGAGTCCTCGTGTCTCACAGATTACTACAACAACAGTTGCAGGTACAGGTAATGCGGTGATCATGACGTGAGAGCGGTGTTTACTTGTTTTGGTGTTCTTCTTCTGCTTCTTCTTCGTTCAGGGGATAGGTTCCTGGTCGAGAGCCTGGGCTAGCAGGGTGGATGTCGTTTGAGTTTATGTTTGTGTTTCATTCGTAGTTGGATGTTGTTCTCATGTATGATGTTTGATGTATTTTGTGACATGTATGCCCTTTGTATGTATCCCCATGTATTATGTAATGGTGCGATGTAATGATATCCACCTTGCAAAAGCGTTTCAATATGCAGCTCTATCCTTGGTGGAACCTTCAAGTTCCTCTCGGATAGGATCGCATATTGGGTGTGACACATTGTTTATGTCGTTTTGTTCTATAAATCTTGTTGCCATTATATGCACCTCTATGACTTAAGTTTTCGCCAAGCTGGGTTGCCTCGCTACTGTGTTCTTACCCTACGTTCCTGATTGTTCGGCTAGGGTGTAAAGGGAGCACCTCTGCAATTGTTACAACCGTGTAATCCGGATTTGTGCCTCGGACGGGTGAAGCCGAAAGCTAGCGTTCTTAAGGGAATAATTGGTTGGCTAACAAATAAGGGATAGGCTGCCTGTAATCCTATATTTCGGATCAAAGCCTAGGCATGCGTAATTAAGCACGCCGACCCAAGGAAAGGAACCCTTAATAGAACTATTTTCCCTGGAAGATGTTTCTTACGTTAAATAGTAATATAACATAACTCCCCGGATAAATTTTGCCTACTTGAGCAATATGAACGAATTGCCTAGTTTCCGAACATAACGAGTGTTTATTACATTCAAATATGGTATCCGGAAACACTCCAAGTTTTTTGGTATGGAGGTTGAAGCCAAACGCCTGCGATGACAAATTTTTACAAGTTCGGTTGGAGATAACTTCAATGATAAAGTATATTGATACATCGAAATGAACGCCTACTCTTTATCTATGCCATTTATAAGACTGTGTAAGCTATAGTCTTCTTGCGAATATTTTGCAGCTATCATCACTTGGTCATACACCAAGTTCGCGAGAATTTTTTTTCCGTCCGGTCCCCGAGGTCTAACTCGGGCCATACAATTTGGATCGAGCTTGGTGTAGCGTGTTTTCACCATCAGCCATGCCTCCCATGCACCTTCTCGGCATGCTGACGCCTTCCATAGCTCAAAACGGTGCCGGGCACCTTTGAACAGGTTCGCCAACCACTCCATACTTTCTGGAGGGATATCGAATGGCCATAATGCTTTGACCATACTCTTCATGGATTTCCGGGCTCGCTCATGCACTACAGACAACTCTTTTAGAACATCGCCTCAGAATCCGGATACTTCCTCTTCAAGATGCCCGGATAACAGAGCTGCAAGAACAGCATTATCACACTCTGAATTATTGGAAAATATGATTCCCCTGGATGGTTCAAAGGTCATACCGAATATGCCGCCTTTCAACTATTTATTCTCTTTTTGTGCGTCCGATAATTGAGCCTTTAAGCTCTTTATCTCTTCGGTTGCCCTTTTCCTCCTCCAGTTTTTTCTTTTGATAAATGGCCATTATGAATTTCTTCATTTCCTCCATCTCTGTGGTGGCAGCATCTAGCTTTGTCCGGCTCGTTTTCAAGCTCCTGGGACAGTGCATTGTTCTTCTCTTTGAGAACCTGTGGTCGTAACGATCCTTAAATCTGTTGGTCTAAACCACTTCAAATCTTGGGGCTACTGGCATATATCTATTAAATATGCACAAACAATTACCTGCATATCCTTTGAAAACAGGTTAGCAAATCTTGCAAGTCCGTCCCGGGCGGCTCGGATATATGCATCCATGGAGCTGGGGGCAGTAAATTCCTGCTGAGTAAAAGCTGGAGCACGCATGGTCTCCTTTAGTCGCCGTTGATTCATCATGCTCTCCACTTTGGAATTTGTGACGGATACGTCATCCGAATCCTCATGAGGTGGATGAGTTGACACTGCATCCGTATTGGCTCTCGTCCTGGTTGATGAGCCCGGTGCCGGATTAGCTGATGATCGGCCAACTGGGCCTTTGGACACGGATCGTTGTGTGCTCCTCCTGAAATAAGATGGGAGGAGAAATATGACAATATGGTCTTATGCCTAGGCACATGTTAAAGGTTTTACCTCTTTGACAAAGGAGGGGGTTCGACTGCGCTCCCGATTTCCTTTCGTTTTGATGGCTCCCCCGTGTAGATGTTACTTTCCTGGAGGCCACCCTCGATGGAGTGCAGCTTGCTGAGTGCCAATCCTATGAAGCATGATTCAGTGTGATGGGTGAGACGCAAGTGGGGGGCTCCTTTATTTTAGAATGATTTCCGAGTACTTACATTGTAGAAGGGGAGAATGCCGTGGTAGTCGGCCATAATAGCCACTTCCAAGCCGTCAAGGCTCACTTGATAATAGACTCCATCATCAAACTCTATAAATATATCCAGATCCTCATGGAAGCCGGGGTCTTTGTTGCGAGCGTAATGCTCTGGCTGTGGGGTGGGGCAATGAACATTTTTTACCACCTTCCTTCATGTCTGTTTTAAGACGACCAGAACAATTTTATTAGCACACCTCGATAATGAGCTAGGATAATGCTGATAATCAAGAAAAACTTACCCATTCAATGGGGTTATACATGGAAAAACCTTCCCGACAATTTAAATGGGTGAATTCTTCTTTCTCCCCCTTATAAAGATCTACCAGAATGGCGGCCAGAGCAGCTAGGGTATCTGGGGTCTCGCGCTTACAACAGATGTGTCGTCCTTTCTATTGTAACACCATAAAGGGGTCACTCTAGACTGAAGGGGCTGGATGCATCGCTTTATCACGATGGCCATGACTTCGATTATCAGAAGTTTAGAATTGGCAAGTACCCTAACCTTCCTAACCAACCTCTTTATTTCCGCACTGTCTTCTTGCTTGGGGCTCCGTGGGCACCAATTGAAGCATTTCTTCAAAGGAGCACTGGAGAATTCGGGAAGTCCATGCTGAATTGGGTCCGGAAGGGGAACCTCCTTAATATAAAACCATTCCGATGTTCATTCTTCGGATTCCATCTTGGGAGTTCCGACGAGGTAACCTGATCCAGCTATGCGCCATACTTCGGCGCCACCCACCTCAAATACAAAACCCCCTAGGGAACGAGGGACGATGCAAAAGAACATTTTCCACAGTTCAAAATGAGCCTCACAGCCTAAGAATAGTTTGCAGAGAGCGAAAAAACCCGAAATGTGCAGGATAGAACCTGGTGTGAGGTTGTGCAGCTGGATCCCATAGAATTCCAATAGACATCTAAGGAAGAGGTGGATCGGGAATCCTAAGCCCCTCGGAAGAAACAAACACACCCTCTCCTCCTTGTTGGGGTTGGGGAAATTCTCTGCTAGCACATCATTTCCAATCGAGGCCAATCCCACCTGCACGGAGACTAGATCTGCGGGAGGGAGATATCCCTGCATCTAAAGTCGATTCATCTGGAGGTGAGACACTGAGTAGCTTTGCCTATCACCCGCTTGAGGTCCATGAGGGCGCGAAGAAGAGCTAGGAGCATTGGCCATGTCTTGAAGTTTTTTGTGGTTGGCTCGGATGATCTTTGCGCGGCGTGGATGGCATTCGGGGATCTAACCTCCTTATATAGATGTCGCCCTTGCGTGGTAAGGGGCTTATTTCTAAAAGATTATTATGGACAGTTCGCATTCACCCGGAGCATGGAAATCAGGGCAACGACATGGAGAAATCGTAAAGGCAGAACATGGAGGTCAAAACTATATTGTCGTCAATGTGGAGTATGAAGAAGAACCTGCCTTGCAAAGCCGAAGACATAAGCCGGATACTACATCATCATTGAAGGCAACTTCGGGGGCTACTAAGGGAGTCCTGGATTAGGGGGTCCTCAGGTGTCCGGTCTATTCGATTTGGGCCAGACTGATGGGCCGTGAAGATAAAGCAGAAGACTATTCCCCGTGTCTGGGTGGGACTCCTATATGCGTAGAACGACAAGTTTGTTGTCCAGGTGTAATGTTTCCTTGTTCTGCAAGCCGAATCTGTACAAACCTAGGCCCCTCCGATGTGTATATAAACCGGAGGGCTTAGTCCGTAGGGTCTATCAGAATAATCATAGGCCAGACAACTAGGGTTTGGCCATTACGATCTCGAGGTAGATCAACTCTTGTAACCCCTATACTCATCGAATACAATCAAGCATGATGTAGGGTTTTACCTCCTTTGAGAGGGCCCAAACCTGGGTAAACACCGTGTCCCCATTGTCCCTTGTTACCATTGATCCTTAGACTCCCAACTTGGGCCCCCCACCCGAGATCTACCGGTTTTGACACCGATAGTCGTTGCACCAAAAAGTATGCATATGTATTCTCTAGGGACTTACGTAATCCTTTGGCTTCTTGTTGCAGCATAGCTGATCGATGTCTTTCAGCTTGTAGTTGAGACTCAAGAAACCGAACTGATTCAGACAGTGAGTTCAAATAGCTTGTGCCAGTGGTAGTGGCCAGTAACTCTAACACTAGACCAAGACAGGACTTTGGGGTTGTCTCACAGTCTTCAAGATAGTTTTCCTTAGCTGTTTTATCAGCTTTGTTGGATACCAACAAGGATGTCTCACTATCCTGAACCTTATCTGCATTACTTCCTTTACCATTGCTTAATAAGGTACTCTTCCCCAATATTCGGTCAGCATTCTAAAAGAAGAAACAAGCATACACACAACAGATTTAGCATGTAGTATATGAAACTCATTTCGTTGAACCAGTTCAGTAGTAAGGTGGACATAATTAATCTACCAAGTCTTCTATTGCCAAGTAGTACATAATAAAAGCATCAAACAAACATATATACATATATCTATGTCCTATGGTCACTGCATTGTCTTGCCAAATCAAAATTGAGACACGGTTCAAATCATATTAGATCAACACAAAGCAGCATTGAAAGAATACAAAGCGTGGGAAACTACATGACACAACAAGATTTCAGATGGGTACCACGGGTCTACATGTAGAACAACACTATTGGCGTTGTTGTGATGCTAGTAATGTGCATGATATGAGAAGTCAAATGTATTCACAATTGAAATTTAATTCAATAGAGTTATTTAGAAGAGCAACCCTATTAAAGAGACATGCTTAAACATACATGTAGTGCCATTGGAGTTTCAGTTGGATCCTTCAATTTAAAAATAAGTTTTATGTGTAAATATAGTGATAGAAGAGCAAAACAGTATGCATGATAGCAATGGAATCTTAAGTGAGAACAGTTGTTCTTCAGGTTTAAGGACTTGTTCTACATGAATAGAGTACAGTAAGACGCAATCATATAATACTTAAGAATAAAAAAAGAGCTCATAGACCTTACCACATTCTGGGTTCGGGACCAGTACAAAACAAGGTGTTCCTAGTCATCGTCCTGTAAATGTGTCTCGGGAGAACGTAAGTGAATTTGATGAGTTTCTTTGCCAGTGAAGTACGTTTTCTTAAGGTAATTCCAATACTTCCACCAAGCATTCTTGAAGATAGTAGAGGTATTAGCACATGTTACCTCATCCTGAGTTTCCAAATCGGTCCTTCTCTGTAGAGAAAAATGGGGAAATTTCCTTTATTTAACCAGCATGGAGGTAGAATGTATGGGACAAAGCAAAGTAATTGCCATGAAAAACATTACTTACACATAACTCCTGGACGAACACCTGCAACTAGCATTTTCCTTCATCTTCAATATAATATTTCCATGATGGGAAGATGGTCACATGGTAATTAACAACATCAAATGCGATAGATGCTAAACTACAAATGGCTGGTTGTGCTTCATCCACATGAATAGGTGTACTAACTGGTGGAGTTGGGGTTCGCCATCGTAGTACTGGTGCTTTGGGCATTGGAGCTGCCTTACTAACTGCTCTTGTTTGGGAGCTCGGTGGTCGAGATGGTGTTGTGTCAACTAGAACTTGGTTACTATCTTCTGGGGTTGGGGTTATATTGGCTGAAGCTCGTTCTCTGTCCATCGTAGTAGGGGTACAATCTGCGAGAGTCTGGGTTATGTGTGGTAGGGTTGGTTCTCGTGCATGTACAACTGGGGTGCTATCTCCACCAAGAGGTAGCACTATTTTATTTGAAGACCGTGTTTTTACTCCTCTAGATACCGCCATCACCCGCTCCAATTCAAATGGTTGATAAACAAGAAACGTAGTTGTATGTATAGACCTTGTATGAGAGGCAGATGTAATAGATAGTGTGGAAAATAGAGGGCACGAAATAGTTCACATGTATAGTGTTTAACTAAAAAGGGTAGCTTGACATAATTTCACATATATGATGTCTATCTAAACTGGACAACATAGAATGACATAATTCAAAGATATGATGACTAACTAAACAGGATGGCATGAGATAATTATATGATGTCCTTAGTAAACATGTTCGCAAGACATAATTCACATACATGTTATGTAAGTAATCAGGATCTCATGATTTAATTCACATATGTGATTTATATACTAAGCAGAGGACATTCGCATATATGATGTCTGAACTAAGAACATGGTGTTTAATATTGTGTATATGATGTCTAAACTATGAAATGCAAGACACCATATGCATGATATGAGCAGTATAACTATGTCAAGTTAGAGCATACACCTCGGTGGGGGAATAGGACTGGTCACCTGAGGAGCTATCGGACCCAGGAAGAGATCTGCTTCGACAGGTAGCACTGCCTGCTCTGAAGAACTTGTTTTCACTCCAGATTTTTCCATCACCCACTCAAATGGCTGATTCATAGGAAGAGTAGTTGAATGTACAAACATTATCGACAAACGGAAATTTAATGAAGAAAAGGATTGGCAAGATATCATTCAAATATATGATGCTTGGTTAAACAGGATGGCATTGCATATTTCACATATACTATGGCTGGCTAAGTGAGATGAGATTGCATAATTCACATATATGATATCGAAACTAAATAGGTGGCATTATAAAACATGTCTAAACTAAGCAGATGACATATATGATGTCGAAAGTAGGAACTGCAAGGCAACATATGCATGATATGACCAACATCATCATGCCAAGTAAGAGCAAACACCTTGGGGGGTAAATAGGAGTGGTCAGCTATGTCTGAATCCGCCTTAGAATAGATATCTTCCTCTGGATTACAATCTAGAGGGAGGAGGGTTTGCCATTGAACCCACCATGGAGCGATGTCTGCATGACATTGTATTGCCACGCAAAACTCTTCTCTTTTTCTCTACATGTTCAGCATGACTGTGCACAATATCTGACATGCATAGAAAAAAATATAGTGAGATTATGTAAGGGGAGCATGCAGAAATCTAGAGTGATGGTAACAACTAGTGGATGGATCCAAAAATAATGATAGCAGGCTAACGATAGCTTTAATTTAATAAAAAGACAGATGATGATTCCTTTACTATTTCTTTCACACCCGAGATGAACAACATAGGCATACCCTCGGTGAACGAGATAATAGACAGAGATACTATTCATTGCTGCCTCGATATGTGCCATACAAGTAATTTTAAAACTCAAGTTTGAACATTAATTTTGACCTGACTTGGAGTCTGAGAGGTGAACAAGACGATAAAGTAGCAGGTAATATTAAGCAATGCATAAAATAAGCAGAAACAAAAGGAGTGCTACCTCTCTTGTGGACCCGTGTACTCCTCAGGTTCATCTGCTCAGTCGGTGATGGTGATGCAGTTGTGGTGGGTGCTGGCGGCAAGGAAGGAGATCTGAGGCGGCAAAAGACGGTCAGGAGCCGTGATGTCTCGTATGGTGGATGCTTCTGTCGATGGAGCAGCTTAGGTGAGGTGGACGATGTCGTGGTAGGAGTAGAACAAACTGTACAAAGTTTTCTTCGACACCTATCTATAACTGAAGTAATTCTGTAAGGGCTCCTTTGGCTTGCATGATTCTAAAAATGCAAGGATAGGAAAAACACCGGAATAGGATAGGAATGCACGTGGAAAATAGAGCATTTGTAAACACATGATTTCTATCAACTTGGATGTTTGGTTCAGAGGAATTGGAAGAGCAGAGGAATGCAAAGAAACATGGCCAAATTAAAGTGAAACCATATGAAAGTGTGTACAGTTAGAATGTTATTCAGCCACTAATGCACTTAGTCTTGTTTTCATGCATAGGATTTTGAAAAGTAGGTCCAGGTGGATGTTTTGCTGCAATCTTTCAACGAAATGCATGAATAATTGAATAGTAGAGTGCCATAAGAAAATTTCCTATTACTATGTTTTTCCTTTGAACCAAAATATCCCTAATGGATCGACATGAATGTAGAGTAATAAGCGATGCACAAGTGTACAACCTCTTTGGCCTAGCTGTGTCGACCTCAACATCATTGGGTTGGTCGCTGAAGAAGTTGCGACAGAGGTGGCTGTCGGAGGTGTGGAGGAAGATTTGAGGCCCCTGTATACGGTGTCTAGGGTACTGCTCTGTTGTGATGGATGGTTCCATCGTTGGAGCAGCTCCGGTGAGCCATAAGACATCGAGGCTGAAGCAGTACAAGACAAACATCGTTAATCTCAAGTGGGATTCTAATATCTCCAATAGATGATGTAAAGTACATTACCAAAAAGTAATAGATGTAAAATTTACATCACCAGAAAACACTTGACTACAACAAATGAGGTAAAAACTATTGACTCTGAACTTAACTGTTGAAACTGAAATTTACTGTGGAAACTGAATGCACTGGTTGTAGAGAGGCACTTCACATGTAGTTTAGGCCACTCGAGCACTAGTAGTTGAGAAAAAGTGATCTAAATCAGCAGACGATCGACAAGGAACACAGTAGCAGATAGCAGGTGGAGCAGCAGCGCCTAGAGGAGCAGCGCAAACTAGGACCAGAGAAGCAACTCGTGTAGCTGCAACAGCCCATGTACCACCATCAGCAGCGCGAGCGAGAGCAAGAGCAGAGCAGCAGCACGAGGGAGGGGAAGAGCAAAGTAGCATCACGATCGAGCGAGAGACGGAGCAGCAGCAGTGTGAGCGAGCGAGATACGAAGCAGCAGTAGCAGCACGAACGAGCGAGCGAGCGAGAGTCGGAGTAGCAGCAGCAGCAAATCCGGTCCGGTATGGACGCCACTGTCGA
The DNA here is from genome assembly GCF_002162155.2 of Triticum dicoccoides. Taxonomy (NCBI): domain Eukaryota; kingdom Viridiplantae; phylum Streptophyta; class Magnoliopsida; order Poales; family Poaceae; genus Triticum; species Triticum dicoccoides. Next base: position 310,401,954 of record NC_041386.1, read on the forward strand.
GGGAGCCTCGCACTAGGGGTGAGCCGCCATGGAGATGTCACCGGCGGCACCAGGATAGCCATGCCATGGGGGTGTAGGATGGAGTACCGTCGGTGCCAGGAGGTCGAGTTAAGGAGAAGGTGCGATGTGATGAGCGTACAACCTCCTTGGTGGCGTCGAGTAGGCCTCGGCTTCGTCCGAGGAGTCGATGAGGATGCCACGGTTCTGGTGGAGCAGGTTAAGGTTGCGCTGTGGGGATGGATCAACCGCGATAGACGAGGGATCATCGGAGCAACTCCTTGGAGGTGGAGGACGGGGCGGCAAAACCGGCGGGATGACGAGATCGACGACGGATCCTCATCCGGGGAGGTTGATGAGGGACGTCGAGCTGTTGCGGGTGTCGACGTCGTCGGGGAAGAGGCTCCGGCTGTGCAACGGTGAGGTGGCGGGCGAGGGGGTGGGGTTTCGTAGCTGGAGTGGAGAGGTTATGGCGGCCTGGCATTTCGAATGCTGAAAAGGAGGCGATGGGAGGGGGAACCATGACTTAGGGATGTGCTTGTCCAAAATGTAGGGTGTGTTACAAAAGTAGCCCCACCGATTTGAACTAGCGGCCCTTTCAGCTCAAGGTTAGAAGGGGGATTTCGCATGTCGGGATTTGGCAGTTGGAGGGACTTTTCGCTCGCATTGTAATTTCGAGATAGCAAGGCGTGGTTGTGAAGGCGCGAGTTTTGGGACCACGATATCTGAATTTTTGGGATAACAAGGCACGGGTGGAATTTGAGGGACAAGCCTAATGTGTAATAATGTACGTACCAAATCAATTCGCACTTCCCTCAACGAAAAATAAAACTATTTGCACCACACAAAGAGAGAGTCTTGTCCCATTTTACTGTGCAAATGATATTCAAAGCTATGATTCCATGTTATGTCCAATTAAATTTTTTCGCTGGCTGTATAATGCATGTAACCTACTCATACAAACATTTTAGTGCATCCAAATGTCTATACTAACGCTGCAATTTAAACTAAATTTGAATTTGTTTCTCTATTTGAATAAGAATCTACAATCATGATGGTTGCCAACTTAAACCATCATTTGTGTATTATCTTAACGACACACCACATGATTACTATAGAGATAGATATGAACTATGTGTACTATATGAACTCAAATTCGAAATTTTGAATACACTTGATGTTGATTCCAAATAATAGTACATTTGATGTACTAATTAGATCTTCATAATCTAAACCATGTTTCAAGCATACATTGTGTTTATCACAAAAAGTATAGTGCCCCACACCCTACATTATGACAAGTATTTAGCCCTGAGCTGCTAAAGCCACACATTATCACAAATTCAAATAAATGTTCTATATATTATATGTAGTATAACATGTTCATAACCACACCATGCATATCACCATTATATATATATTCATGCATGCGTCGTTTTAAAACACTATGATATCTTCTTCAAATATTCGAATCCACTTTTCTATAATGAATTATGATCTATGTTCATCTTTTACACCCACACAATCCTCTTCTCTTTGTAGCTATTGTTAACTTTCTTTCATCCATGCACACGCCCGCCCCCTCTCACCCTCCCTCGGCATCCCCTCCATCGCGCAAATTCGTTATTTCTTTTTAGGTCGTTCACTAATAACGGACAAGTATAGGGGATCAGTTCTCGCCTCTTTCAATAATTAAGAGTGTCGAACCCAACGAGGAGCTGAAGGTAGAACAAATATTGCCTCAAGTTCTATCGACCACCGATACAACTCTACGCACGCTTAACGTTCGCTTTACCTAGAACAAGTATGAAACTAGAAGTACTTTGTAGGTGTTGTTGGATAGGTTTGCAAGATAATAAAGAGCACGTAAATGAAAAATAGGGGCTGTTTAGATAAAAGAAACACTTACATTAGTTTAACCAGTTTGGAAAAGTGGTGGTAGGAGTTGCGGAATTGTCCCTAAGCAATTGACTACATTACTAGACAGATAGCAGGTTTTATGTGGGAGAGGTCACTGCTAGCATGTCATACCTTACTTGGAATTCTATGCACTTATGATTGGAACTATAGCAAGCATCCGCAACTTCTAATGTTCATTAAGGTAAAACCCAACCATAGCATTAAGATATATTGGTCCCCCTTCAATCCCGTATGCATCAATTTCTATGCTAGGCTGAAGCTGCTATCACCCTTGCCCTCCAATACATAGTCCTATCAACATACAACTAACCCTATGGTGTGATCCACATGCGCGCTCATATGATGGGCACCAAATGAAAGCAACATAACCACAAGAAAATTAAGCCAATCATACCAATTCACCAATCACCGATAGGACAACAAAAATTTACTCAAGAATCATAGGATGGCAACACATCATTGGATAATAATATGAAGCATAAAGCACCATGTTCAAATAGAGTGTATAGCGGGTTGCGGGAGAGTGGACCGCTAAATATAGATGAGGAAGGTGATGAAGATGTTGGGGAAGATGACGGAGGTGTTGGTTTAGATCGCCGTCACATGATTGCCCCAGCGGCGTTCCAGCACCAACGGGAGAGAGGAGGAGAGAGCCCGACTCCATCTTCTTCTTCCTTGACCTCCCCCTAGATGGGAGGAGGGTTTCCCCTCTAGTCCTTGGCCTCCATGGCGGCGGAGGGGCGAGAGTCCCTCCGAGATTGGATCTCTCTCTCTCTGTTTCCTGATGACCCACAAGTATAGGGTATCTATCATAGTCCTTTCAATAAGTAAGACTGTCAAACCCAACAAGGAGCAGAAGGAAATGAAAAGTGGTTTTTAGCAAGGTGTTCTCTATAAGCACTGAAATTGTCGGTAACAAATAGTTGTGTGATAAGATAATTCGTAACGAGTAACAAGTAACAAAAGTAACTAAAGTGCAGCAAGATGGACCAATCCTTTTTGTAGAAAAGGACAAGCGTGGACGAACTCTTACATAAAGCAAAGCGCTCCTCAGGACACATGGGAATTACTGTCAAGCTAATTTTCATCATGCTCATATGATTCACGTTCATTACTTTGATAATTTGATATGTGGGTGGACCGGTGCTTGGGTGTTGTCCTTTCTTGGACAAGTCTCCCACTTATCATGAACCCCTCTCGCAACGATCCACAACTACGAAAGAAAAATTCAGATAAATCTAACCATAGCATGAAACATATGGATCCAAATCAGCCCCTTACGAAGCAACACATAAACTAGGGTTTAAGCTTCTATCACACTAGCAACCCATCATCTACTTATTACTTCCCAGTGCCTTCCCCTAGGCCCAAACAATGGAGATGTGTCATGTAGTCGATGTTCACATAACACCACTAGGGGAGAGACAACATACATCTCATCAAAATATCGAACGAATACCAAATTCACATGATTACTTATAACAAGATTTGTCCCATGTCCTCGGGAACAAACGTAACTACTCAGAAAGCATATTCAGGTTCATAATCAGAGGAGTAATAATTACCATTAAGGATCTGAACATATGATCTTCCACTGAATAAAGCAACTAGCATCCACTACAAGGAGTAATCAACACTACTAGCAACCCACAGGTACCAATATGAGGTTTTGAGCCAAAGATCAGATACAAGAGATGAACTAGGCTTTAAGAGGAGATGGTGCTGGTGAAATGTTGATGGAGATTCACCCCCTCTCAATAAGAGGATCGTTGGTGATGACGATGGCTTTGATTTCCCCGTCCAGGAGGGAAGTTTCCCCGGCAGAACAACTCCACCGGAGCCCTAGATTGGTTATGCCCAAGTTCCGCCTCAAGACGACGGCGCTTTGCCCCGAGAGCTTCCTAATGTTTTTTTCCAGGTCAAAACCCTTCATATAGCAGAATATGGGCATCGGGGGCCTGCTAGGTGGCACACAAGGCAGGGGCTCGCTCAGGGGGGTAGGGCATGCCCCCACCCTTGTGGTTGCCTGGTGGATCCCCTCTGGTGCTTTCTTTGCCCAATATTTTTTATATAATCCAAAATAATTCTCCGTGAACTTTCAGGACTTTTAGAGTTGTGCAGAATAGATCTCGCAGATTCGCTCCTTTTTTAGTCCAGAATTCCAGCTACCGGCATTCTCCCTCTTCATGTAAACCTTGTGAAATAAGAGAGAAAAGGCATAAGTATTGTGCTATAATGTGTAATAATAACCGATAATCCAATAAATATCAATATAAAAGCATGATGCAAAATGGACGTATCATTTCCTTCTGTTTCTACACTCATAGATTCTGGCCTTTCACTGTTTCTGAAATTCCTGGAGATACCTAACTCCGATCGGGCTGAAATTTTGACATGATTTTTATTTGGATATTAGCTTTCTTGCGGCGAAAGAAGGGCACCAACCACCTTACGTGGTGGCCACAAGGGTCCAGGGCGCGCCCCCACCCTTGTGGGCCCCTCGGGCATTGTCTCGTGTTGATTCCACTTCCCAAAATTCACATATATTCCAAAAAAATCTCCATAAGTTTTTATCCCATTTGGACTTCATTTGATATGGATTTTCTGCGAAACAAAAAACATGCAACAAACAAGAACTGACACTGGGCACTGGATCAATATGTTAGTCCAAGAAAATCATATGAATTGTTGCCAAAAGTATATAAAAGTTGTAAAACATTGGCATGAAACAATCAAAAATTATAGATATGACGGAGACGTTTCAGCATCTCCAAGCTTAATTCCTGCTCGTCCTTGAGTAGGTAAATGATAAAAAAGATAATGTTTCATGTGGAATGCTACCTAGCATAATCTTGATAATATAATATAATCATGGCATGAATATTAAGACACGAGTGATTCAAAGAAATAGTCTATCATTTGACATTAAGACAATAAGACTTCAAGCATACTAAGAAAGCAATCATGTCTTTCAAAATAACACGACCAAAGAAAGTTATGCGTATAAAATCATATAGTATGGCTATGATCCATCTTCATCACACAAAGTATTTCATCACGCACAACCCCGGTGACAAGCCAAGCAATTGTTTCACACTTTTAATGTTCTCAAGACTTTTCAACTTTCACGCAATACATGAGTGTGAGCCATGGATATAGCACTATTGATGGAATATAATATGATGGTGGAGGTTGTGTGGAGAAGACAAAAAGGGAGAAAATCTCTCATCGATGAGGCTAATCAACGGGCTATGGAGATGCCCATGAATTGATGTCAATGCGAGGAGTAGGGATTGCCATGCAACGGATGCACTAAGAGCTATAAGTGTATGAAAGCTCAAACTGAAAACTAAGTGGGCATGCATCCAACTTGCTTGCTCATGAAGACCTTGGGCATTTGAGGAAGCCCGTCATCGGAATATACAAGCTAAGTTCTATAATGAAAATTCCCACTAGTATATGAAAGTGATAACTCAAGAGACACTCTATAATAAGAACATGGTGCTACTCTGAAGCACAAATGTGGTAAAAGGATAGTAGCATTTCCCCTTCTCTCTTTTTCTCTCATCATTTTTTTGTTTTTTTTGTTTTTTGGGATCTCCTTTTTTGCCCTCTTTTTTTTCATACGGAGTCTAATCCCGACTTGTGGGGGAATCATAGTCTCCATCATCCTTTCTTCATTGGGACAATACTCTAAAAATGATGATCATCACACTTTTATTTACTTACAACTCGATATTACAATTCGATAAAACTAATACATGATGACTCTATATGAATGCCTCTGGCAGTGTACCAGGATGTGAAATGATCTAGCATAGCAAAGATATCAAAAAATGGACAAGCTAAGAAAATATCGTGCTAGCTATCTTATGATCATGCAAAGCAATATGACAATGAATGCTCAAGTCATGTATATGATGATGATGGAAGTTGCATGGCAATATATCTCAGAATTGCTATGGAAATGCCATGATAGGTAGGTACGGTGGCTGTTTTGAGGAAGATATAAGGAGGCTTATGTGTGACAGAGCATACCATATCACGGGGTTTGGATGCACCGGCGATGTTTGCACCACCTCTCAGGGTGAGAAAGGGCAATAAACTGTAGCGAAGAGGCTAGCAATGATGGAAGGGTAAGAGTGCATATAATCCATGGACTCAACATTAGTCATAAAGAACTCACATACGTATTTCAAAAGTTTATTATCCATCAAAACAAAGTACTAGTACACATGCTCCTAGGGGGATAGATTGGTAGGAAAAGACAATTGCTCATCCCCGATCGCCACTAGTAAGGAAGACAATCAAAAATAAATCATGCTCCGACTTCATCTCATAACGGTTCACCATACATGCATGCTTCGGGAGTCACAAACTTTAACACAAGTATTTCTACCAATCCAAAATTACTCATTAGCATGACTGTAATATCACCATCTTTATATTGCAAAACTATTGCAAGGAATCAATAAAATCATATTCAGTTATCTACAAGTTTTATGTAGGATTTAATGACTAACCATGTGATTGACCAATTCATGTTGACTCTCTAAATAGATATAAGTGAAGCATGAGAGTTCAATTCTTTCTAAAAAAAAGATATGCCCACCCTCTAACAAATATAAGAGAAGCAAAAGAGCATTCTACAAATGGTGGTTTTCTATGTGTAGACAAACAAGCAATCCAAACTTCAAATGATACAAGCGAAGCACATGAAGTATTTTATAAAGCCATATGCAAAAGATATAAGTGAAGTGCAAAGGGCATTCTATAGATCAACCGAGGACAATCTCATACCAGCATGGTGCATTATTAAAATAAAATAAAAAGCACACGACGCTCCAAGATTTACGTATATCATGTGACGAATAAAAATATAGCTCCAAGTAAAATTACCGATGATCATTAGAAGAAAGAGGGGATGCCTTCCGAGGCATCTCCAAGCTTAGTTGCTTGGGAGTCCTTGAATATTACCTTGGGGTGCCTCGGGCCTCCCCAAGCTTAGGCTCTTGCCACTTCTTATTCATTCATCCATCGTGATCTCACCCAAAACTTGAAAACTTCAATCACACAAAACTTAACAAAACCCTCGTGAGATCGCGGGTACATGTCGGTGCTATACAAATGGTTTTTAACCCCTTTCCGCGACGACATTTGGAACCATCGCCAAGTGAGTGTGGGCGATAGGGGGGTCCTTCCCACACGACCCAGAAACCGTTGGGGATAGGCCCTCCTGGGACTCGTGTGTGATCGGGCGAGGCATTGAAACCCAATCATTTCCGTTCATATGTACATCCCACACGGTGAATCCCGGGAAAACATTTCCGTTCATATGTATATCACACACAGGCACTCCAAGGAACACGTTTCCGTTCTTATGTACATCCCACACAGTCAATCCAGGAAAATGTTTCCGTTCATATGTATATCACACACAGTTAATCCAAGGAACATGTTTCCGTTCTTATGTACATCCCACACAGTCAATCTAGGGAAAACGTTTCCGTTCGTATGTACATCCCACACAGTTTTATGAACTACACCACACACGATTTGATGAAGAAAATGGTGTGGCATTGGGCTATCCATTACAAGCGCTTTTACTGCTAGAACCGTTTGCAAATTTCCATGACACATTTAGCAGGTTTATTGGTTTACAATTAATAATTCCAGTATTACACAAATTCACATTTCATATCAAACAACTGTTTGCCAATTTCATATCAGGAACATAAATATATTATAACATCAGAGTGCGATAGCTACATGAAGACATCACAGTACAACATATAGCTAGTTCAACTTCGTAAGAACAATATTAGAACAATATATTCATTTCCCTAATCGAGATCATTTAGGCTCATCTTATCCACCTCTGCTTTCAGTTCAGTAAGAAACTGTTTTGCACTGGCCAAGTGGGAAAGTGCCTCCTCCTTCGCCAACACCATCTTAGCAAAGTCTGATTTAAAAAAATCTGAGCTCGTTCTCTTCCTTCCTCTTTTTATCCCGCATCTTCAAATATTCTTCAGCGTTGACAACACTTTCTCTATTCTCTTCCTCATACATGCTCCATAGCTTCGCTAGGCACATCTTCAAAGACTGTAGCCAATCTTGATCAACCCACTCCAAGTAAGAACACTTCCGTTCATCCTATAATATTTAAAACTAGATCAGTAACAATTGTAGGGGAAATGGGTTTATAGCAACATAGAAAATGACCAATGCTTATTTTGAAAAACTAAAGAAATATGTTCATTATGACATATCTTCTCAAAAAGATCAATGTGCAAATTAATTAATTGCTACTTAGCCAACAACCAAATTCTGGAACATCAAAAGCTATAATTAACTACGACAACGCTACAAGGTCTTACTCATGTACAATAAATAACAAATTGAACATTTTATGAGGAAGGTAAATATAACTGCAACAACATAGCGATAGTGTTTGGATGACAACAAATTGATACTAATAGGTGTGTACATGCACAAATTTAGTAACATAGAACTAATATCACAAAGGTTGTCCACTGTGTATGCCAAAACTGGTGTAAAGACAACTATTGCTACATCTCGCACTAGTGCCCTGCACTGGCGAGTCGATGCAGTGGAAAAAAATCAGGGACCTGGACTCTGGAGCACCTAGTTGCTCCAATGCCCAGTTCCTTCGCGCCATAAAGATTTAGTATTTTACTGCTTGGCTGCTCGATGTGTGGACCAAAGTTGGCTGCACAAACTGCTGAAGTGGTGCCAAATAATTTTCTAATGGCCCACTGATGAGATGGCAACAATTTTAGATACTAGGTACAAACTGTGACACTGTCTTAGGATGCGTTTGGTTGAAGGTGTGGTATGAATGGGTTGGGACTGTGACAGTGTCTGAATCACATCTAACAAATGATTTGTAACAACGAAAGAGGATCTAACCTTATCTGCACATGCCAGAAACTTCCTCCCACTATCCACAGATTCAAACACAACTAGCTTCACACATGGAGATTGATGGTAACAACGAGCAGATAGATCTTCAGCCACCCCGCTCCATGCATTGCCATTGATGGTCCTAGGGAATTACAAGAGGAAGAAATGACTCAAATCGACCACCGGGTAAAAATCCTTCATTCCAAGTCATATCCCGAGAGAGAGAAGATAGGCATACCCAGGTGGTGAAGGAGTCGTCGCCGGAGGAGGAACAACTGGAGAGGTCTTTGAAGAAGACCATGGCGACCCCAACGGTAGGATGCGAGACAGTGAGAGTGAGGAAGCAGCTATAGCTTAGGATGGAAGAAAGGAAGGAAGGAGGAAACAGGGGAAATGTGACTTGTGGTTGGGGAGAAAAGGGGGTGGGGTAGATATTTTGGCGGTAGGCCAAAACTTTGGAAATGTGGACGGAAACTTTGCGAGCAGTGTCGCCGGACCATTCACATTGAACGATTGTGTGCACCGCAAACGATTCTTCTGCTTTACATGCATGGCATGAGTTTGATAATACAAAATTTGGTGGAAATTTCCCCAGGTATGTCATTGCATAATTTAACATTGCTTGCTAATTTCGGAACACAAAAGAGCGTACAGCAGATAGACCACACATACTGAATCGAGCAATTTTAGTAATTAAACAAAGCCAATTGTCCTAAACATTGCTCTAACAAAGGACCAGCATTAAAAACAAAGCCTAAGTATGCATAATTTTAAAAAATACGCTGCCGCACCGGCCTATGCATCGCCGGTGTGAGATGAGACGTCGATGACTTGTCCTCGAGACATGCCGCCGTTGGTGGACTCCACGCCCCCCTGCTAAAGTCGACCGCGTCCTCGTCCTCGTCCTTGGTGCCACCCTCAAGGTTGTAGTACTCGTGGTAGTGGTTGCGCCAGACCTCACGTTGGTACTCCACCACGCGCAAATCCTCCTTCCGGCGCTCCTCGATCTCCGCTGCCTCCTGCATCTCCAGCTCCTGCTCGACGATCTCATGAGGAAGCAGGTGCTCCATGGCCACCGCCTCCTTTATGGACGTGGGATGCATGCTTAAGTACGAGGTGTCCTAGAATATCTTGGCGTGTGCATCCTCGATCTTGGCGTGGAAGGCCTCGACCCAGGCCAGGGCGACATCGATGGCACGGACGGTAGCCCGATCACTCTCGGCGTTTGCAGCCGCTATCGCAGCAACAACTGCATCTGTCTCGGCTGCTACAGCTGCCCTGTCGGCTGTCGCAGATGACCTCTCGGCGAAAGCGGCTGTGTTCAATGTGGATGCGGCGGCGATCTCGGCGTAGGCGGCTGCCCTCTCAGCACAGGCGGCGGCGCTCGGGGGGTGGGGACGCGGCCATCATATGGGCCTTCACGAAGCATTTCCATGGCATCATCTTTGCAAGAAGGGGGTGTGGGAATGGGGATTGAGATTCATGGATTCGGGGGTCGCCGGCACTGGAGCAGACCAGCCGGTGATTCTTAAGGAGGGAGACTTAAATAGACCCGGTTATTTTCATCGCAAACGGTTCCTAGAAAACAGCTGTGTGTGATGTTGTAGATATTTTTTATTAGCTGTCAAAGACGAATTTGGAGTAAAGTGGCAATGGATGGTGTTTTAAATGTACAAAAAAATTTGTAGTACTTATACAACTGTCATGTCAACTTTTGGAAAATTTCAGGGGTCATTTGACCTTTTAAGACATTTAAGTGATTTTCTAGCCATTTAATGACCGTAATTGAAATTTGAACTACATGTACATGCAACAGCTAACCATAATGGTTTGAAAAGTCATATTTTGTGTACTTGTCTACGATTTAATTCCATGTGCAGTAAATTTGATGGAATTTCCAAACATATTGGTGTAACGACTATGACACAATTAACCATGGAGTGCCATGGCATTTAAATTCCAAAAAATTAAAAATATATCAGAAACACATGAAACCTTGGTTGATGTAATTTCATGCCACCAGGATGATGTGGTAAAAAATTTGGCATGTGTGACGAAAGTTTGGACATACACACCTCACAAACCGGAGTAACTCACTAGAAGGCTCGTGGTTCCGAGAGGGAACAATGCATGTTTGATGAAGAACGGGAGATAGCTTCCTCTTACAACTTTCAATTTTTTTCTACATGTAACAAGCACTAATACAATGAAAATTTGGAAACTTTCAGGGGTCATTTGACCTTTTGAAGACATTTAAGTGATTTTCTAGCCATTTAATGACCATAATTCAAATTTGAACTACATCTACATGCAACGGCTAACCATAACGGTTTGAAAAATCATATTTGTGTAATTGTGTGCAAGTTAATTCCATGTGGAGTAAATTAGAAGGGATTTTCAAACATATTTGCCTCACCACATGGACACATGCATATGTATGCATGGAGTGCCATGGCATTTTAATTCCGAAAAATTAAAAAAATATGAGAAACACATGAAACCTTGATTGATGTAATGTCATGCCACCAAGATGATGTAGTAAAAAAATTGGCATGTTTGACGAAAGTTTGGACACACACCCCTCACAAACCGGAGCAACTCACTAGAAGGCTCGTGGTTCCGAGAGGGAACAATGCATGTTTGATGACAAACGGGAGATAGCTTCCTATTATGGCCTTCAATTTTTTTCTACGTTTAACGTGCACTACTACAACTGTAAGGTCAAAATTTGGAAAATTCTAGGGGCCATTTGACATTTTAAAGACATTTAAGTGATTTTCTAACCATTTATTGACCGTAATTCAAATTTGAACTACATCTACATGCAACAACTAACCATACCGGTTTGCAAAATCATATTTGTGTACTTGTGTGCGAGTTAATTCCATCTGTAGGAAATTAAAAGGAATTTTCGAACATATTGGTCTCATGACATGGACACATACATATGTATGCATGGAGTGCCATGGCATTTTAATTCCAAAAAATTAAAAAATGATCAGAAAAACATCAAACCTTGATTGATGTAATGTCATGCCACGAAGATGATGTGGTAAAAAATTTGGCATGTCTGACGAAAGTTTGGACACACACCCCTCACAAACCGGATCAACTCACTAGAAGGCTCATGGTTCCGAGAGGGAACAATGCATGTTTGACGACGAACAGGAGATAGCTTCCTCTTAGGGCCTTCAAATTGTTTCTACGTTTAACATGCACTACTACAACTGTACTGTGAAATTTGGAAAATTCTAGTGGTCATTTGACCTTTTAAAGACACTTAAGTGATTTTCTAGCCATTTTAATGACCGTAATTCAATTTTGAACTACACCTACATGCAATGGCTAACCAGAACGGTTTGAAAATCATATTTGTGTACCTGTGTGTGAGTTAATTCCATGTGCAGTAAAATAGAAGGAATTTTCAAATATATTGGTCTCACGGCATGGGCACATGCATGGAGTGCCATGGCATTTTAATTCCCCAAAATTAGAAAATGATCAGAAAAACATGAAACCTTGCTTGATGTAATGTCATGCCAACAAGATGATGTGGTAAAAAAAAATTGGCCTGTTTGACGAAAGTTTGGACACATACCCCTCAAAAATCGGAGCAACTCACTAGAAGGTTCATGGTTCTGAGAGGGAACAATACATGTTTGATGACGAATGGCTATTACGGCCTCCAATTTTTTTGGACATTTAACGTGCACTGATACAACTGTCATGAGAAAAATTGGAAAATTACAGGGTTCATTTGACCTTTTAAAGACATTTAAGTAATTTCTTCGCCATTTAATGACCATAATTAAAATTTGAACTACATCTCCATACAAAGGCTAACCATAATGGTTTGAAAAATCATATTTTTGTTTACGTGTGTGCGAGTTAAAAAATCATCAGACGATGTAAATATCCGGTGTTCAAAAAAGAAAATGTAAACATCATGGCACTCTATCTCGCGGCTCGAGGTTTGGTAGGTGAGTGGCATGGATAATTAATCCGACACGGTTCTGTATTAGAAACCGTCAGCTATTATGTTCACACAAAGATTTTGCTGCGGGAATCATGTGTACTTCAAACTGCAGTAATCATCAATTCGGGCGACCGGCATGTGTATTGTTCCTGTTGATCTACATTCCGGTCGTCAATAAATACTACCTTGCTCACGTCGCCCCTCCTACATTCTCATCTACATCCTCCCCTCGCTCACCCTCTCTGTCTTTCTCAAATCTCTGCCATGGCGCCGCCGGTCTGCCCACGCACCGACGAGGAGTCGTCGCCCCCCGAGGACGCTCACTCTAATAGCAGCGGCGAGGTCCCCTACGCGCCGCCGGACGAGGTTGTGCCAGACACCCCAACTTCGGATTGGTTTTGGGGCCAGTACAATCTTTGTTTGTGGAAGTCGTTGTCGCCGGGTGAGAAAGCCAGGCAAGTGGCGTTCAAGAAGGAGATGGCGGAGGAGGAAGTCAGGTACCAGGTGGCCTATGAAGCCCGTGATGCCACCTGGAAAAAGGAGGCAGCGGAGCTTTGGGGCCGGGCGCATCGTCGTTTGGAGGAGGTGCATGAAGACGAGTACTTCAGGAGGAAGGCCATAGGCGTTGGGCGCGTCGTCACTGCGTGGAGGTGGGCTGATAAGCTCTAGCGTGCCACCAACGAGGAGCTCCGGTGGGCGCCCAATGAAATGGCAAGATCGTTCGCGCGTGTCCGCCGGCAAGAGGTAGATCGGTACGTCAAGTGCTGCGAGGCGGAGGAGGCAGAGTACTTCCTCCGCACTGGGAAGACGCCGCACACCAGGGAGCTTCTGGCGAGGGGTTGCTGGAATACTGCCCCGGGAGGGATTATTAGTTTTAGTATGTTCATTTTCAATTTTATGCATTTTACCTAGTAGTTAAGTATCATCACGCATATGAGATGATATTATATATATATTCTGTGATGAACTAATGACAATTAATATATAAATATATATATATATATATATATATATATTATGAATTCCATTTTCTATCTGTTTTTGTATACTAATTTGAATCTAAGTGTTATCATCCACATATACAGAATGGAAAACGTATATACACACATTGAAACAAAGGAATAAACAGAGCAATACTATGATTGATGTGAATACAAAGCTATCCACGTCAAAATGACTCAACAAAATAAAACACATCCATGAGACCATGACTAGCAGCCCTTGCCTATGGTAGCTCTTGGCTCTGAACTCGTGCAGGCGTTCCTCAAAGCGGTCGACACACTCGCGATACATCTAGAGCGTGATATCGAGCTCCAAGTTGCTATTTAATCGGAGATCACCATCTCGAGGATGCGATGGCCATGTTCCTCTACTGCGTGCAGGTGGACACCTGGGCCAAGGAGGTGGTCGAGCCTACCGACCAGCGCGTCGGCATCGAGCGGGCCGCGGACCCATGCGAACGGCGCGACGGGCGTCCGGTGCAAGTACGGCGTAGAGGGCCTCTGCCCACTCCTGGCGAGGATGGGGGTACTGACGGGACGTGTACCTAGCTGCAACGCTGTGTCGACAGCAGGCAAGCGCCGATGGATCTGCTCTTGCTGTGTGGCGCGCTGCGCCTCTCGCTCTGCAGCGCTCCAATGGTCTCATCGTGCAGCGAGCCATGGCCTATCGACGCGGACGCACCTAGCTTGCTCTGTGGCACGCCATCGATCATGTTGTGCGGCGAGCAGCAGGCTGTCGGTGCTGACATGCCTATCTTGATCTGCGGTGCTCAAGCACCATGCGTCAAAGGTCTGCTCAACCCTGGCGATGACGCGCATCGCCGCCTAGGTTTATGCGCAATATCGCTAGGTGGTGGGAAACATGCGAGGAAATGGCGGGAAACGGTGGCGTGTTCATAAAACGCCATCAATTAATGGAAACTTAGCATAGAAGGAACATCGAGCTAGCAAAAGAAGTAGATGATGATCAGATGAACACGAACCACACTAGGGAACCCGTCGATGATGAATTCATCAATCACAAATGGTTGAATACTACCAAGCGTTTGCCCACAACATGCATGGCTTATTCCATCACAAACAGGTCGGATGGATCAAACCCGGATGATCTAGACCCCCACCCGGACGATCCGGACCAAACCCGGAAGATCTGGACCCCCACCCGGATGATCCGGGTAATATGCCCCAAGATGCCCGAAGTTTGCAGAATCCACCTGGCGGAGCCGGATCATCCGGACGAGGACCCGGATCATCCCTACGATTCCCGAATCATCCGGACCCCCAACCGGCCTTTGCATGCGCGCATGACTTGGGCCGAGGCTCATGTACCCCTTCGCCCCTGACTTACCCCTTTGTGTCTTAGCACTATATATTGACTACCCCTCCTCCTAGTTAGGGTTAGCAAAGTAGTAGCTCATTAGAGATAGAGCTTTGCTCATCCATACGGATCTACTCCATGAGAGAGACCGCGCGCTTCTAAGGAGAAGATCCACCATGGATTCAAGACCCCCTCACGGGTGGCCCCCATCAAGACCTCCTCACAGAGAAGAATCGGTTACCCTATCTATCGTCCCTTGTTGACTTTGGATCGTGTATCTCTTTGTGTTTCGAGGATCTAGCACATGTGTGATTGTTTCTTGTTGATTTGAGTGATTCCTCTCTTTCCCCTCGTGTTTTCCTCCTTGTGTTCTTCGTGTTTTTCGTGGGATCCGCTCCAATCATAAAAGATCGGGCCACTAGGGTTCTACCCTACATCACCTTGGTATCATGAGCCATGTTTATCTTGAATTTGGAGTCCCCCCCATCGTTTTCTAGCCTTCTTTTGCATGATTTCGTCCTAAAATTCAAAAATCCCCACCAAAAATAGCACCTATTTTTTTGTGATTTGTTGGTTTAATGATGTTTTGTTGATTTTGATCCATGGATTTGCTTGGTTTCGAGTGGATATAGCATCTCCCTGACTTTCTCCACCTCCCATCCATGAAATCTGATCAATTTTTGCCCCAAAAATTATCCATTTCCGTCCAAAAATTCATCCTCGAGAGGAAATACCGAGCAGTTTGATCTGCCCGGATCATCCGGAATTGGTCCCGGATCCACCCGGATCAGCTGGACCATCTCCCGGATGTCCGGACACCCCACATGACAGAAATCCGGTTGACGAACCCAGATCATCCGGACCTACTCCCGGATGTCCGGATAACCCTGACACTGACAGGGCTGAATTCTTGTTTCGGCCATAACTAATTCATCTGGATTCCGTTTTTGACGTTCTTTAGCTCGTTTTGAAGCTATTGACATCCCTCATCCCAAAAAAATATTACCATCACCATTTTACTCCATCAAATCTTTGGAACTTTAGCATCTTTGCCTAGGGCTACCACCATATCATCGGTATAACCACCACCGACTTCCGCAACCTAACCCATTATGATCCCCATTGCATATGTGGTTGTTTGAGTTGCGACTTGAGTCTCCTAAGGTGTTTCGGCTACTTACGGACGATTGCTTCTTCATCAACCACCACTACCACTTCCACATACCCTTGCACACCATACACTTACACCACCCCCAACTTAACCCAATTTTGTTTGTGTTGTGAGTTGTGTCTCCTAAGATGTTTCGGCTACTTAGGGACCGTGCTTTCAACTCTAACACCGTGTATAGCCCAGCATACCCTTTCACCACCTTAACCCATATTGACCGTGTTTCCACCAATACTTCCGCAACCACCACCGCATTCCCACTACCACCATTTCACATTTGACATTTGACATTTTGATTTCGCGGTTGTTCCGTTTGCTACCACCACCGTTCGAGGTTACCGTCCTTGGAAATGATGAGTGGCGGTGTTCTTGATGTCGACCCGTTCCTAATTAGTAGAAACGGAAAAACCACTAGCCCATTTTGCGTTACTTTCCTATCGAGACTAGCCATTTGAGTATTGCTGGCAACGTTGCTTGTGCACATTAGTGATCCACCCTTCCGTTGCATACATACCATAACATATTGGTATCATCATATCACCCCTTGTGTCACAAGTTTGTTCCCGCATATACACAATTGCTATCTTGGTTTGTGCATTTCGCATTGTGGCCATACAAAAAAAAGAATAAGCTTTTAAGCAAAATAGAAAGTGCAAACAAGCTTGTAAGCAATAGACATAGCATCATACCACATTGCATAAATGATTGTCATATCCGATCATCTTGGATCATCTTAAGAAACACCGGGAACCATACATACATAGCATACTTGGGATACAAAGTTGATACATTTTGCATCTTATAGGTTGTGCACAAGTGTCGTATCCGCCTATTGAGCAATCGTGCTAGCGTCTCTCTTGAGTTGTGCAACACGAGCAATTTCCGTGGATTCCACATTTTGAGATCATTCCTTGGTTGCACGACCCCATTTATCTATCCGTGTGTGTGTTTCTGTGTGCCACATATTTCTATTGGTCTACTTGTTTCACTTGTGAATTTATGAATCTCTTTCAACATTATTGACTCTTGCTAACATTTTACATCAAATTTTTTTATGCCACTATCCTCACCGACCTCCACCATAAGCCTTATTTGTGTAGGTGTGAGAAATCGACAAGAAATGGTACCAATTGTGCTATTTCCTTGTTACATCATTGAGTGATCACTGATCCATCTTCAACTTCGGTCAAGGTACATTTGGTATAAGTTCTTCTCTTTCTCTCACTCATATTTGCTTGAGTCTTGTGATGGATAGGCAAGGCATGTCATCTCCGGTCTACGACAACAACGACGGCGTGAACAACTACATCACCAAAGCGTCCATCTTCTATCAACAACGACAAAATGCAAGGTGCCCAATCAAGATTGCGAGTGCACATCGAGAACAGCTCCATCGACATTCGTCACTCCGAAGCAAGGAAAAGGGACTACATCGACAACAAGCTTTCCGTGCAAAAGGAGGAGCAAGATGCAAGGATGGAGGAGATTTGGACTTGTTGGCCAAACGTTCTTCCCCTTCATCATCCTCAAGGCGGCGGAATTCAAGTCACAAGTGTTCGGAGCGCAAAAATGATGCAAGTGCAAGTCGTCCACGTCCACATCTCCATGACGACCACCATCACGTTCGTGATCCACATCGTCATGAAGGGCAAGTCACCTCCAAGCATCATGTGCACGACGACGACAAATGACATCTACTAGGAGCTGAAGCACAACAACGACATCATCAACATGAAGATGCTCGCCAAGCGCAAATGCACAAGTCCCAACAAGCACTACTTCACGCCAAGTCCAAGCTTCATGAGAAAAAGAGAAGATCGCGAGACGAGCACCACCAAGACGGAGCTACGGCTACACCAACCACTTCGACATCTTCGCCAAGTGCTATCAAGGCATCTTCTCCTTTGGACTTATGGCATTTTCGCCTACTTCCCATGAGTTCACCTACATCGACATCTTCAACAATGAGGCCACCACCTACGAGCGAGGGCGACACTTCCATCTTCGGAAGCCCCTCAAGGAAGATGGCCGAGCATGGGAATTTCCCTTCAGTCATGGAGACGAGCTACGAGGTGCCACATCATATGGTCCTCGTACAACAAGACGGTGACAAGAAGGTCGAGCTAGGGCCACCCCTTTTGACCACGGCGGCGAGCATGAACCTCTTCAACAACATGAAGACGGCGCCCATATTGGACTCATACTCCGAGTCAAGCTGCGAGACCGCACTTGAGACCTTATCTTTGGTCTTAGAGGAGAGTGATGATGTGCCATCTTCGGTCTTCATCCAAAGCTACGACTACGACATGATTGAGCATGGAGACATTTGCACCTACATCTCTCCGACACCCACATATGACGAGATGCCCCAATTGCCATGTGAAGAGAGCCACCACCCCATGAGTGAGATGAGTGACTTCACCATACGTGACATTGAGAGCATTTCCTATGAGAGGATGAGTGTGACCACCACTAGCCGCACACTTGAGAGCATGCAACACACCCTATGTGAGGTTGAGAGCCATTTGAGTGACTCCACCAACCATATGAGTGAGAGCATCATACCGGGAGTGAGTGAGGTAGTTGACAGGGCATGTGTGTCCACTATGATTTCTAACAACTTCACCTCTACTCCGAGTGTGTTTTCTTCTTTGGTGCTAGGTCTCCTACATGATGACATGCCTATACTCAACGAGTCCATACCTCCAATGAAGACGACGATGGCCATGGTGGAAGATGATGCACCCCCACATGGTTCCATCAAGATGAAGATGAGCACGACTTGTTCTTCAACACCTCACCTACAACACATGAGTAATTCTCCAAAGGTAACATAGGTGATGGTGCTTCTCTTGTCCCACTAGCGGACTATCCCACCAATGATTGCTTGCATGATGTTGACCAACCTATTTCCATGCTTCATGCTAGCGCGACTTCCTCATGTGATGATTTCTTGCCCATTTACGATGAGTATGATGATTCTCATGTGGAGTCTATTAGTTGTGACGCCATGTTACATAGGATTTCTTGTGATAATTCTTTAGGTCACATCATGTTTGACAACCCGCTTGACTTGTCATATGCTATGAATGAGATCACCCATATGTTATATTTGCAATCTCAACATAGTAACTATGCATGCCCCGCTAAAATAAATCCCATTTGCGGTTATGGCATAGATGACAAGATGATGGTCATTGGCTTTTGTTTTTCATGTGATGATATTGCCATGTTTCCTTTACATGATTTGCACAATTCATCTACTATGCCATGCCATGATCACATTGCTTCGGATATGCATTGTTTTGGATGTTGTCAATATTCTCCGTGTGATGTTTGCATTAATGATCATGAGGAGACCCCCATAACTTCCTCATACATAGTAGTAGATTTTGATGCATTCCATACTTTGCATGATTCCCATAATTGCTTGCACCATATGCATTCCACACATAACAATGCTCTAGATATTTCCCATGATGCATTACACAATTTGAGTCTCCATTATGCTATACATAATAACAAACCTATCATAATGGATGACATGTTTCTATATCACGCATCTCATTTATTTAAGCACTGGATATTTTGTGCTAACCAACACAAGCACGCATGCATCATGATGGATGATATGTATATATACCACGCACACACAATTTTCCCTTTGTCTTTGTTTTGCGTAGGTTCTCATGTATACTCGTCAACCTCTCAATCCCAAGAGTTGACGAAACGAGCTCTTGAGAGCAACGACGATTTGGGATCCCGTGGACTATCATCATCACCATTCCCTTCGCGCAAGGACTACGCGCATCACCTTTACTTGGCTCTCACACGGCTATGGGCTATTTACCACTTGTCACCTTATGCCCATACTATCATGCTCCCTTTGCATGTTATGCCTCTTCACATGATTTTACCATGCAATTGTGACCCTTGCTTGCATCTACCCACGATTCAGAATTATGATACTCCTATGTGTATTTGCATGCTTGGTGGAGATCCTTGTTGCTATTTCCATGTTTACCATGTGCCTCATGCTATTGTTGCTTGTTGGGAGAGTCATGATGTCCCATTGCTATTTACATATGTCCTCTTGCCAATACATTGATGACATTTTGCTCATATCTTGCCTTCATGATTGTGATATGTCTTGTGCATTATTCATGACCACCATTTGCACATATGGCATGCTTGACATGACTCCTTCTAGTACGTTGCATCTTCGCACTACTAGATTGCTTGAGTTGATCACTATGATTGCTTGCTTTGTCGCATCACCCATGTTCCACTATTACTCGCTTTCTTGGGTTGATGACATATATGTTCATGCCTGTCGGTGTCAAAACCGGCGGATCTCGGGTAGGGGGTCCCAAACTGTGCGTCTAAGGCAGATGGTAACAGGAGGCAGGGGACACGATGTTTTACCCAGGTTCGGGACCTCTTGATGGAGGTAAAACCCTCTTGATGGAGTATTACAAGAGTTGATCTACCACGAGATCGGAGAGGCTAAACCCTAGAAGCTAGCCTATGGTATGATTGTATGTTGTCCTACGGACTAAAACCCTCCGGTTTATATAGACACCGGAGGGGGCTAGGGTTACACAAGGTCGGTTACAAAGGAGGAGATATCCATATCCATACTGCCTAGCTTGCCTTCCACGCCAAGTAGAGTTCCGTCTGGACACGAGACGAAGTCTTCAATCTTGTATCTTCATAGTCCAACAGTCCGGCCAAAGGATATAATCCGGCTGTCCGGATACCCCCTAATCCAGGACTCCCTCAGTAGCCCCCGAACCAGGCTTCAATGACGATGAGTCTGGCGCGCAGTGTTGTCTTTGGCATTGCAAGGCGGGTTCTTCTCCATATTTCGAACGTTTGTAAAGCAGTGTCCGGTCCCATAAATGTTTGGACCTCTTGGCTTTTGTGCCCAAGAAGGGCTATCTCCCACGCGTCGAATGAATACGAGGCGCCAGGGCGTTTTTACATTCGCCCCCCTAGCCAAATAAATAAATTGTCTATTAAAGGGATGGGGATTCTTAGATCCGATCCATACCATCCTCCCCCAGCGAGAATCCATCAGAGCGCGTTTCGGAAAGATCCATTCCAGCATGGCCGACCTCCGCAGCTCCTCCTCCCGCCCCCGTAGCCCTAAGACCGGTGATTTGGAGAGGTATTCAGTCCCGCATAGTCGATTAGTCGAACTGCAGACTAAGGGATTTCTCCCTCCGGCGTATATGGTGCCCGTTCGAGCCGGGCTTGCCACCTACAATGGCGGGGAGCAAGCGGAGAGCTTTCCGTGTCCCTCTATGGGGGAGCGGGTCTGCCTTGTTCCTTATTTATTAAGGGGACTCGGATTTCCAATTCATTCATTCCTCCGCGGGCTCCTGGAGTTCTTCGACCTCCAATTACACAATTTCACCCCTGCCTCCATTCTACATATCGTCGGCTATGTTGCTCTCTGCGAGTTGTTCCTGGGCTGCGAGGCTCACTTCGAGCTGTGGAAAAGGCTATTTTTCCTCGTCCCTCGCACACAGAGGGGGTCACTTTATCAAGTGGGCGGAGCCGAAATATGGCGCATCGCCGGTACCGGATACCTGTCCGGTACCCCGAAGAAGTCGTCCGAAGGCTAGCCTTCGGAATGGTTTTATATGGAGGACGTTCCCCTTTCGGACCCTGTTCGGCGGGGTCTTCCTGAGTTCAGCAATGCTCCTCTGAAGAAACGCCGAAGTTGGCGCCCACAGAGCCCCAGGTGGAAGACAATGGAGAAGTCCTCTATCTGATGAACCGGATTAAAGAACTGGCTCAATCAGGATTGACAATAATCGAAGTTATGTAGATTTTCTTAATGCAGGGAGTGCAACCACTTCAATATCGTGGGCACCCCTTGTGGTGTTTTAACGGGGCGGATGATGCCACCCGCTGCGGGCGTAAGGGTCCAGACAATGCTGCCGCTTTAGCAAAAATTCTGCCCGAATTGTTCAAGGGAGAGGAAGAGGAGTTCATCCGCATCAAGCCACGGGATTGATTCTCCATGTACAATCCTCCAAGCTGGGTAAGTTATATCTCCTTACTCCCATTTTTCCTGCATTCTTTGTCATAAGTATTCACCTTGCCACTTTGTGGCAGGAAGTGCAAAAAGCCATAAAGGAGGTCAGCAGCCCTTCTACACAACCAGAGGACCCTGACCGGGCCCTCGACTCCGGACTTGAAGAAGATCCAGTTATATTCGTGGAGCTGATAGACCGGCAGTTCTATCAGTTAAGCTGCGATGATGCCATGGTGGCCATTACGGCCAACTATCCCGGACTGCTTCCTGCATCGCACGTAAGAAAAACCAAAAATCCCAACTCCAAAAACTAGGATCCCCTTTTAGACACTTCCCCTACCATATACATATGGCATTTTTACAGGGAAGGCATTCGGGATGCCCTACCGAACCCGCAGCAACTCGCCAACAAGAGGCACCGAGGCCGGGTAGGCCAAAAAGGAAGGCGGTCAGGACGGAGACGCCGGCGCAAAGGTATAACAAAAACCTCGCTCTGTGGTTGTCGTCTTTCTCGAAATGTAATGACGCCCGTGTTTCTTTAACAGAAAAAACGCTTGCCAGAATATGTCCGGCGATGTTGCTAATCACGCTTCCACCAGTCGAGCGCCAGGACCGGACATAGAGGCGGAAGCCGATATGGGGCGGGCGCTGGATAATCCCCCTACAGAGGATGCAGATAGATTATCCGCTACAAGCTCAGAAATGGAGAGCGCCATGAATCATACGCGCCGCCGGCCGTACTCCGTGACACTTGTTTCTCACCAGAGGCATTTGATGCCTTCAATTTTGGAGAGGCGTACCTCCGTGCTGCTCAAGATGGTCTAGCCAGAACCACGGATCAGTATGTAAAGGATGTACGGGTAAGTAAATCTGATGATTTATATGTATCAGTAGCCCCTAATACTTGAAACAATTAGCAGAACTGATTTAAGGATCGTCTCTATTGTGCAGGTTCTTACAGAGAAGAATACTAGGCTGTCACAGGAGCTGGAGGAATGCAAGACCCAACTGCGGGCCGCTTTTGCCGCATTGCAAGAACCAAAAAAGTCTCCCGCTGGTAACATTTACTTTAAAGAATGATGGTTACCATATAGTGTGCTGCGTGGCTGCAGATCTAACAATAGATGTTGCAGATGAATCCGGAGAAAATCCGGAGGACCAGCATGTCGTGCGACAGCTAGAGGCTGGCAAACGCGTGCTGACTGAGTTTAGGCGGGAGAAAAACAATCTCCAAGACACCAATATCAAGCTGAGCGTGGAACAAAAAGACGTTCAAGCCCAGCTTGCAGACTCCGAGAAGGAGAATAAGCGGCTTCGGTGCTGCATTTTCAGTAAGTGCTTGAACGAATCCTTTTGAAGGAGTTCGGTGAAGAAGCCGACTAATAGCGTTATGTCTGTAGGTATGCTGACGGGTCGTCCCGCGGAGGAAATGCCCGGGTCTGCGGGTGATCTTCTATCCGAGCTCTCACATCTGCATGAACAAGTTCGACAGGTGATGCAAGGTGTTGCCCAGGCCTTGTGGCCATCCGTCTTCCTGCCAGAAGGCGTTGCAGAGCTTACGGAGAAGCTCAAGGGAGCACAGCGGCACTTCTGATTATGGAAGATATCGGCCTGCCGACAAGGTGCCAGAGAAGCCTGGGACATGGTGAAGACACGGTATACCAAGGCTGACCCAAATCACATGGCCGAGGTCGGACCTGTGGGGCCCGATGGGAAAGAGATCCCCGTTAGCTTAGTTTATGGGCAAGTAGAATTAGCCGAAAGTATTCCCAATAGGATTGTAGGCTAGACCGCCTGTTGGATGGTATAGAAGAGGAATTTAGTCAGTCTGCATGACTATGTAATTAAAGTGACATGTATAATGCCTTCTAGCCGGATTGTAGATCATTTGTCATGGCGGACCTTTTCGCTTCAACCTCAGGACCCGATAGTCCGGAGTGTATCCGAATACCCGCTCAGTTATATAAGAACTGGGGTATGCGTGGAGACCAGGCATAGGGGTCATTAGTGCTTGAACAGACAAGTGCCCAATTAGTTATGTTATATTACATGGGTAGTAAGAAACATCTTCCAGGGAGAATAGTTCCGTCAAGGCTTCCTTTCCCTGGGTAAGCATGCCCTAAAGTGCATGTCCGGACTGCGATAGGAAACACAGGAAAAACATCTGGGGGCAGATATGGAAAATAAATAAAAATCATCTTTTGTTCACTGACCGAATATTGCCTTAAGAACGCTAGCTTTCGGCTTCACCCAGTCTGAGGTACACATCCGGCTGACCCGACAGTAACAATCGTAGAGGTGCTCCCCTTATGACCTAGCCGAATTAATGGGAACGTAGGGCATAAATACAAGAGCCAGACAACCCAGCTTGGCCAAAACTTAAGTCATATCGATGCATATAATGGTGAAAAAAGGTACATGTGGAAGTATACTACATGTGCGGGGCATGAGGCCTAGATAAATAATTAAGCTTCTGTGAAAGAAGCCCCCAGGTATGATGAGCGCGGCTAGCGCATCTATAATGTGCAAGCGAGGCACAAGTTGGCCCTTGAAGGCCTAGAGAAAGAATAAAAGAACGGAAGAAAGAAAAACAAGACAGATAATGTATATGCAAAAAATGGATAGGGGAAGGAGACGAACATAGAGTCATGCGCTAGGCATAGAATCTTCGGAGCCTGGACGCGTTCCATGGGTTCGGATCGAGTCGATTAGTCGATGCATCACACAGTCGGTACGCTCCACCAGTCAGAACTTGGTCAATAACGAAGGGACCTTCCCATTTGGGCTCGAGCTTGTTCTTTTTCTTATCCGGCAGGCGTAGAACTAGTTCGCCAAAATTATAAGTTTTTGACGGTACCTCTCTGCTTTGGTATCTGCGAGCATGTTGCTGATAAAATGCGGAATGGGCTTTTGCTACGTCGCGCTCCTCCTCCAGGGTGTCCAGACTGTCTTGCCGATCGAGCTCGGCTTCTCTTTCTTTGTACATGCACACTCGAGGTGAGTCATGAATTGTGTCATAGGGCAAGACTGCCTATGTGTCGTACACCATAAAAAAGGGTGTATATCCGGTACTATGATTCGGCGTGGTCCGAAGCCCCCAGAGTACAGAGTCGAGCTCCTCTACCCAGTGCGTGTTAGACTCCGTTAAGGAATGCACTAATCTGGGTTTAATGCCGCTCATTATAAGACCGTTTGCTCGCTCAACTTGGCCATTGGTTTGTGGGTGATAGACTGAAGCATAATCGAGCTTGATGCCCATTTTGCTGCACCAGAGTTTTACCTCATCGGCAGTGAAGTTCGTGCCGTTGTCAGTGTTGATGCTGTGGGGGACTCCATAATGGTGTACGACCCCGGATATGAAGTCTATCACCGGTCCGGATTCGGCTGTTTTAACAGGTTTGGCCTCTATTCATTTGGTGAATTTATCCACCATGACCAGTAAGTATTTTTTCTTGTGGGTTCCCCCTTTAAGGGGTCCAACCATGTCAAGCCCCCAGACCGTGAAGGGCCACGTAATGGGGATTGTTTGGAGGGCGGTGGGTGGCATGTGGCTTTGATTTGCAAAGAGCTGGCAACCGGCGCAACGTTGGACCAAGCCTGTGCATCTGCCCGGGCCGTTGGCCAATAGAATCATGTACGGAAGGCCTTGCTTACAAGAGCCTGGGCTGCGGCGTGGTGCCCGCCGAGTCCGGCGTGAATTTCTGCCAAAAGGTTCCGCCCTTCCTCTTTAGAGATGCACCTTTGAAAGACTCCGGTAGTGCTTTTTTATACAATTCTCCCTCATGGACCCTATAGGCCTTAGATCGCCGCAATATGTAGCGTGCCTCATTTTGGTCCTCATTTTGATGCCGCAATATATGCTAACATTTTTAGGACGGCGTTTTGGTAGGCCGCCATTTTCGGATCCTTGGCGTCAAAGTCTCCATTTATTTGGGATATTGCTAGGTTTGAATCCCCACGCACCTCCAGGCGTTGAATGCCCATGGAGACTGCCATCCGAAGACCATGCAATAGAGCTTCGTATTGGGCTGCGTTATTGGCGTCTGTGTACAATATTTGCAGTCCGTACTGAATGGTATCTCCGGTTGGGGACGTCAGGACAACGCCAGCCCGTAGACTAGCCAGCATTTTAGAACCGTCGAAGTGCATGATCCAATTGGAGTATGCGCCATACTCTTTAGGGAGTTCGGCCTCCGTCCATTCGGCGACAAAGTCGGCCAATACTTGCGACTTAATGGCTCGTCGAGGTTTGTATGTTATGTCGAACAGGAGGAGCTCAATGGCCCATTTGGCAATCTGGCCCGTAGCGTCGCGGTTGTTTATAATATCATTAAGTGGCACTTCCGAGGCTACTGTAATCGAACACTCTTGAAAGTAGTGTCGCAGCTTCCGGGAAGCCATGAATAGTGCATAGGCTATCTTTTGATAATGTGGGTATCGTGATTTGCATGGAGTGAGGACAGTGGATACATAGTATAGCGGCTTTTGAAGAGGGAATTTATGTACGTCCGCTTCTCGTTCGACAACGAGCACTGCGCTTACAACTTGATGAGTTGCCGCAATGTACAACAGGATTGGTTCGCCGATGTTTGGCACGGCCAGGATTGGGTTGGTTGCCAAAATAGCCTTTATTTCTTCCAATCCGGTTGTGGCAGCGTCCTTCCACTCGAAGTGTTCGGTGCGCCGAAGGAGGCGATAAAGGGGTAAAGCCTTTTCTCCTAAGCGGGAGATAAAGCGGCTTAGAGCCGCCACGCATCCAGTTAGCTTCTGGATTTGTTTGAGGTCTGTTGGGGTAGCCAACTGTGACAAAGCTCGGATTTTGGCCGGATTAGCTTCAATACCTCTACTGGAGACAATGAAACCCAGGAGCTTTCCGGCTGGTACGCCGAAAACACATTTTTCCGGATTGAGCTTGATGTTGTATGTTCAGAGGTTATCGAATGTGAGCCACAAGTCATCTATCAAAGAGTCGATGTGTTTGGTTTTGACGACCACATCGTCTACGTATGCCTCTACTGTTTTGCTGATTTGTTTCTCCAGACATGTCTGAATCATGCGCTGATATGTTGCGCCGGCGTTTTTCAGCCCAAAAGGCATTGTGTTGAAACAGAAGGGACCGTATGGTGTGATGAATGCCGTTGCGGCTTGGTCGGACTCCGCCATTTTGATTTGGTGGTAACCGGAGTATGCGTCGAGGAAACACAATGACTCGTGTCCTGCGATAGCATCGATAATTTGATCGATGCGGGGGAGGGGGAAGGGATCCTTTGGGAAAGCTTTATTGAGGTCCTTGAAATCGACACAAAGGCGCCAGGATTTATCCTTCTTTGGTACCATCACCAGGTTTGCTAGCCAGTCCGGGTGTTTTATTTCTCTGATGAATCCAGCCTCCAATAACTTGGCTAGTTCCTCTCCCATGGCCTGTCTCTTAGGTTCGGAGAAACACCGAAGAGCTTGCTTGACCGGCTTGAACCCCTTTAGGATATTGAGGCTATGCTCGGCCACCCTGCGTGGGATTCCTGGCATGTCTGAGGGATGCCAGGCGATTCTCGCGCAGGAACTCTCATAGTATGGCGTCCACGGCGGGGTTTAACTGTGCCCTGATGGAGGCTGTTTTTGTAGGGTCTGTTGGGTGGACTTGGAATTTGACTATTTCATCCGCTGGTTTAAAAGAGGTGGACTTGGATCTCTTATCGAGTATCACGTCGTGCCTATCCACTGTGGAGCATAGCGTGGTTAATTCCTCGTCCAAGAGGGCTTGGGATAATGCCTCGAGGGCCAGTGAGGCTGTTTTGTTTTCGGTGCGGAGTGCTGTGTCCGGATCACTGGCGAGGGTGATGATTCCGTTGGGCCTAGGCATTTTGAGCTTCATGTACCCATAATGGGGTACGGCTTGGAAGATCATGAACGCCACACGTCCTAAAAGGGCGTGGTATCCACTGCTGAACGGGGCCACTTGAAATGTAATTTCTCTGGCGTACCGAATACCACATCTAGTGTGACTTTCCCAGCACATCATGCCTCCGGACTGGGTATGATTCCCCTGAAGATTGTGCTACTTTGCTCAATGCGGTTCTAGTCTATTTCCATTTTTTGAAGAGTTTCCTCATAGATGAGGTTTAATCCGCTGCCGCCGTCCATGAGTACTTTGGTGAGTCGAAAGTCGTCCACAATTGGACTAAGGACCAGTGTGGCTGGTGCTTGGGCTGTTCAGAATTTAGGTTCTTCACTGGCATTGAAGGTAATAGCCGTGTCACTCCATGGATTTATAGCTGCTACGTGGAAGATTTCGGCCATGCTGCGGAGTCTTCGCTTGCGCCTATTATTTGACGCGAAGGTCTCAAAGACTGTTAACACCGTATTGTTATCCACGAGATGGTGCTCTTTGGCATTTGGGATAAGAAGATCCTCACCACTTTTGGCCACCTGCCGGAGTATCCAACATGCTCTAAGGCTGTGCGTTGGTATTGTATCTGCTGTACTATGAATTTTGTAGGGTCTGTTAAGCCATCCCTCCAGTACAGTTCCATGCCCTGTTGAGGGTTTTTGTTTCTTTGCAACTAGCTCGGGTGTCTTATGATAGTGCACCCTTTTACTTCGGACTGGGTGTATATTCGGAGCCGAATTATCCCAAAATTTCGTTTCAGTTTTCCAGGCGCTTTCCATTGCACAGTACTTTCGTACTATGGACGCCAAGTCAGCGAAGCGTGATATGTCACGGCGACTTAAGGCATTAAGGATTCCCTTGTCTGTGCAATTATTGCAGAAAAGTGAGATTGCATCTTCCTCGCAACAGTCCTTAACCTTGTTCATCACAAGGAGGAATCTGGCCCAATAATGATGTACTGCTTCATGGGGCTCTTGCCTGATGTGGGAAAGATAGTTTATGTCTGGGTGGGTGGGTGGATTTGAGTCTGAACCCCTACCCGATCTGAGACCCAGGGGCCGAGGAGTTTCCAATCTTGGAAGTTCGGGTTCTTGAGTGCTGCCCGATATGTCTGGCCCGCTGCCTGATTCTAGGTTCAGGGCTTGGGTGATGTCCTCCCGTAAGCGGGTATCCGTCTCGGAGAGCTCAGGACTCCGGACATAGTTAGTCCTCAAAATAGAGGAAGAGTTCCCGCATTGTTCCTCCACCATCGCAACGTGATGGGTGACCGATGGAAAGTTAATCTCCCTTTGATCGGGTTTAAGCCCAATCCGATCATAGTCCGTAGAGACTCCCAAGGCGGCGATGCGATCCAAGAGTTTGTTTAGGGAAGAGAGCTCCATTGGATCCATCTTCTCGGTGAATTCCGAGCCGACGTGGATGCTGTTTTTGATGACCCGAGAAGTCATCGTCGGTGCGGCGGCCGAACAGGCAGTCATGACGAAACTGCCTAGCCGTAGAGTTTGGCCGACAGCCAGAGCTCCCCCTGCGGTAATGTTGTTTTTAACAACGAGATGAGGCATCCTTCCTTATGGCGACGTCACAGAGGAACTCTCAATGAAAGCACCAATGTCGGTGTCAAAACCGGCGGATCTCGGGTTGGGGGTCCCGAACTGTGCGTCTAAGGCGGATGGTAACAGGAGACAGGGGACACGATGTTTTACCCAGGTTTGGGCCCTCTTGATGGAGGTAAAACCCTACGTCCTGCTTGATTTATTCTTGATGATATGAGTATTACAAGAGTAGATCTACCACGAGATCGGAGAGGCTAAACCCTAGAAGCTAGCCTATGGTATGATTGTATGTTGTCCTATGGACTAAAACCCTTCAGTTTATATAGACACCGGAGGGGGCTAGGGTTACACAAGCTCAGTTACAAAGGAGGAGATATCCATATCCGTACTGCCTAACTTGCCTTCCACGCCAAGTAGAGTTCCATCCGGACACGAGACGAAGTCTTCAATCTTGTATCTTCATAGTCCAACAGTCCGGCCAAAGGATATAATCCGGCTGTCCGGATACCCCATAATACAGGACTCCCTCAATGCCTCTCACTTTATTTGCCTTGATCATTGTCTCTTGTCTCCATTAGTGCCATCCCTCATATACCCTTGTATTGAGTGCCAACTTGCTATGCTTATTGATCATGGAGACTTGGACATATTACTTGTGATGCATGCTTGTTTGATTGAGCCTATTGTATTTGGTTGTTCTCACATCATATGCCTACATACTATGAAATGCTCCCTTGTCCTTTCTTATGATGAGCATGATGCATACACTTGTTGGGTATGTTACCACACAAATGGTAGGTTTTGCACTTCCGCTAACCTCATTTGTTTTTCCGAGTGTTTGTCATGCACTTACATTTTGGAGGATACACAAGGTGGTACCATCACAAGACAACTTGGTCATGTGGAAGCGTACACAATGCGAGACACCAAATTTTTTGACATTCTCATAAAGGTGAACTCCTTCCCTTTGAGCCACCCTCAAATACGCATATTGGATGGGTCATTGTTTCATTGTTGTTTCCTTCTTGTTGTCCACATGATACATCTCATGAACGGAGGAGCGACATTGGAGATTGGCTCTATGGACCTTCAAGTTGAGGAGCGCTCAGACTTATTGGATGCACCTTCGAACCTCCACTCATGCCACGACATCGAGCATTGGTACACCAACACCTCCATATTTGTTGATTGTGCTCACACATGTCATGCTCGATGGACATATCATACACATGAAAATTTTGCATCTTATGCATGGAATTACTCAAATTATAATTGCCTTGTTGCATCTTGTATTCCCATGTCATCCATGATATATGAGCATGTGCACTTTCTTAGGAAATTTGTTGTGATCTTACTTGATGGCATATTTATACATCATGATCATATTACCTACCATCAATTGCATGATAATATAACCATATTGAGCATCCATTGCCATATTCATGGTATTGATAAACCATCTCACTATGACATCATTTTGCACTGTGGTTGCATTGACCATATTCACAATACATTTGTGTGCACAATGAATTCTTTTGCTCCCATGAATGATTTGCATATCATTCTATATCATCTTGATAAGCTTCATGCGCTTTGTCACGAACAATCTTGCCGAACGGACTCATTCTTTTATGATGGACACTTTGTGTGCGCTAACCATTATATTTCCGAGTGTACTTTGTGTTTCCTCTTTTTGCATGTCTACCACTCCGGCGACACTTTGGAGTACTTGGATTGTGCAACGTCTTCCACTCCGTCCAACTACAAGTACGTCCATGACTACCGTTTCCATGGTGATGAGTATCACGATCCGAGGTCGGATCTTTCCCAAGGGGGGAGATGATGCGGAGCATCCTACGATCATCCCCATGTTCACTTCGACTACTCCCCGAGCCCCAATAGGGCATACGATGAGACCTCGACCATACGCCATTGGACACAAGGTGAACTCACTCCTCTTCGAACCGTCACTTTCCACCTATGAGACATGGCTACTACCTCATGCATGGACCTTGTGTATACTCAGGCACATACGAGATGACCATGGAGAATCAAAGGACCAAGGCCAAGCATGGAAGACGAGAAGGAAGAAGAAGAAGAAGAAGAACATGCAAGACAGAGCTTGCCCGGATGATCCGGACTGCCAGCCGGACGATCTGGACCGAACCCAGATGATCCGGACCCCCACTCGGACGATCCGGGTAATGTGCCCCAAGAAGCGCAAAGCTTGCGGAATCCGCATGGCTAATCCGGATCATCCAAACAAGGACCCAGATCATCCAGACGATGCCCGGATCATCCGGACCCCATCCGGATCATCCAGCCTTTGCCTGCGCGCATGACTTGGGCCGAGGTCCGTGTACCACTTTGCCCCTGACTTACCCCTTCATGGCTTAGCATTATATATAGACCACCTCCTCCTCCTAGTTAGGGTTAGCAAAGTAGTAGCTCATTAGAGATAGAGCTTTGCTCATCCATACAGATCTACTCCACGAGAGAGACGGCGCGCCTCTAGGGAGAAGATCCACCTTGGATTCAAGACCCCCTCATGTGTGGCCCCCATCAACACCTCCTCACAGAGAAGAATCGGTTACCCTATGTATCGTCCCTTGTTGACTTTGGATCGTGTATCTCTTTGTGTTTCGAGGATCTAGCACATGTGTGATTGTTTCTTGTTGATTTATGTGATTTATCTCTTTCCCCTCGTGTTCTTCGTGTTTTTCGTGGGATCCGCTCCAATCGTGAAAGATCGGGCCACTAGGGTTCTACCCTACATCACTCTTCGCATCCTTATGGTGGTATCCAGATGACCGCCCGTCACCCAATGACCAATATATGTAGTGTAGAAAGAGCATATCACATACGTCTTATTAGAAGCAATCGTCTGTGTTATTATCGGTCTTCGCACACATTTCTAATTGCAGACCTGTTTGCCACGTATCACACACATCTTGATATATTGAACCATTTCTGTTCTCTTGTGTCAACGCAAACGTTCATCCCAGTGAACCACATGCCGTATATCGCACACACCTTGATGTGGCTAACCGTTTCTTTTGTTTTGCCTAATCACAAACGGTTCATCCGAGTGAACCATATGATGTATATTGCACACACCTTCATCTGGCTGCCCGTTTCTTTTGTTTCTCCTCATCGCAAACAGTTAATTGAACTGAACTGTATGCCCTGCATTGCACACGCAACTAAAATCTGAACCGTGTTTTATGCATCCTCCATCGCAAACCTTTTGCACCTTTTCGACGGGTTTTCACACCACCGTTTGCGATTATTGCATCGCGCACAGTTTCATCGAAGGGTCTCTGATCGTACTGTCGCGTTAGCAGCATCCTGCGGTAGTGGATCTGTTAGTATAATAAAACAAATCACCACTTCAAGTACTGTTGCAAACCCATTCATATTTTATGTTTTCATTGCAGCTACTGTATTATAGCTTCTCTATGGCTTATACCACCGATAAAATTGGTAGTTTCATAAAAACTAGCAAAACAATGCATCAAAAATAGAATATATCTTAAAATAGGATAGTCTATAGTAATCTGCATCTACCATAGTTCTGTAACTCCAAAAATTCTGAAACCTTTGGACAAAATAAACAATTTGCATAGTAGTACCGTGTGAAAATTTCTGAAATATTCGACGTTCCAGTAAAAGGTGGAAATTCACGCAGTACAGCCAAGCTTCTGTTTTAGCATTGCACACACCAAACAATCAATCTAATCATCCTAAAGGCAAATCTTGGCACATTATTTTTATAATACAATGGATTTGTACAGGGGGATTATTATTTTTGTTCAAAAGTTTCTATAATCAAGGTTTGCAAAGTTTCCATGGGCATCAACAAAGTTCAAGGAGCTCCCCCACTTCAACGGTGCTCGTCTTTCTTACTTTCACTTTTCTTTTTGAAGAAGTTTTAGGTTCCCCACTTTATTTTTTGTTTTTAAACTTTATAAAAGCACACCACCGAAATAAATGAATCTCTAAAACTTCTAGGTTGTCTCCCTCGCAGTGCTTTCCTTAAAGCCGTTAATCTAGGCATATAGTGGTCAAGTAATGGATCCACCCGGATCCCAAGGTATATCAAAGCCAATTTTAATTAACAATGATTTGTTATTTAGTACTGAGCAGAACTTAACATACATCAAGTAACGATGTAGTCTATCTCTCTTCCTATGCATCGGCATGTCATAAAAGAACAATTCATGCACATCAAGTAAAGGACAATACATAGCATAAGCAGTTTCTTGCAATTTTATCATATAGGAAACACAGAGAGGCGGAGATGTAGTTCCTCTCTCATAATAATTGCAAGTAGGAGCAGCAAGCACATGCATATTATATTTATCAAAATCATCATGTGCAATTGTAGAACACAACTGTAACGCCCCAGATATAACTTTCCCAATTTGTACTCCAACTCTTGCCGTTTCCGGCGTTAAGTTATATTTATTTCTCGGGTTCGGGTCTTTGTCTCCGTGTGTTGTTTTCGTTTTCATGCATCTCATATCATGTCATCATGTGCATTGCATTTGCATACGTGTTCATCTCACGCATTCGAGCATTTTCCCCGTTGTCCGTTTTGCATTCCGGCGCTTCGTTCTCCTCCGGTGGTCAATTCTAGCTTTCTTTCGTGTGTGGGGATTAAACATTTCCGGATTGGACCGAGACTTGCCAAGCGGCCTTGGTTTACTACCGGTAGACCGCCTGTCAAGTTTCGTACCATTTGGACTTCGTTTGGTACTCCAACGGTTAACTGAGGGACAAAAAAGGCCTCATGTGTGTTGCAGCCCAACACCCCTCCAATTTGTCCCAAAACCCACTAAACTCTGCTCCATGTTCTAGAGCGTTCGATCACGATCGCGTGGCCGAAAACCGCACCTCATTTGGACTCTCCTAACTCCACTTATGTCTATAAATAGACCCCTCCATTTTCGGATCTCTCCCTCTCCTCGAAACCCTAAAAAGATCCCGCCGCCGCCGGAGGTGTCCGCGCCAGGCCGGACGCGTCCGCCCCGCCGCGCCCAGCCAACCCCACTCTGCCACGTGGCAC
>NC_041386.1:310436986-310448737 GCF_002162155.2 Triticum dicoccoides
TCGCCACCTCCTCGCCGCCCCGCCGCCGCCTACCACGCCGCCGCCCCGGCCCGGCCTCTCCTCCCAAGCTCCAGCCTCCTCTTCTTCCTCTCCGGCAAGAACTCCGGCGGTGAACAGTGAAATCCGGCGAACTCCGATATCCGTGCCGATCTGGATCTAGATCTGGAAATTTGACGGTTGACCTTTATCCCCGTAACCCTAATTTTTATGCCTACTTTGACCTGCCGTAACTTTGCATCCGTAGCTCCGTTTTGGACATGTAGTATATCAAAATGTTCGCCTCGACGAGTACATCATTTCATTCCATTGCATCATTTTCATTTGAGCTCATCTTGATGCCCAAAGTGATGTTAGAAGGAGGCTTCGTGAGTTAATTGTCAGATATGCTAGTTCATCTTAGGCTTTTGTCATTTTTGCCATGATTATTGTGTGCATGATATGCCTGTGAGTCCTTCACATGTTTTGTTAAGCATTTTGTCTTCTTTCCAGAGGTGCAACCCATGAATTTTTAGGATGTGTGTGGTGACTTGTGCAAGCTTGCAAAGTGAGGCACCCGGTAAATCTGTTTCCAGAGACTTAGAAGTTTTCACTAAGTCTGGGATTATTTAGTTCATGATGCCATATGTTCAGCTTGTTTCCTAGTGATCCGTGCCTCTTTTGACGATGATCAGTAAAGGAGTTCTGTTAATCATGTTATGCTCTATCCTTCCATGTCTTTGTTTGCAATTATGGAGCACCCTAGCTCGAGTCAATCGAGCTCTACTTTTGCTTCGTTGTGAATCTGGGCAGATCGTCAACTTGTTTGCGATTTTACCGATGTTATTGTAGTTGATCCGTGCGTGCTATGCCATTGTTCTTGCCATGTCTAGCTAGAATTTTGTGCCTTCTTAATGGATGTATGCCTGCCTTGCCATGAATTGCACCGTGGTGAGTGCATCGAGCTCGTTTACATGCCTTCGTGAGTTATATTTCAGCATGTCTCAGTTTTCACCAAGTCTGAAAACTGATTATGTTTTTGCTATGTTCGTGTGCCCGTTAGTATATTTTGTGAACCCTTTTGGCCCCAGGTCACTTTGGGTCTGTTGTTAAGCTTGTTGAGTAGCTCCATGCCATGTTCTTACTTTTCTTAATCAGGTCATGTTTCATGTAGTTTTGCTGCTCCGAAGAGGGCCTCGTGATCTGAAATTTCAGACAAGTGTTAATTTCACTAAGTCTGGAATCTGTTTTGCATTTGCGTTTTTGCCATGCTTGTTTGAATCTCATAATGGATGAATTGGCCGTGGCTCAGTGCTAGTCTTTTGTTAAGCATCTTGCGTGCATCCCTGCCATGTATTTTGTTGTCATGTTTGGTGGCTGTAGCATGTTCATTTCGTTGCATTTAGATGCCTACTTGCTGTAAATCGCAGACCGGTGTCATATCTTAAAACGCTTGCCATTTCCAAACCGTAACTCCAATTCCGGCGTTCTTTATATCGTTTTCAAGCGATTTCATCTCATCTTTCCAGTGGCACCCTTGGAATTCCAAATTGAGGCCAGGTTCATGCATTTCCTGTCATATCTTGCATTTTGCATCCCGCGTCGCATCCCGCATAGCATATCATCATTTCATCTTATTGCTTGGTCTTGCACGTGGTTGATTGTATCCTTGTTGCTTGTTTGTCTTGTTTGGGTAGAGCCGGGAGACGAGTTCGCTACCGAGGAGCCCGTTGAGTTTGCTTGTGAGGATCCAGTCAACTCTGACAACTGTGCAGGCAAGATGATCATACCCTCGAAATCACTACTATCTTTGCTATGCTAGTTTGCTCGCTCTTGCTATGCCAATGCTACGATGCCTACCTTTTTCTTGTCAGCCTCCCAATTGCCATGTTGAACCTCTAACCCACCTTGTCCTAGCAAACCGTTGATTGGCTATGTCACCGCTTTGCTCAGCCCCTCTTATAGCGTTGCTAGTTGCAGGTGAAGATTGGAGCCGTTCCTTGTTGGAACATTTATTTACTTGTTGGGATATCATTACATTGCTATGTTATCTTAATGCATCTATACACTTGGTAAAGGGTGGAAGGCTCGGCCTCTCGCCTAGTGTTTTGTTTCACACTTGTCGCCCTAGTTTCTGTCATATC
This sequence comes from Triticum dicoccoides, assembly GCF_002162155.2. NCBI lineage: Eukaryota > Viridiplantae > Streptophyta > Magnoliopsida > Poales > Poaceae > Triticum > Triticum dicoccoides. The sequence goes on from NC_041386.1 coordinate 310,439,107, forward strand.
GGTGTTATGTTCCCGGATTTTGCGTTCCTTACGCGGTTGGGTTATAATGGGAACCCCTTGATATTTCGCCTCGTTTAAAGCTTTTCCAGCAGTGCCCAACCTTGGTTTTACCATTCGCCACCTAGCCTCTTTTTCCCTTGGGTTACCGGAGCCCAAGGGTCATCTTATTTTAACCCCCCCCCCCCGGGCCGGTGCTCCTCTGAGTGTTGGTCCGACCAAGTAGACTTCGGGGCCACCTCGAGGCAACTTGAGGGTTGGTTTTACTCGTAGGATGTCTCATCTGAGTGTGCCCTGAGGAAGAGATATGTGCAGCTCCTATCGGGATTTGTCGGCACATTCGGGCAGTGTTGCTGGTCTTGTTTTAACCTGTCGAAGTGTCTTGAGTTACCGAGATGCCGAGTCTGATCGGAACGTCTTGGGAGGAGGTCTATTCCTTCGTTGACCGTGAGAGCTTGTCATGGGCTAAGTTGGGACCCCCTGCAGGGATTGAACTTTCGAAAGCCGTGCCCGCGGTTATGGGCAGATGGGAATTTGTTAATGTCCGGTTGTAGATAACTTGAATCTTAATTAATTAAAATGAATCAACTGAGTGTGTTACCGTGATGGTCTCTTCTTGGCGGAGTCCGGGAAGTGGACACGGTGTTGGAGTAATGTTTGTGCAGGTTGTTCTTCTATATTCTCGCTCGCGCTTTGCCTCCTCTTCTCGCTCTCTTTTGCGAATAAGATAGCCACCATACTTGCTAGTCGCTTGCTGCAGCTCCACATATATTTGCCTTACCATTCCTTTAAGCTTAAATAGTCTTGATCGTGAGGGTGCAAGATTGCTGAGTCCCTGTGGCTCACAGATACTATAACTCCAGATGCAGGTCCAGGCGATTCCCCTCCAGGTGACGAGTACGAGCTCAAGTGGGAGTTTGACGAAGACTCTCAGCGATAATACGTGTCTTTTCCTGATGATCAGTAGTGGTGCCTAGTTGGGGTTCGATTCAGGGCCTTGTCGCATGTTGGGTTTTCTTCTATTTTGGCGCCGTAGTCGGGCCATGAGTGTTTGTATGATGGATGTTATTTATGTACTTTGATGTGATGTGGCGAGTGTAAGCCAACTATGTATCTCCCCCTTTTATTATATATTACATGGGATGTTGTGACGATTGCCTGACTTGCGACATTGCTTTCAATGCGGTTATGTCTCTAAGTCGTGCCTCGACACGTGGGAGCTATAGCCGCATCGAGGGCATTACAAGTTGGTAATCAGAGCCTTCCCTGACCTTAGGATCCCCATTGCTTGATCGTTTTTAGAGGCCGAGTTGTGTCTAGAAAAATGTTTTGAGTCATTTAGGAATTATATATCGGAGAGCTTAGGAATTCTTTTTACTTAGCAGTCTCCTCATCGCTCTGGTAAGGCATCCTGACGTAGAGTTTTGACTCTTCTCTTCTCAAATTTCACTAAATTTTTTTTAGGATCACGCGAGTATCTTGGAATCGTTCCGATGGCTTATGATGAGAATACTGTCTTGGTGCCTCCTATCAGGGGTTTAGTGGAAGTGTCCCGGGGAGTTGAGCTCTGAGGTGTTGTCATCATAATTTTATCGTTGCAATTCTGGAATACTTGAGATATGTTCGCCGACATCGAAAATCTCTTTTATGCAGTTCGTTGGTGAGATAACCTCGACGCCACCTAGTACTAGGGCGGGAGTTCGGTAGTATCGCCATAACTTGTATAACGGATGCTTTTCGAAGGTTGAGGTAGATGGTTTCCGAAGTTTTCTTGGTTATGTGTTGAAGGATGGATACAGCTGGATGTAGGATTTTCTAGTTTGGGTGAGATATTATGCTTCCCCTGTATCCCCAACACCTGATTGCATAACCGGAAAAGTTTGGGAGTTTCATAGGTGGGAATTCTAGTAGCTCTAGTTCTTCTTCCACGGAAAATGGTTTGAGATTGGGATTTCTTACCGATTATTCGTTCTTGATACGTACCTTGTTGATTTATTTCTCTACCTTAATTCTACGTGGCTTCTCAATTTATGGATATGTGACCATTTCAAGAGGAATGCATTCGTTCATTTTGTTCGGATGTGAAGACTATATGTTGCAATTTTCATTCCGTTGGATTCATCTTCAATATTTATCTATCAATGTGCTAATGGTGGTCAACCTCTTCAGGATGGCTCCTCCAACGCGCACGACTCCGAATCCTGATCCGCCACCACCTCCACCTCCTCCAGAGGCATGGCAAGCTGTGATGGACGCAACCAATGCAAACACACAGCTGATCATGCAAATTCTCCAAGAGCGCAATCAAGGCAGTCAAGGGAATCAAGGCAGCAATTAGAGTCACTTTGCTACACTCAACCAGTTCCTTGCTAACGGGCCAAAGACTTTCAGCAATTGTGTTGAGGCAACCGATGCTGACAATTGGCTTGTGGATCTGTGTAAGCATTTCGAGTGCAGTAACGTCAGGCCTGAGGACTTTGTCAAGTTCGCTTCCTTCCAACTCAAAGATCAAGCTGCAGAATGGTTCCAGCAGTACAAGGATTCCAGAGGTGGACGTGTTATCACTTGGGATGACTTCCGTCGAGATTTCCGAGCTCATCATATTCCGCAGAGCGTGGTTGAAAGCAAGCGTGAGGAATTCCGCAATCTGAAGCAAGGCTCTTTGTCTGTCTATGACTACAACAAATTGTTCCAGAAGCTTGCCCGCTTTGCCAAGCAGGACGTGCCTGATGAGAAGAGCATGATATATCAGTTTAGGGGTGGTCTCAGAGAAGATATTCAGCTCGCTCTTGTTCTCTTTGAGCCCTTGAGGTACGATGAGTTCTACAACATGGCACTGAAGCAAGAGGCTGCTCAGTTGAGGTGTGATGCTTCCAGGAAGCGAGTCAGAGATGTTACTCCTTCTTCCTCTACTCAAGTGGCCAAGCAGCATAAGTTTTGGCTTCCTCCTCCTCCGTTTCGTCAGCCGTATCAACAGAGGAGCAAAGGTGGCAGTGGTTCTTCCCACCCACCCAACCCTGGCTTTCAGAACAAGACTTCGTCTCAACCTCTAAGATCGAGTGCTCCGTATCACCGTCCGCTTTCAGAGGTCACGTGCAACAAGTGCCAACAGAAGGGTCACTATGCCAACAAGTGTCTCAACCAGAGGCGTCTTCCTCCTCCTCCTCCTGTCAGATCGGCAAGTACAGCTGTGGTCAAGCATAACCCTAAGTTCGCCAAGGTCAATTTGATGAATGCATCTCAGGCAGAGGACTCGTCAGATGTGATCATGGGTAACCTTCCTGTTAACGATGTTCCTGCAAAAGTTCTAATTGACACTGGTGCATCGCATTCCTTTTTGTCATGCCCTTTTGCATCGAAGCACAATGTTGATACCGAGATTATGCCCAAAGTCATGCAAGTTGTTTCTCCCGGCAAGCTTTTGACTTCTAGTTTGGTTGCTCCCGATGTCTCTATCACGTTGGGCGATTACAAGTTTCTCTCTTCTCCGGTGGTTCTTGGTAACTTGGATATTGATCTTATTCTCGGAATGGATTGGCTTTCTAAGCACAAGGCTCAGCTTGATTGTGCGGCCAGGCATATTCCACTGACTCATTCGTCTGAGGATGTAATTGTCTTTGCCGCTCATGATGATACTATCTGTCTGTTTTCTCTTAATGAGAAGGGTGAATTGGATGCCATCTCTTAAATTCCAGTCATTTGTGAATACCAAGACGTCTTTCCAGAAGAGCTCCCAGGAATGCCTCCGCACCGGCCAGTTGAATTCGTTATTGAACTTGAGCCTGGCACAGAACCTGTGTGCAAGCGTCCTTACAAGCTCGGACCTGAAGAGTTGAAGGAGCTGAAGAAGCAACTCGATGAGCAAGAAAGAATGGGTCTCATCCGGCCTAGTTCTTCCCCGTGGGGTTGTGGTGTTCTTTTTGTGAAGAAGAAGGATGGAACGGACCAACTTTGTGTTGATTACCGTCCGGTGAACAAGAAGGCCATCAAGAACAAATACCCACTTCCCAACATCAATGAGCTATTCGAACAACTCAAAGGTGCCCAAGTATTCTCCAAGCTTGATCTCCGTATGGGTTATCACCAGATTCACATTCGTGAAGAAGATATTCCCAAGACAGCTTTTAGAACAAGCTTTGGTTCATATGAATACACTGTCATGTCTTTTGGCCTCGCCAACGCTCCTCCGACGTTCTCTCGCATGATGAACTTCATCTTCAATGCCTACACCAATGACTTTGTTTTGGTCTATCTCGACGACATTCTGGTTTTCTCGAAGAACAAGGAAGATCATGCCAAGCATTTGCGTTTGGTTCTTGATAAGCTCAGGGAACATCAGTTCTACGCCAAGTTCTCCAAGTGTGAATTTTGGCTCGATGAGGTTCTTTATCTTGGTCATATCATCTCTGCCAAGGGCATTGCTGTGAATCCTGAGAAGGTGTCTACTATTGTGAATTGGGAACCTCCTCAGAACGTGAAGCAACTCCGTAGTTTTCTCGGTCTCGCAAGCTATTGCCGAAGATTCGTTGAAAACTTCTCCAAAATCGCGAAGCCTCTCTCAAATCTTCTTGAGAAGCATGTCAAGTACATTTGGTCTCCGGAGTGTGATATTGCTTTCAACGCTTTGAAAGAGAAGTTGATCACTGCTCCTGTTCTGACTCCGCCTGATGAATCCAAGCCGTACGAGGTCTTTTGTGATGCCTCTCTCCAAGGTCTTGGCGCAGTATTGATGCAAGAGAAGAAAGTTGTTGCTTATACATCTCGCCAGTTGAAGCCTAATGAGAAGAACTACCCCACTCATGATCTCGAGTTGGCGGCAGTTGTGCATGCTTTGTTGACTTGGAGACATCTTCTATTGGGAAGAAAAGTGGACATTTTCACTGATCACAAGAGTCTCAAGTACATCTTCACTCAGCCTAATCTCAACCTCAGGCAAACTCGATGGGTCGAAATGATTCAAGAGTATAATCCAAGTATCGAGTATACTCCAGGCAAGGCAAATGTGATCGCTGACGCTTTGAGCAGAAAAGCCTACTACAGCAGTCTGATTCTCAAGCCTTAGCAACCCGAGCATTGTGAAGCTTTCCGCAAACTTAATCTGCAAGTTGTTCCTCAAGGTTTCCTCGCCAACCTTCAAGTCTCTCCTACCTTAGAAGACCAGATTCGCCAAGCCCAGCTTCTTGATGCTATGGTGAAAAAGGTGAAGATTGGGATTGCCAAGAGTCAGTCCAAGTACAAGTGCTACCGCCTTGATGACAAGGACACTCTCTTCTTCGAGGATCGTATTGTTGTGCCCAAAGGTGAACTTCGTAAAGTGATCATGAACGAGGATCACAATTCTCTCCTCTCCATCCACCCTGGGAGTACGAAGATGTATCAGGACCTCAAGCAAGCTTATTGGTGGACTCGAATGTAGCGCGAGATCGCTCAATTCGTGAATGAATGTGATGTCTGCAGAAGAGTGAAGGCAGAACACCAAAGGCCAGCAGGTCTCCTCCAACCTCTTGACATTCCAGAATGGAAGTTTGACCACATCGAAATGGGCTTCGTGACTGGGTTTCCAAAGTCCAAGCGTGGCAATGATGCTATATTCGTTGTCATCGACAAGCTCACGAAAGTGGCTCACTTTCTGCCTATCAAAGAGTCGATCACTGCAGCTCAATTGGCGGAACTCTATACCTCTCGCTCCGCACGGTATTCCCCAAGTGATATCTTCAGACCGTGGCAGCATCTTTACCTCGAAGTTTTGGGATTCTTTTCAGAAGGCCATGGGCACTAACATCCGCTTCAGCACTGCTTTCCATCCTCAAACAAGCAGTCAAGTCGAGCGTGTCAACCAGATTCTTGAAGATATGCTCAGGGCTTGTGTGATCTCCTTCGGCATGAAGTGGGAGGATTGTCTTCCTTATGCTGAATTCTCCTATAACAACAGTTTTCAAGCAAGTTCGGGCAAGGCCCCTTTTGAAATTCTGTATGGCAGGAAGTGCCGTACCCCTCTCAACTGGTCTGAAACCGGTGAATGTCAGCTTTTGGGTAATGACTTAATCACAGAAGCAGAAGAAATGTGCAAAGTCATTCGTGATAACCTCAAAGCAGCCCAATCCCGCCAGAAGAGCTACTATGATAGTAAGCACCATGATTTGGCTTTCGAGATCGGAGATCTTGTTTACCTCCGTGTCTCTCCTATGAAAGGTACTCGTCGCTTCGGTATCAAAGGGAAGCTTTCCCCTAGATACGTGGGACCTTTCAAGATTGTCAGCAAGAGAGGCGACCTCGCCTATCAACTCGAGCTTCCTTCAAACTTTGCAAATGTTCATGACGTGTTCCATGTCTCTTAGCTTCGAAAGTGCTTAAAGACTCCTGACCGCACCGTCAACTTCGAGGACAACGAGCTCCAAGAAGATCTCTCTTATCGTGAGCACCCAGTTGCTATGCTTGAAGAGACTGAACGCAAGACTCGCAACAAGTCAATCAAATTTCTCAAAGTCAAGTGGTCACACCATTCCGACCGTGAAGCTACCTGGGAACGTGAGGATCACCTCCGTTCTGAGTACCCGGAGTTCTTTCAGTCCTAGATCTCGGGACGAGATCTTTTCATAGTGGTGGAGTGTTGTAACGCCCCAGATATAACTTTCCCAATTTGTACTCCAACTCTTGCCATTTCCGGCGTTAAGTTATATTTATTTCTCGGGTTCGGGTCTTTGTCTCCATGTGTTGTTTTCGTTTTCATGCATGTCATATCATGTCATCATGTGCATTGCATTTGCATACGTGTTCATCTCACGCATTCGAGCATTTTCCCCGTTGTCCGTTTTGCATTCCGGCGCTTCGTTCTCCTCTGGTGGTCAATTCTAGCTTTCTTTCGTGTGTGGGGATTAAACATTTCCGGATTGGACCGAGACTTGCCAAGCGGCCTTGGTTTACTACCGGTAGACCGCCTGTCAAGTTTCGTACCATTTGGACTTCGTTTGGTACTCCAACGGTTAACCGAGGGACTGAAAAGGCCTCGTGTGTGTTGCAGCCCAACACCCCTCCAATTTGGCCCAAAACCCACCAAACTCTGCTCCATGTCCTAGAGCGTTCGATCACGATCGCGTGGCCGAAAAGCGCACCTCATTTGGACTCTCCTAACTCCACTTATATCTATAAATAGACCCCTCCATTTTCGGATCTCTCCCTCTCCCCGAAACCCTAAAAAAATCCCGCCGCCGCCGGACGTGTCCGCGCCAGGCCGGATGCGTCCGCCCCGCCGCGCCCAGCCAACCCCGCTCCGCCACGTGGCACGCCTGCCCGCCGCCGCCGCCGAAGCCCGAGCCGCCACCGCCCAACACCTGCGCGCCCGCCGCCCTTCGTCTTCGCGCCCGGTGACCGGTGCCGCCACGGGCCACCACCGTGCCACCTCGCCGCCCCGGCCCGGCGCCGCCCCGCCGTCGCCTACCACGCCGCCGCCCCGGCCCGGCCTCTCCTCCCAAGCTCCGGCCTCCTCTTCTTCCTCTCCGGCAAGAACTCCGGCGGTGAACAGTGAAATCCGGCGAACTCCGATATCCCTGCCGATCTGGATCTAGATCTGGAAATTTGATGGTTGACTTTTATCTCCGTAACCCTAATTTTTATGCCTACTTTGACCTGCCGTAACTTTGCATCCGCAGCTCCGTTTTGGACATATAGTATATCAAAATGTTCGCCTCGACGAGTACATCATTTCATTCCATTGCATCATTTTCATTTCAGCTAATCGTGATGCCCAAAATGCTGTTAGAAGGAGGCTTCGTGAGTTAATTGTCAGATCTGCTAGTTCATCTTAGGCTTTTGTCATTTTTGCCATAATTATTGTGTGCATGATATGCCTGTGAGTCCTTCACATGTTTTGTTAAGCATTTTGTCTTCTTTCCAGAGGTGCAACCCATGAATTTTTAGGATGTGTGTGGTGACTTGTGCAAGCTTGCAAAGTGAGGCACCCGGTAAATCTGTTTTCAGAGACTTAGAAGTTTTCACTAAGTCTGGGATTATTTAGTTCATGATGCCATATGTTCAGCTTGTTTCCTAGTGATCCGTGCCTCTTTTGAGGATGATCAGTAAAGGAGTTCTGTTAATCATGTTATGCTCTATCTATCCATGTCTTTGTTTGCAATTATGGAGCACCCTAGCTCGAGTCAATCGAGCTCTACTTTTGCTTCATTGTGAATCTGGGCAGATCGTCAACTTGTTTGCGATTTTGCTGATGTTATTGTAGTTGATCCGTGCGTGCTATGCCATTGTTCTTGCCATGACTTGCACCGTGGTGAGTGCATCGAGCTCGTTTACATGCCTTCGTGAGTTATATTTCACCATGTCTTACTTTTCACTAAGTCTGAAAACTGATTATGTTTTTGCTATGTTCGTGTGCCCGTTAGTATATTTTGTGAACCCTTTGGCCCTAGGTCACTTTGGGTCTTTTGTTACGATTGTTGAGTAGCTCCATGCCATGTTCTTACTTGTCTTAATCAGGTCATGTTTCATGTAGTTTTGCTGCTCCAAAGAGGGCCTCGTGATCTGAAATTTCAGACAAGTGTTAATTTCACTAAGTCTGGAATCTGTTTTGCATTTGCGTTTTTGCCATGCTTGTTTGAACCTCATAATGGATGAATTGGCCGTGGCTCAGTGCTAGTCTTTTGTTAAGCATCTTGCGTGCATCCCTGCCATGTATTTTGTTGTCATGTTTGGTGGCTGTAGCATGTTCATTTCGTTGCATTTAGATGCCTACTTGCTGTAAATCGCAGACCGGTGTCATATCTTAAAACGCTTGCCATTTCCAAACCGTAACTCCGATTCCGGCGTTCTTTATATCGTTTTCAAGCGATTTCATTTCATCTTTCCAGTGGAACCCTTGGAATTCCAAGTTGAGGCCAGATTCATGCATTTCCTGTCATATCTTGCATTTTGCATCCCGCATCGCATCCCGCATAGCATATCATCATTTCATCTTATTGCTTGGTCTTGCACGTGGTTGATTGTATCCTTGTTGCTTGTTTGTCTTGTTTGGGTAGAGCCGGGAGACGAGTTCGCTACCGAGGAGCCCGTTGAGTTTGCTTGTGAGGATCCAGTCAACTCTGACAACTGTGCAGGCAAGATGATCATACCCTCGAAATCACTATTATCTTTGCTATGCTAGTTTGCTCGCTCTTGATATGCCAATGCTACGATGCCTACCTTTTGCTTGTCAGCCTCCCAATTGCCATGTTGAACCTCTAACCAACCTTGTCCTAGCAAACCGTTGATTGGCTATGTCACCGCTTTGCTCAGCCCCTCTTATAGCGTTGCTAGTTGCAGGTGAAGATTGGAGCCGTTCCTTGTTGGAACATTTATTTACTTGTTGGGATATCATTACATTGCTATGTTATCTTAATGCATCTATACACTTGGTAAAGGGTGGAAGGCTCGGCCTCTCGCCTAGTGTTTTGTTTCACACTTGTCGCCCTAGTTTCTGTCATATCGGTGTTATGTTCCCGGATTTTGCGTTCCTTACGCGGTTGGGTTATAATGGGAACCCCTTGATATTTCTCCTCGTTTAAAGCTTTTCCAGCAGTGCCCAACCTTGGTTTTACCATTCGCCACCTAGCCTCTTTTTCCCTTGGGTTACCGGAGCCCAAGGGTC
>NC_041386.1:310449166-310484150 GCF_002162155.2 Triticum dicoccoides
CTTCGGGGCCACCTCGAGGCAACTTGAGGGTTGGTTTTACTCGTAGGATGTCTCATCTGAGTGTGCCCTGAGGAAGAGATATGTGCAGCTCCTATCGGGATTTGTCGGCACATTCGGGCGGTGTTGCTGGTCTTGTTTTAACCTGTCGAAGTGTCTTGAGTTACCGAGATGCCGAGTTTGATCGGAACGTCTTGGGAGGAGGTCTATTCCTTCGTTGACCGTGAGAGCTTGTCATGGGCTAAGTTGGGACCCCCTGCAGGGATTGAACTTTCGAAAGCCGTGCCCGCGGTTATGGGCAGATGGGAATTTGTTAATGTCTGGTTGTAGATAACTTGAATCTTAATTAATTAAAATGAATCAACTGAGTGTGTTACCGTGATGGTCTCTTCTTGGCGGAGTCCGGGAAGTGGACACGGTGTTGGAGTAATGTTTGTGCAGGTTGTTCTTCTATATTCTCGCTCGCTCTTTGCCTCCTCTTCTCGCTCTCTTTTGCGAATAAGATAGCCACCATACTTGCTAGTCGCTTGCTGCAGCTCCACATATATTTGCCTTACCATTCCTTTAAGCTTAAATAGTCTTGATCGCGAGGGTGCGAGATTGCTGAGTCCCTGTGGCTCACAGATACTATAACTCCAGATGCAGGTCCAGGCGATTCCGCTCTAGGTGACGAGTACGAGCTCAAGTGGGAGTTTGACGAAGACTCTCAGGGATATTACGTGTGTTTTCCTGATGATCAGTAGTGGTGCCTAGTTGGGGTTCGATTCAGGGCCTTGTTGCATGTTGGGTTTTCTTCTATTTTGGCGCCGTAGTTGGGCCATGAGTGTTTGTATGATGGATGTTATTTATGTACTTTGATGTGATGTGGCGAGTGTAAGCCAACTATGTATCTCCCCCTTTTATTATATATTACATGGGATGTTGTGACGATTGCCTGACTTGCGACATTGCTTTCAATGCGGTTATGTCTCTAAGTCGTGCCTCGACACGTGGGAGCTATAGCCGCATTGAGGGCGTTACAACAACCCATCAATATAATCCTTAATAAGTGCAAACTTCTCCGGTGTAGTGTAATTGGGAGAATTCAAAAAGATAATAGGACTATCATGTGTGGGTGCAATAGCAACAATTTCATTCTTAACATAAGGAACTATAGCCAGTTCACATCCATAAGCATCATTCATATTCGCATCATGGCCACAAGCATAGCAAGCATCAATTTCACCAAAAAGGGATATTTCAAACGAATCCAAGGGATCATAGCAGTTATCAAAGCATTCATCCTTCGGTAAGCACGAAGGGAAATAAAAAAATGTATCAGTTGAAGAGTTACTCTCATTAGAAGGTGGGCACGGGTAGCTATTCCGCTCTTCCTCCTTTTGTTCTTTGCTCTCCTTGTCATCTTTTTCATCCAATGAGCTCACAGTTTTAGCAATTTCTTCTTCCATATGTTCCTACAAAAAATTAGTCTCTCCTGGGATAGCAGAGACTTTCTCAATAAACTCATTAATATTGGCATTATATTCATAATTCTCATAGCAATATTTAAGTATAGCAAAGTTTTCAGGTCTATAAACATCATCATCAAAAGCTTCATACTTTTCAAACAAAGATTCAATTTCATAAGCACCCTTAAAAGCAACAAATTCTTCTATTCGTTCCACATCATAGTAATCATATTTACCAATAGCATAAGAAGATAAGGTTTCATTATCTTTAAATTTGCATGAAAAGGGAAGGTGTGGAGCCTTCATCCTAGAGCAACAAGTATAATCATTTCTCTGGCATAAATTCCAAGCATACGAGTGCAACATATCAATTTGATCCCATAATAGTTTCCCTTTTTGACTCAAGTGATAATCCCTAAAGTATTCACGTTAATCCAATGTGTCTCCATTATCAAGTTGAATGGGGTTATCTCAGGATTATCAAAGTAGTTTTTAATACTTTCCACTTAGCGAGCGTTGAGGGTTTTACGAGGTTCCCCATCTCCATGAGTAGCAAGTACACCTAATTTTTTTTGTATTTCATGTTCCATATCCATAACTAAAGATAGAGAAGAACTTAGAACAACAAATAATATCTACTTAGTGATAAAGAAACAAGCACACATGAGAATATTCAACCCACGCTATTGCTACCCGGCAATGGCGCCAGAAAAAGGTCTTTATAACCCACAAGTATAAGGGATCAGTTTGTAGCCTCTTTCAATAAGTAAGAATGCCCAATGAGGAGCTAAAGGTAGAACAAATATTCCCTCAAGTTCTATCAACCACCAATAAAACTCTACGCACGCTTAACGTTTGCTTTACCTAGAACAAGTATGAAACTATATGTACTTTGTAGGTGTTGTAGGATAGGTTTGCAAGATAATAAAGAGCACGTAAATAAAAACTAGGGGCTGTTTATATAAAGAAACAATTACGTTAGTTTAAGGAGTGTGTAAAAGTGGTGCTAGGAGTTGCGGAATTATCCGTAAGCAATTGACTACATTACTAGACCGATAGCAAGTTTTATGTGCGAGAGGCCACTGCTAGCATGTCATCCCTTACTTGAAATTCTATGCACTTATGATTGGAACTATTAGCAAGCATCCGCAACTACTAACGTTCATTAAGGTAAACCCAACCATAGAATTAAGATATATTGGTCCCCCTTCAATCCCGTATGCATCAATTTCCATGCTAGGCTGAAGTTGCTATCACCCTTGCCCTGCAATACATAGTCCTATCAACATACAACTAACCCTATGGTGTGATCACACGCGCGCTCATATGATGGGAACCAAAGGACAACAACATAACCACAAGAAAATTAAACCAATCATAGCAATTCATCAATCACCAATAGGACAAAAATTTACTCAACTTCATTGGATGGAAACACATCATTGGATAATTATATGAAGCATAAAGCACCATGTTCAAGTAGAGTGTACAGCAGGTTGCGGGAGAGTGGACCGCTGAATATAGATGAGGGAAGGTGATGAAGATGTTGGGGAAGATGATGGAGGTGTTCGTGTAGATCGCCGTCACATGATGATTGCCCCGGCAGCGTTCCGCTGCCACCGGGAGAGAGGGGGAGAGAGCCCACATCCTTCTTCTTCCTTGACCTCCCTCCCTATATGGGAGTATGGTTTCCCCTCTGGTCCTTGGCCTCCATGCCGGCAGAGGGGCGGGAGCTCCTCCGAGATTGGATCTCTCTCTCTCTCTCTCTCTCTCTCTCTCTCTCTCTCTCTCTCTCTCTCTCTCTCTCTCTCTCTCTCTCTCTCTGTTTCCTTCACTTTCTGCACTCACGGATTCTGGCCTTTCACCGTTTCTTAAATTCTCGGAGATTCATATTGCGGTGAAAGAAGGGCACAAACCACCTAACATGGTGGCCACAAGGGTCCAGGGCGCGCCCTACCCCTTGGGGCACGCCCCCCACCGTTGTGGGCCCCTCGGGCATCATCTTGCATTGATTCCACTTCCCAAAATTCACATGTATTCCAAAAAATCTCCGTAAGTTTTTATCCCGTTTGAACTTCGTTTGATATGGATTTTCTATGAAACAAAAAACATGCAACAAATAGGAACTGGCACCGGGCACTGGATCAATATGTTAGTCCAAGAAAATCATATAAATGTTGCCAAAAGTATATAAAAGTTGTAAAACATTGGCATGAAACAATCAAAAATTATAGATACGATGGAGACGTATCATTCTCCCATGGTGTGTGTAGGCCCTCCGGCTCCTTATATCCGGCACACAACAGTCGATATACCTCTCTAGCCAAGTCTGCCTACCACAAATACACACTTCCCCTCTTATCTTCTCACCGCCCATGCCCCCTATGTACAATACGGTTCCACGCAGGTGCACACTCCCCACCCCTCTTTTCATCGATCTCATAGTCACACACTCCTCCCCCTCGATATAGTAGGCCTCTCGCACCACCTCATAGCCGCACCCTCTCCTCCTGTCCGTCTCTCTGGACCTTATTTACTTCTAACACATGCATGCATGTATACCTACCGATCTCCCAACATATAGCTAAGTCAACTATAAGTCCTTTTCCCCACGCACTGATCGATGTTCCTCACTAGTTATATCTCTCCCTTTCTTCGACACACGACAATTGATCTTCCTATGTAATTACATCTGCTTAACACAACCATAGTGTCCACCCTCATCATCCTTGCATACCCCCCGACCCATCTCTCACATGGACGTGCATAGACAAGCAGACATCCCCTCTCTTATTGATATTGCACTTGTACCCTTCGTTTGTCTAGCAGGCCTCTTCCACCATTTGTGAGAAGCAACTGCACCACCAATCCTCCGACACTCTACCTTTGTCTCTCTCCCAACCTTATTCCTCGTCTACACATATGTCGGCATTCTGGGTACGGGGGTCCCCAGACTTGCCTGCCTACGGCCCACGGCCTGGCTTTGCTAGCAGGCTTGTACGACCCATCTTCATCAACAAAGCATTCAAGACCCTCGCGAGGGGCCAAGCCTCACGAGGAGGACGACGCAAGACCTCCTCAGGAGCGGCCTTGCAAGGTGGGCTCGCGAGGGACAGAGAGACCAAGGCAAGGCATGCAAGGTTCCCGTGATGTGAGCCGAGACGATCAAGACCAGGCGGGCGCCAAGCAGGTGCCAGCGCGCGCAGCTTCCTTGTTTCCTCTTTGGTGCAAAGGGGGCAAGCGCAGGCGCAGAGTACCGAGGCATCAAGCAAAGGTTTCCATATTGGTGCAACGAGACCAAGACCAACATGACGGCAAAATGGAGGTCACCATGGAGCCCAACGCGGCGTCACCACCAGAACCTTTTGCAGGCGAAGACCACTTTTGTCAGGATAAGCTGTACTAGTTGTCCCCTTCCAAATTGGCCATTGTTGGCTCCCTTCCCGCTCAATATTTGGGAAGAGGACTAGGGCCTCTACAAATAGGACTAGCCACCTTAGTTGAGGAGAGAAGAGGAAAAGAGGAGAAAGGAAGCAAGCAAGGGAAGCAAGCCAGAGATGACCGAATCCTCACACACACAAGTTCTCCAAGCACAAGAACACCTCAACCTCAGGAGGTTGTTCTTCCCTTTGTATTGTTCATCATCAGCCCAAGAGGCAATCCACCACCACACTGGAGTAGGGTATTACACCACAACGGTAGCCCGAACCAGTATAAATCTTGTGTCCCTTGTGTTGTGAGTTCATCGAGTTAGTCCGCAAGATCTTAGCAAAACTAGGACGTGGATCAGTAGGGGGGAAATCTTCGTGCGCAGCCCAGAGTTCGAACCTTGAGGGTTTTGCCGGAACCCGTGATCCGACATTTGGCGCGCCAGGTAGGGGTGCGCCGAAGCTTCCCTTCCATGGCTCTGCGTCGCGTCGCTTCATCATCTCCATCAAGGACGCACGCCGCGCCCGCGTCGAGCGCTGGGCTGCCCTTGCCACCTACATTGCACAGACGGCCCCTGTCGGCGGGCCACCCCGTCGCTCTCCGTCGCCTGCCGCCAACGCCGCCACTGGCCCGGCGGGGAACAAGTAGCAAGCATCCTCGCTGCACCCCTCGGTGCGATAGGATGGATGCACCGCCACTCCATCACTGACTCCTGCTGTTTTGTCGTGTCACACTCGTCGCATTCCCATGGACACACGGGCCGCGCTCCTCACGGCGCACGAGCTCTTGCGTTACCGCCCAGTCGACGACCTCTATGAGGATTGGCTTGACCGCATCGCTGAGCTTGTTTGCGCCGCAGGGGGCTCCCTTGCGCCGTCCCTCTCTCTGCCTCGCCCTCCGCCAGCCACGGGTGACGTAGCTCACAAAGCACCTCCACCACCTCTGCATTAGGACGGCGCCCTAGAGCCAAGGTGCGCGGCTCCACGGCGCGACCCACCACGTCTGGCGCCCACGCGTGAAGAAAGAAGTTGTTAAGAAGTCCATCGACCGCAAGAGAATGCTCCGCCACTCCTTGCACCACTGCGCCAGGATCGTTTCTTGCGGCAAGGCCCCGCGCCACTTGCCGTAGCGGCGCACGGGCGCAAAGACCAAGTTCCACCTCCAAGGCGGGCCCCGGTGACCACGGCCGGCTGCCTCGCCTTCACCCCCGAGCTGCGTAGCGTCGCCTGGCCGGGCAAGTTCAAGCCAGATCTACCTCCTTGCTACTATGGCACCCCTGACCCCCCGGAGTTCCTGCAACTCTACGAGCTGAGCATCGAGGCGGCCAACAGGGACGAGAAAGTTATGACGAACTAGTTTCCCATGGCCCTCAAGGATGGCGCCCCCTCCTGGCTCCTGAACCTGCCCCCAAGCTCGATCTCCTCCTGGGACGAGATGCGCGACCACTTCGTCGCCAACTTACAGGGCACTCGTGACCGCCCCCCGGCCGCGGGTGACCTGCGTCGCGTCAAGCAACAACCAAGAGAGACCCTCCAGAAGTATATCCAGTGCTTCAACAACGTTCGTCTCAAGACCCCCAAGGTGATGGACGAAGCCATCATCTTCGCGTTATCTGATGGCGTCCATGACGTCAACATGAAGGAGGAGCTCGCCATCCACGAGGAGCTATGCACATCTCTGGAGTTGTTCAACCTGGCGACCAAGTATGCCAGAGCTGAGGAGGGGCGCCTCTCCCTCCTCGAGCTCCCGGCTGCGGACCCAGAGGAGAAGAAAGCCAAGGCGAAGGACGTGAAGCGCAAGGGAGTAGTCGTGCTCACGGTGCAACCGGACACCAAGCACGACAGAGACCAGCCCGAGTCATCCAAGAGCAGCCGACCGTTCTACGCCTTCCTTAACCTCTCTGTTGGAAAAGGCATTGCCTAGGAGGCGCTTAGGCACGCCTAGGCACTAGGCAATGGCCAAACGCCTCGCCTAGGGCATAAATGAAGGTCTAGGCAGGGAAAGTAAGGAATTGCCTACCCAAGCAAGAAATCATGCCACATACTGCACATATATGTCAAGCATGTTATATTCCAGTGGGAGTAGCCGGTAATTACCTTATTCATATGCCGTAAATTAATATCAACACCCATATAGAAGTCACAAATACACTTCGAGTAAGAACTATTATCTCCTAGGCCGCGCCTAGGGCGCTTAGGCATCGCCTAGGCACTAGGCAAAGGCCAACTACCCCGCTTACGCCTACCGCTTTTTCCAACCTTGCTTAACCTGCATACCCACAACACCAGCGACTGTCAAGAGCTCAGAGCCATTCGATAAGGACGCTTCGGTCGATGCCCTGAGCACAGCGACCGGGGCTACGACCGAGGAGGAGGACATGGTGGCGGATGTTGGGATGACCGGGGCCTGCGCCAGGAGTGGCGTGACCGGCCTCATGAGGACCGCAGGCAGGACCAGCCTCACGAGGGCGCCAGGAGGGACCAGCCTCGTGAGGATCGTCCTCAAAGCAACGCTAGCCTTCCTCCACTACAGCCACCACCTAGAAGGAATGACGACCACCATCTAGACGAGGGGACTGGGGGCTTCCAGGAGCCGCGCGCTATCGCCTGCATCTTGGGCGGAGCTCAAGCCCCAGAGTCGCAGCGTATCTTCGAACAGTTTGCTCACGAAGTGAATGCAGTCCTCCCCAAGCTCGAGGCCACACGCCCGCTCAGATGGTCCAAGTGCCCCATCACGTTCAGTTCGGCAGATTAGCTCAAGTGCGCAGCTACTGCAGGCATCCGCCCAATGCTTTGTTCACCATTCATCAGCAACGTGCAAGTTACGATGACCCTCATCAACGGTGACGCTGGGCTCAATGTCCTGGACATCGACACGTTCGACAACCTCCAAGTGCCATATGACCAGCTTTAGCCTACCAAGCCTTTCTTAGGAGTGACCGACGGCTCTACTACCCCGATCGGGCAGGTCCACCTCCCCATTACCTTCGGAGAACGCAACAACTACCGCACCGAACTCATTGACTTCGACGTCGCCTACATCCGCCTGCCATACAACGCCATCCTCGGGTATCCAGCCCTAGCCAAGTTCATGGCGGTGACCCATCATGGCTACAATGTCCTCAAGATACCGGGAAGCGTCGGAATCATCACAGTCCCGTGTGAGGAAAGAGACGCGGTGTGCTCCCTCGAGCATACCTTCCAAGCTACAGCAATCGACGACCCCGAGAGCTAGGGTGAGCACCCTCCTGAGGCCACCCCCAAGAAGAAGAAGCAGTTGCACCATGCAGGGCCTCAGGCAAGCAACGCCTCGTTAGGATTGGCACCCGCACCTGGGGCGCCTCCCTCCATCGCATAGGAAAGCGCGCCCAGCGCCCCTCTTGAGCAGGGTTCGGGGGTCTCTTCTAGAGGGCCTCAGACCTTGCCAACATCACGAGGGAGGAGCTTGGGCACCAATTGGAGGCGTGCTTCGCGGCATGTTTCCCTTAAGAGAACACAGGGCAAGGAGTGCCCACCGTTCAGGAGTTCATCACCAAGTTCACTCAGGAACTGCAAGATGCAAGGGCCATGCGCGGCGACCGCCGCCCACCAGGCGCAGCTCCCCATCCAGGCGAGGATGTCGAGCTGTGCGTCTGCATCGATGTCCCAGGGCTCAACCGGGGCTGCCTCTCAGGGGCTTTTCTGGCCTTTGCGCGTGGGACGCTGTGAGGGCCCACCTCACAACTACGTTTGCATTCCTTTTGGCCTGCCGAGCGTAGTGATCGCCTATCAGCACAACCTCCGGAGCATCCTGGCGTCTCAGGAGGCCAGGCACCACGCTTCGCTGACGGAGATGAAGACGGTCCTCAAGGAACCACCTGAACCCCCAGAGCCTACCGAGGCTCGGGGCCCCGGTGGCTCATGAGGAGTAGCCCCTTGGCCACATACCTTTAGCTGCCCCAACTCTTCTTCAGCGACAGTACTAGGTGACATTTTCCAAGTTCATTCAGCTGGGAGCGCCCCCAGGGCTGCATCATTCCCAGGCCGTGTGGGTCCATCCCTGTGGCATGTATCCCTTTTTATGTCTTTAGCTTACCTTGTTGGGGGCGCCCCTCGGGCTGCATCATCCCGAAGCCGCTCGGGCCTGACCCAGTGGCATGCACCTTCCCTACATTTACTTAAGCCAGTATGCTTTTCATGCTTAATCTATCTATGACTAGCACCTGCTTGACTTTCAACTCCCAAGGGGGCAACCCATGTTGGCACGGCGCTTGTGCACGGGTCCGTCCCTGCAACGTCGACGGATCTGAGCGGTCAAGATCTGGCTCGCGGCACGCCCCGCACACGTCACCTCACCAGGCCCTTAGTACCCCCATTTCCTCATGGAGCATCCAGCGGCCGACCGGCGACCATGATGGCAGATTGTGTTTCTCCTTGTGCTGGCTTGCAGGAATATCGCGAGAATGACAGCAGGTGGCACTGCGAGCTTCCTCTTCTCACGTGCAATTCTCTTGCGTGTTAAAAGGGGGGCTCCTGAGCATCGCGTCTCATGAGCTCCTACTGGCTCTCCTGCCCTCACCCCCTTGCCTTAAACACGGCACGCGACCTGGCATACCAGCGGCGGCTGAGCTCGCTCGAGGGCTGGGACCTGAGGATGTAGAGCACGAAGGATAGCGTGGGAGAGGGGGAGACTCGTATGGGCCCGACCTAGGTACACTACGGTGGCCGACGTACGAGTTCGGCATGACTCGAGGAGCCGACCCCGGACAACCAAGATAAATTCTCGCTCTGGATCCACCAATCATTACGACACGAGACCCGCGCTCACTCCCTTCGCTGCCCTGCTGTGGCAACGTTCTCTTCCTTTCCCATCCTAAGACAGTTGCTTGCATGCTAAAGGGGACCTCTTCAGCATCGTGCTTCAGGAGCTCTTACTGGACCTCGGGCCGCTCACCTCCTGGCCTTGACCATGTCACGCGACCTGGCATACCAGCGATGGCTGCAGCCTGCGTGGGGTTGGAAAGGGGAGGCCAAGCCTTGGCAGGATATGCGCATGCAAATCTTCATAATGAGGGCTATGTTGACAAAAGGCATTACAGACGCTTTACACGCCCCACGGGGTTCATTTCTTGATTCCTGGCAGGGAACAAAAGGGAAGGAATTCCTAGGAGTTCTATGTACATGCACCAGATGTCGCCGACGCTATCATCAATAGTGGGCCACGTGAGGGATGTCTCCTACCCCATCCAGATCAGCAGCGATGGTGGCTGGACGCCGCAACCCTGCTCCGGGCTCGGGGGGAGCTCGGGGGCACGTAGCTGTCATCGCTCGTCTCCGGAGACTCCACAAGCGCAGGAGAGTCACTGGACCACCAGGAGTCGCCGCTGTCGCTGCAGGAGCTGTTGGCGAAGCCTGCGGTAGGCCCAGCGCTCGCCACGGCGCCATCCTGGCGACCTCCTTCAAGGCAGCATTCCAGGCGGCGGCCAACTTCGTCGAAGACCTTGAAGAACAGCACGGAGGCGTCGTCGTACTCGAAGTGCATCGCGAGGGCACCCTCCGCGCGACAGACTCGGGCAATCTCGCCCCAGCCTCGGGTCATGAAGATCCTCCCGGGGGCGATGGCCTCAATCTCCGCTCCAGTCGCCGGGGCGTCGCAGTCGGCGTGCTGCAGCCAATGCTCGAGAGGGCCCCTCGGCGGCATCTCGGCTGAGAAGAACTGCGGGAGGCGAATCCAAGTGCTCGGGGGCATCCCAGCCCAGAGCACGAACTCGCGCGATGAGTCCGCAGCATGGACCCCTGGGGTGACGACGTGCGCCTCTGCGGCACGGCGACCATGGCCCTGGCGCGGGCGGCGCCGCTCACCGCTCCTCCCTCCGGAATCGTCGGCGTGAGCATATAAGGGCAGCGGGTACCCAGGATGCGGCCTTTCGTACCACGGCCGTGACACCACCGCCCTCGCGACCACCTCGCGGCGATGGGACCTTCTCTTCTTCGGTGGAAGCAGCTCGGGCTCATTGAGGGGAGCCTTGCCCTTCTCCACGGCAGTGAACGTCCTCGACGATGCCATTGGTAGCAGGAGTGGAGCAAGGAGAAGAAGTGGGAGAGGCAGAAGAAGAAATGGGCGACAGGGGCTCAGCCCCCCTCCTCATTTATAGCAGGAGAAGGCCAACCAGCACCCCCATGATCATAGGTAATGATGGTTTTCCTTGCATGTTGCAGGGACTTGTCAGTCGGGCAGTTACCGAGGCAGCATGGGGAAGCGGAGACGCCCACGTCCAATCAACCGCCACACGTCGACTAAGGCCGCAGACTATTGGGGCCTGCGGCGCTTCGCACTTGACCCTTGGCTTCGCTTCAAAGCCAAGACCGAGCGCGCCTTGGGCCCGGGGGCTACTGTCAGCGTTCTGAGAATGGGAGTCCCCAGACTTGCCTGCCTGCGGCCCATAGCGTGGCTTTGCTAGCAGGCTTCTACGACCCATCTTCATCAACAAGGCATTCAACACCCTTGCGAGGGGCCAAGACTCGCGAGGCAGACGATGCAAGACCTCCTCAGGAGCGGCCTTGCAAGGCGGGCTCGCGAGGGGTAGAGAGATCAAGGCAAGGCAAACCTCGCGAGGTTCCCGTGACGTGAGCCGTGACGATCGAGACCAGGCGGGCGCCAGCGTCCTTGTTTCCTATTTGGTGCAAAGGGGGCAAGCGCAGGCGCGGAGTACCAAGGCATCAAGAAAAGGTTTCCATATCGGTGCAACGAGACCAAGACCAGCAGGACGGCAAGACGGAGGTCACCATGGAGCCCAAGGCGGCGTCACCACCAGAGCCTTTTGCAAGCGAAGACCACTTTTGTTAGGATAAGCTGTACTAGTTCTCCCCTTTCAAATTAGCCGTTGTTGGCTCCCTTCCCGCTCAATAATTGGGGAGAGGACCAGGGCCTCTATAAATAGGACTAGCCACCTCAGTAAAGGAGAGAACAGGAAAAGAGGAGAAAGGAAGCAAGCAAGGAAAGCAAGCATGAGCTGACCGAATCCTCACACACACAAGTTCACCAAGCACAAGTACACCTCAACCTCAGGAGGCTGTTCTTCCCTTTGTACTATTCATCGTCAGCCCACGAGGCAATCCACCACCTCACTGGAGTAGGGTATTACACCACAATAGTGGCCCGAACCAGTATAAATCTTGTGTCCCTTGTGTTGTGAGTTCGTCGAGTTAGTCTGCGAGATCTTAGAAAAACTAGGACGTGGATAGGTAGGGGGGAAATCTTCGTGCGCACCCCAGAGTTCGAACCTTGAGGGTTTTGCCGGAACCTGTGATCCGACAACATATGCATGTATGTTGATCGATCTCCCTCAATACATAGCTAGGTCTCGCTCCTTCTTCACACACATACCAGTCGATCACCTCTCTATAGTTAGGTCTCTGCCCGTCCCCCACCCCCAACAAACACACACCGATAGTCGAACGTGTCAGATTCAGGGTTCCGCATACCCTTGAGAGGTTCGGACTCTGGGGTGCGTGCGAAGAACTCGTCCTCCCCGGTCTGCATGCTCCCTAATCACATAGCCTAGCTTGACGAACTGGATGAACAAAATACACATCAGTTTACCCAGGTTCGGGCCACCTTGCGGTGTAAAACCCTACTCCTGCTTTGTGGTGGATTGGCCTCGAAGGGCTGAGGATGAACTAGTACAGTGGAGAACAGACTCGGGAAGAGAGGTGTTCTTATGCTCGATGAGCCGGTGGGTGAGAGGATGATCTGATTGATCCCCCCTATGGTGGTGGCTAAGTCCTATTTATAGTGGCCTTAGTCCCCTTCCCAAATGTAAGGCGGGAAGGGATCCCACAATGACCAAATTTGAAGGGAGAGAACTAGTACATGCTATCCTGACAAAAGTAGTCTTCGTCTGTCAAAAGCTACTGGTCGTGACGCCGTGGTGGGCTCGACAATGACCTCCGCTCTGCCGTCCTGGCGGTCTTGGTCTTGTTGCACCGAAATGGAAACCTTTGCCTGATTCCTCAGGACTCCACGCCTATGATTGCCTCCTTAGCACCAAAGAGGAAACTGGTACACTGCGCCCACCTGGCCTTGGTTGTCACGGCTCATGTCATCTGAACCTCACGAGGTGCATCTTGCATAGATATCGCTGCTTCTCGGGAGCCAGCCTGGGGAGGCCGCCCCTCACGGAGCTCTGGCTGTTGTCCGCCTCGCGAGGATTGGCCCCTCGCGAGGGTCTTGGGTTGTTGATCCTAAAGCTGGGCCGTACCAGGTCATCGACGGAGCCATGTCATGGGCCGCAGGCAGGCAAGTCTGTGCACCCCCGGTCTCAAAGACAACGACAGTAGGCCTCGGTGATAGAGGTGAGGGTGTCCCGATCTTCCTATGAGACGATAACTATCGATTTGGTGGAGTCGACTTTGACGATCCGACTACAAACATGCATGGCGTTGTGCCTTAGCAATCGCTAAACCAACTCCGAGAGGTTGTTGACCATGCCTGAGCATGATCCACCTGACCACGAAGGTCTATTCATGCAAGCAATCGAAGGACAAGCAATAATATGATAAAGCAATCTGAATATTGCGAATATAGATGAAGTATTGATAATGGTGGTGATCCGGAAGCGGTCTTGGTCTGGTCGTTGGACACAAACAAAGTACACGAAGTTCCGTTGGCTAACTTTTAACAAAACAAATCCCAAGCAAAAAGCTACTAGATGGATCTACTTATATAGGAGCAAGGGGTGGCGGCCAAGGAGGTGGGAGGACGTCCCAAGGCAGCCTAAAACTAACCCTAGGTCGTACAAGGCGCATGGGCCCAAGTGGAGGTGATGTAACACCTTTGGACTTGTAGTTTGACTCGGATTCTGCTGCAACATCAGATAGTTTCGTCCATAACTCAACGCTCCGGATGAATTTGAAGGTGAATCGAATTGTGTTGGAAAGTTCATGAAATCTAATTTCCAACAAAAAAAGAATCACCCAATTCAGAGTCCGTATGAAAGAGTTCTTGGCGTTTTGAGTTAGGTATGTCTGTGCAGTCCAAATCTGAATCCAGAACGTGAGAGACTTGGACTCTATCTTCTCTTGGCCCAAAAGTGACGTGAGAGGACTTTTTGAACAACACATAAACTTCCTTTTTCCCCTTATCTTCATATGTGGATTGCACAAATGTCCCATACACCTGCAATTTGACGTGGCACAAAAGTCTGTGAAGTATTTTTGTCCTGGATGACATAAATAAATTATGGCATAGTTTGCGTTAGAACTCACCAAAAAAATATACATATATTTTTGGTCGTATCCAAGGTATTCATGTCCTCATCATCCTCCCCTTCTTGAAAACAAAGCCGTCCTTGGCGTTGCTTACTCTGAAATGTGGCTAACAAAAGAGACAAGGTGTACATGTTGTATATGTATATGTCATGCATTTTTACTTCCCTTGATTTTTGCACATATGACACATGTATACATGAGTAACTTTCATAGTCCATAAAATCTAAATTCAAAAAATTATCACTAGAAGTAGAAGGCATGAAAATATTGCAACTCAGTTTGCACATATAAGTGAAGCTCTTATTCATTTCAAAAGATTGACAATGTTCATCATTAAACCATCCCAACATTGGTGAATAAACCATACTTGCATCAAATTTACATGCTACAACATGCTTAAATAAGTAAACATGCAATAAGTCATTGGACACATAATCATCACCAAGATTAGTGGTCATATGAAAATGATTAAACATTTGCTCTTTTGCATTAACAGTTAATTCAATGGGTGCACTCAAAATTGTTGGTATTTCAGTTGTTTGATCATATGACGCATTCATGACAGTAACAAGATTCTCTAAAATAGGCAGTGTGCTCAAATCAATAGGTAACTCAACACATGATGCATTCAAGTTAACTAGGCATGCATCATTCTCATGTGAAGTTATACCATTAATACCTTTACTATTACCTTGTTGCAAAGATGTAGCTGATGTAGATATGGACGTTGACTATGTACCAGAATTTTGAGATGATGTCGCGCTCACAATCCGAGGTGGGGCTGCTCTAGTAGGTGCAACAGTGGAGGAACCAACCGGCGGTGGTGAGCATGAACTGGAATAGTAGCTGTTGTAGTCACCCAATGCATCCTCATGTATCTGTCTCTCAAAGGTACAAGCGTGGACATACATACCAGTAATGCAACGAGGAATATATTGAAATCTTGCAAGGTTATCATGGTTCAAACCACCAAAAAATATATTCATTGTATCATCCTCAGATTCTTCTATGTCATAATGATGCATATAAGATTCGAACTCTTGGTAGTAAGCATGAACAGTGTTACTGCCTTCTTTTAATTGTTCCAATTTGTGAAGTAATTCACGACGATAGTAAGGAGGAAAAAATTGTTGTCTCATTAGAAATTTCAAAATTTCCAAGTTGTGGATTGGTTATCAATGTTTTTCTTACAATGTACACTCCACCAAATAGAAGCAAAAACCAGTAAATGCTCTAGTGGTAGCTCGCATTCTCTCAAGTTCAAAAAAATCATGGTGCCTAAAAAGTTGTTCTACTTCAAGCTCCTAAGCTAGATAAATAGCAGGATTAAATCTACCCTCAAATGATGGTAAAGAGATAACCTGACCATATGCTTGTGTGTGTTGCCCCACCTCTCGTGATGGTGAAGATGTATCCGTCATACAAGAACTTCTATCTTTGGTCCCTGTCATGATTAGTAGAAACAAGAAAAAAATTCAATAATAATGTTCCTATGAACTACTAGGGCGTGGTGGTAAAGCGCTCATACTAAAACAAAATATCAATATCTTACAAGTTCTTACCAAGCAGCAGGTGGTGACACGCAACCAAGAATGTCAAATAACTCCGAAGATTGAGTAAAGAGATTGCCAGGGGAATGTATGTTTACACGGTGTAGAGATATGTGGATCTTGGAAGGCTTAAATATATGGTAGCAAAAGATTAGCAATAATCAATTCAGATATGCAATGTTGAATAAACGCTGAACGATGGTACTGTGCTGGTCCTAGGCTAGACCGGACTAGAGACGCGAGCCTAGAACACTAATGAGGTCACAGCGTAGAACAATTAGCGTCGATAGAGGATATGAAGTATGAAGTAGCTCTGGGCAGCAAGATATAAGTGAAGATCACAATAGCAATAAAGATAATGATGTGAAACAACACCCAATCATGATATATCAACAACTTTCTCTCCAACTTTCCTTTGGAAAAGTTTGTGCCAATTTTTTTTTATAATTTTTCTCAAGAATGGTACTCACTAAAGCTTTCAAACGAAAAAGGAATCAATCAATTATGAGTTGATATGAGGAGTCAAAAAATCCTAAAACTGGTCTGAAAAATCAGAATAAGCTGTGTTCGCGAACTTTGGAGGGCAAAAAGACCTATTTAGAAACTGATTTTGAGGTGCCAAATATTGAATCAGTTTTTGCAACTATTTAGATGCGGCTCGTCGCTAGCTTTCATTTGAGTACTCACGGAGACAAAACGGACTTCGTATGAGGAAGTTATGCTTCTTTTACTGAATAGTGCATAAACCAGATTCCAATTCGAAATCAACTACGAGATTGAGTCTAGATAGATCCGAATTTTGTTTTTTTTCTCTCTTTTTTTCCTCACACTTTTTTTCTATTTTTCTTTCAATCTATTTTTCTCTAACTTTTTTTTAATTTTTCTCTCTTTTTTCTGTCTTTTTTCTCTCTCCCTCTTTCCAAAATAAACTAGATAAGATGCATATTGGATCAAGCAAAGATGTGAACGATCTCAACTATGGTTATGAAAATGAACGGTGGGTAGCACATGGTGGAAATTGATGGATGGGTGGTGGACAACAGAAGGGATAACGATGCAGCGGCGGCGTGACTAATGTGAATAGAACTTGAAACTCTAAACGAACTAGACACTAAGACCAGCAACTCTACACGACGATGCAAACGATAATTCAACTATGCAATCAATGAAAAGAAAATTGCAAAGGCTCAGACTGGCTTGGACACAGGATGAATAGATCTTACTTTTTTGTGGCCTTTTCTTGGACAATAGGTAAGAAAATAAATCTAATCTACGAAAAACTGGAAATTCTCATCGAGCAACCTGAAAACCGATACCACTTGATAGAGGCGAGGGTGTCCAGATCTTTTGATGAGATAATAACTATCAATTTGGTGGAGTCAACTTTGACGATCCGACTACGAACGGCACGACGTTGTGCCTTAGCAATCGCTAAACCAACTCCGAGAGGTTATTGACCACGCCGGAGCTAGATCAACCTGACCAGGAAGGTGTATTCCTGCAAGCAATCGAAGAACAGGAAAGAATTTGGTAAAGCAATCTGAATATTGCGAATATAGATGAAGTATTGGTAATGGTGGGGATCCGGAAGCTGTCTTGGTCTAGTCGTTGGACACAAATGAAGTACACGAAGTTGCGTTGGCTAAGTTTGAACTAAACAAATCCCAAGCAAAAAGCTACTAGATGGATCAACTTATATAGGAGCAATGGGTGGCAGCCAAGGAGGTGGGAGGATGTCCCAAGGCATCCTAAAACTAACCCTAGGTCGTACAAGGCTAATGGGACCAACTGGAGGTGATGTAACACATTTGGACTTGTAGTTTGACTCGGATTCTGCTGCAACATCAAATTGTTTCGTTCATAACTCAACACTCCAGACGAATTTGAAGGTGAATCCAATTGTGTTGGAAATTGCGCGAAATCTAATTTCCAACAAAAAAATAATCAACCAATTCGGAGTCCGTATGAAAGAGTTCTTGGTGTTTTGAGTCAGGTATGTCTGTGCAGTCAAAATCTGAATCTAGAACGTGAGAGACTTGGACTCTATCTCTCTTGGCCCAAAAGTGACGTGAGAGGACTTTTTGAACAGCACATAAACTTATTTTTTCCCTTATCTTCATATGTGGATTTCACAAATGTACAATACACCTGCAATTAGACATGGCAAAAAAGTCTGTGAAGTATTTTTGTCCTGGATGATATAAATAAATTATTGCATAGTTTGCATTAGAAATCACCTCAAAAATATACATATATTTTTGGTCGTATCCAAGGTAGTCATGTCCTCATCACTCAGGCCCAAGGCACGCTCGAACTTGGCTTCCAGGCAAAGCCAAGAGGCAAGTGCGGAGCACCATGGGCGCTAACCGCCTGCGTCCTCGGTTGACGCATGGCGATTGATGAGACGTGGGCGTCTTCACTTCCCCCTGCTGCCTCGGCAATTGCTCTTTGGCTGATAAAAAGGGCTGGCGCCTGCTGTAGAAGCTTCATTGCCCTTCCTTCATCCTGCTTCAGATGCGTTTCGCCTTTTGCCCAAAAAACTTCTAAATTCTCTGAACCTCCGTCCCAAGCCCACGACCGATGGCCACTGATAGAGGCATAGGTATCCTTTCTTTCGATGAGATGGTGGCTATCATTTGGAGGAAGTCAACTTTGACTATCCGACTATGAACGTGTGAGAATGTCATGCCTTAGCAATCGCTAAACCAACTCTGAGAGGTTATTGACCACGCCAGAGCATGATCAACCTGACCACGACGGTCTGTTTCCTGCAGGCAAACAAAGAACAAGCAAGAAACTAAGATCGCAATCTGCATATTGTGAATATAAGAGGAAAGCTTTATTGATCAAGGTGGTGTTCTGTGATGCCTTTGTTTGGTCCTTGAACACAAACAAAGTACGCGAAGTTGCAGCTATGACGAACTTTAATATAAAAAGAACCCAAAGTCTAAACGATGCCCTAAGGGCTGTATATATGGAGGAGAGAGGGGGGAATTTTGTGGCCCTTGGAGGAGGGGTCCGAAACCAACCCTATCTCTTGTTTCCCCACACATACGGACTCTAAAAACAACCTATAATCAAGTATTTCGAAATTACATGGGCCTGGCCCAAAAATAAGGTGACCCGACACCTAGAATAGCCTCTGAACGAAATTTATGAAGTGGCATCTTGAATATTTCGTCCAAGGCTTCATGCACTCATTATGGTGGCTTCAAAGTCCTAGAATCATCACTTGTAACTCCGTTCTTGATGAGGATAACAAAGTTACACCCACAGCCCCTACTTATACATATACAAGACCAATTACTAGAGCTCGCGCACGTCAATTCAATTACCAGGTACTTTCATTTCTTTGTAATGATTCTAATGTTCGTCAGAATATGATGCTGCCTAAATTGGATACATTTGTCTTGCTTACAAATGAAGGGCCTAGCTTGGACAAGAAGGATGATCATTGGAGCAAGATCAAGCATGGAGATGATGACATGCGTAAGGGGAACAAGAACAGAGTTACAAGTGATGATTTCAAGACTTTGAAGCCACCATAATGAGTGCGTGAAGCCTTGGATGAAATTTACAAGATGCCACTTTATAAATTTCGTCCATAGGCTATTATAGGAGTTGTGTCACCTTATTATTGGGTCAGGCCCATGTAATTTCGAAATACTTGAGTATAGGTTGTTTTTAGAGTCCGTATTTGTGGGGAAACAAGAGTTAGGGTTGGTTTCAGACCCCTCCTCCAAGGGTACGAAATTCGCCCCCCCCCCTCTTCGCGTACTTCGTTTGTGTTCAACAACCATACCAAGACGTCACAGAACCCCACCTTTCAACAAAGCTTTCATCTTATATTCACAATATCTAGATTGCAATCTTAGTATCTTACTCGTTCTGCATTTCCTTGCAGGAAATAGACCTTCGTGGTCAAGTTGATCATGCTCCGACGTGGTCATTAACCTCTTGGAGTTGGTTTAGCGATTGCTAAGGCGCAACGTCCTCGCATGTTCGTAGTCGGATCGTCAAAGTCGACTTCCACCAAAGCGATATCCCCTTGCGCATGCCATCATCTCCATGCTTGAACTTTCTCCAAGGTTCATCTGTCTTGTCCAAGCTAGGCCCTTCATTTGTAAGCAAAACAAATGTATCCAAATTAGGCAGCATCATATTCTCATGAACATTGGAATTGTTACCAAGAAATGAAAGTACTAGTAATTCAATTGGCGTACGCGAGCTCTAGTAATTGGTTCAGTATGTATAGCAGCAGGTGCTGTGGGTGTAACAATGGTATTGATGTCCTCATCATCCTCCCCTTCTTGAAATGAAGTTGTCCTCGACGGAATCTCATCTTCCTAACGCAAATAAGGCTTCAAATCTGCAATGTTAAAAGTGGGACTAACCCCAAAATCTGCAGGCACCACAAGTCTATATGCATTATCATTTATTTTTTCTAACACCTTAAAAGGATAATCAGCACGTGGCATTAGCTTTGATTTGCGCAAATTAGGAAATCTATCCTTACGCAAATGTAACCAAACAAGATCTCCACGTGCAAACACAACATGTTTTGTACCCTTATCTCCAGCAAGTTTGTATTTAGCATTCATATGCTCAATGTTTTCCTTAGTTAACTCATGCATTTTTAAAATCAATTCAGCACGTTCTTTAGCATCAAAATTAACCTTCTCCAAAAATGGAAGAGGCAACAAATCAATAGGTGCATAAGGTAGGAAACCATACACAATTTAAAAACGGAACATCTTAGTAGTAGAATGGAATGAATGATTATAAGAAAATTCAATATGAGGCAAGCATTCTTCCCACATTTTCTTATTATTCTTCAAAACATCCCTAAGCATTGTAGACAATGTTCTATTGACTACTTCACTTTGTCCATCAGTTTGGGGGTGACAAGTAGTACTAAAAAGCAGTATAGTCCCCAACTTAGCCCATAAACATCTCCAAAAGTGGCTAATAAATTTAGTACCACGATCTGAAACAATAGTATTTGGCACACCATGCAAGCGAATAATTTCACGAAAGAACAAATCAGCAACATTAACAGCATCAGCAATTGTGTTTAATGACATAAGGGAAAGTCTAAATGAATTCAACCCATTTAGCATGTCTACTGTTCAGTTTTCCTTGACTTCTAATGTGTTTCAAAGATTCATGATCAGAATGTATAACAAATTCCTTGGGCCATAAATAATGTTGCCATGTTTCTAAGGTCCGAACAAGAGCATATAAATCTTTATCATAAGTAGAATAGTTCAGACTAGGCCCACTCAATTTTTCAAAAAAGTATACAACAGGTTTGCCATTTTGTAATAACACACCTCCTAATCCAATTTCACTAGCATCACACTCAAGCTAAAAAGTATTTTTAAAATAAGGAAGTTGGAGTGAAGGAGCATGTGTCAACTTATCTTTCAATACTGTGAAGGCTTCTTCCTGTGCGGTACCCCAAACAAAAGGCACGTCCTCCTTTGTAAGCTCGTTGAGAGGTGAGGCAATGGTGCTGAAATATCTCACAAAACGCCTATAGAAACCTGTGAGGCCAAGGAAACTCCTCACTTGTATGACCGTTTTGGGCTGCGCCCAACTCTCAATAGCTTCAATCTTGGCTTTATCAACTTCAGTTCCCTATGGAGTAACAACATAGCCAAGAAAAGATACTCGGTCGGTGCAGAAGGTGCACTTCCCAAGGTTACCAAACAAACATGCATCACATAGAGCAATAAAAACAGCACATAAATGTTCCAAATGTTCCTCCAAAGATCTGCTATAAATCACTATATCATCAAAATAGACTACCACAAATCGTCTAATGAAAGCACGTAAAACTTTATTCATTAATCTCATGAAAGTACTAGGTGCATTAGTTAACCAAAAAGGCATGACTAACCACTCACATAATCCAAACTTAGTTCTAAATGCTGTTTTCCATTCATCTCCCAATTTCATACGAATTTGATGGTATCCACTGCGGAAATCAACTTTGGAGAATATTGTAGAGACACTCAATTCATCAAGCATGTCATATAGCCTAGGAATAGGATGACGATAACGAATAGTAATATTATTAATGCCTCTACAATCAACACACTTACGCGACGTACCATCCTTTTTTGGCACTAGTATAATAGGACAACAAAAGGACTAAGAGATTCGAGTATATAACCTTTGTCGAGCAGCTCCTGTACTTGACGCATAATCTCCTTCGTCTCCTCTGGATTGGTACGGTATGGCACACGGTTAGGAAGCGAAGCACCGGAAATTTAGTCAATCTGATGCTCAATCCCTCGAATAGGTGGTAATCCCGGTGGCACGTCTTGTTTAAAGACGTTAGCAAACTCCTGCAAAATATTAGTGACAGCAGGAGGCAAAGAGGAAACTACATCCTCGAAACAAAATAACGCCTCTATGCACACAAAAGCATAGCAAACATATTTGCTGAAATCTATATCATCAATATCAGATTTGGTGGCAAGTAAACATGCACTTTTCAATTTAATTTCAGAAGCAACACTAGATGGTTTATTATTAGGCTTCATTTGTTGCTCAAATTCTTTTGCCACAATCTGATTTTCACTCTTATGTTTCTCCTCTTTTGCTTTATTAGCTCTATTAATATCTTCTTTCAAACTGGAATCAGGAGTCATAGGAAGCAAAGTAATATTTTTGTCCTTATGAACAAGAGTATACTGACTGTTTCTACCATGGTGTACAAATGTTTTATCAAATTGCCATGGTCTACCAAGTAATAAGGAACATGCTTGCATAGGTACCACATGACAATCAACATAATCAACATATGTAGAGATACTAAAATGCACACGAACAATATGTGTTACCTTAACCTTGTCGTTGTTGTTGAACCATTGGATGTAAAAGGATGTGGATGTGGTCTTGTGGTGAGAGCTAGCTTCTCCACCATCTTCATGCTAGCCAAGTTGTTGCAGCTCCCTCCATCTATGATGACGCGAACAGAACGTTCCTTCACAACTCCCTTTGTATGGAACAAATTATGCCTTTTATTTTTCTCAGCTTGTGTAACCTGCACACTCAAAACACGTTGAGCAACTAAACATTCATACCTGTCAGCATCTTCAGCAGCCATGTATTACGTCTCATGATCAGAATCATCTCCACCATGTTCTTCACTTGTAATAAGAGCCAAGGTCTCCTCATCATAGTCACTAGCGGACTCGTACCCACCATCCTCAGTAACAATCATCACACGCTTAGATGGGCATTGTCTCGCATAATGACCTCCACCCTTGCAACGACGACAAATAATATCATGTGTTTTCCCTATTGATGCCATGGATGAAGAAGAGCTCTGTGCAGGCCCAAAAGGTGTGCTCTTGGCAGATAGTGGTGGTTGTGCCTGCTTTCTTGTATCATGGTTAGCGGTGGCAGCTGACAGAGGCACCGGTGCAGCAGAACGTGTGGAAGTAGAGGATGCACACGGTGTCCATTATGAAGATCAACCTGCAGAAAATTTAGTTCGCGCCAATGCCTGTGGATCCTCCACTTCACGTTCAGCTTTGCAAGCAAGATGGAATAAACGAGTGATATTATTATATTCCTTATACTCTAGAATGTTGTGAATCTCTTTATTTAATCCACCCATAAAATGTGCAAGCATAGCTTTATTATCCTCAACAATACCACACCGAATCATACCAGTTTGTAATTCCTGATAATATTCTTTTATAGATTTTTTTCCTTGTCTTAAACGCTGCAATTTTTAAAGTAATTCATGTTGATAATATGGTGGAACCCAACGAGTATGCATAGCAGTTTTCAAAGCAGCCCAAGTAGTTGGAATATTATTCGGATATAATCTACGATGTTCAGACCACCATACACAAGCAAAACTAGTGAAAGCACAAAGTGCAGCAGCAACACGTCTCTCCTCGGGATATTCTAAACATGTAAAACGTTGTTCGGTTTCTAACTCCCAAGTAAGATATATATCAGGAACATATCTACCCTCGAATGCTTGAATATTCAATTTCAATTTAGGGAGATGGTCATGATCTCCTACCTCAGGGGAGCCCTACCATTGACATTATTTGCATGTGGACGACTTGGTGGTTGTGGTGCTGGTGGTGGCACATAGTTCTGATTTTGATCAACCTCATCCTCGTATTCTCCTGCATAATCATCCTCCTCCGCATGAGCAGTAGGAGCCACAGACGTATGAATAGCAGCACCAACAGTTTGGCCAGGCTCAAGAGGGACACGGCTCGCTCGGCGGAGGGCTGTTTCACGACATGGAGGTAGTCATCGTTGTCGTCGTCGTCGTCGTCGTCATTGTTGTTGTTGTTGTTGTTGTTGTTGTTGTTGTTGTTGTTGTTGTTGTTGTTGTTGTTGTTGTTGTTGTTGTTGTTGTTGTTGTTGTTGTTGTTGTTGTTGTTGTTGCAGAGGTGCGGCAGGTGCAGCCGATGGTGGTTGTGGAAGACGCGCAAGCAGTTCACTAAATTTGTTATCGAGCTCTGTTTCGAACGTCTTCTCAAAGCCAGTTATCTTATCCATGGCCTCTTCAAAATTGTTCAGCACATCTTGCACCTGTTCAGTCATCATTTGCGGAAATTTATCATGCAACTCCTTATTCTTCATGTTCTCCTAGTCAGTCTCATCGACTTGTGATCCTACCATGGTTAGCAGCAATAGAAACACACAAGAATATGATCCTACAAACTACTAGAAAATGGTGGGTGTCACAAATCCGTCAAGCAAATCTCAAATTCTTACCAGTTCTTACCCAGCAGCAGGCGGTGATCGGCAAACGATGTAGTCAAAACTCTCAAAGCTTGGATAGAGCGATTACCAGGGAGAGTCAAACGGACGACGTAGATTTATGTGGAGCTAGGAAGACTTATAATATGGTAGCAAAAAGATGATAAATAATCAAATCAGAGATGAACGCTCAATGACGGTACTGTACTGGTCCTAGGCTAGACGTGCTAGAGACGCGAGCCTAGAACACTAACAAAATCATGGCGACTGCACATAAACATGGGAAAACCACACTCTGGAATTTGTTTGCTCTCTTTTTTTGCGTCTTTTTTTTGCAAAAAATCACTATAATGGCGAGTGTCTCAAAACTCTTCCCAGGTCAAAATGGCAGGATGGGCACGAAAAAAAATTCAATTTTTTTCGGAAATCAGGGCAGCGACGACGAAAAAGTGCGACAAAAAGTCACTATGATGGCAAGTGTCTCAAAAGACTCTGAAAAGCCTAAAAATAGGATAGGGAAAAAATATTTTCGGTCGCTGAAGTTTTGGCCTAAAAACTGCCCGGGGGTCTCCAGACTCTTTTTTTCCAAAACCTACTCAGGCAAGGAAACACGAAACGGAAATTAGATGGATCTCAAAAACATACCTAATACGAAAATTACTTGGATTCGTGTTGGATATATGACGGTAAGATATGGCAGCGGTGGTGGTATATGGATACAGATTGGTGGTGTTATATGGCTACGGATTGGTGATGGTATATGGAGACGAATCGATGGCGGATAAGCGGTGGCGGTAGATGGCAGGGGCGATGATTATGGTGCGGCGGCGGCATGACAACTTATGACCAGAACTCGAAACTCTAAAAGAGTAGACTCTAAGACCAGCAACTAGACACGATGATGCAACCGCGAATTCAACAAAGCAAAATACAGAAAAGACTATACAAAGGCTCAGAATGGTTCGGATATGAGGAACTAACCCTATTTTTTGTCTTTTTCATGGACTGTAGCTATGAAGAACGTACTCGATCTAAACTATGAAAAACTGTAAAATCTCACCGAGCAACCTGGAAATCTAATACCACTAGTTAGAGGCAAAGGTGTCCCGTCTTTCTATGACATGGTGTCTATCATTCGGAGGAAGTCGACTTTGACAATCCGACTACGAACGGGTAAGGACGTCGCGCCTTAGCAATCACTAAACCAACTCCGAGAGGTTATTGACCATGCCGGAGCACGATCAACCTGACCACGAAGGTCTGTTTCATGCAGGCAAACGAAAAACAAGAAAGAAACTAAGATTGCAATCTGGATATTGCGAATATAAGAGGAAAAGTTTATTGATCTAGGTGGGGTCCTGTGACGCCTTTGTCTGGTCGTTGAACACAAACGAAGTACGCGAAGTTGCAGGTATGGCGAACTTTAATCTAAACAAAACCCAAAGTCTAAACGATGCCCTAAGGGTTGTATATATGGAGGAGAGAGGGGAGAATTTTGTGGCACTTGGAGGAGGGGTCCGAAACCAACCCTAACTCTTGTTTCCCCACACATACAGACTCTAAAAACAGCCTATAATCAAGTATTTCGAAATTACATGGGCCTGGCCCAAAAATAAGGTGACGCGGCACCTAGAATAGCCTCTATACGAATTTTTGAAAGTGGCATCTTGTATATTTTGTCCAAGGCTTCATGCACTCATTATGGTGGCTTCAAAGTCCTGGAATCATCACTTGTAACTCCGTTCTTGTTCCCCTTGCGCATGCCATCATCTCCATGCTTGAACTTTCTCCAAGGTTCATCTATCTTGTCCAAGCTAGGCCCTTCATTTGTAAGCAAAACAAACATATCCAATTTAGGTAGCATCATATTCTCATGAACAATAGAATCATTACCAAGAAACGAAAGTACCTGGTAATTCAATTGGTGTGCGCGAGCTCTAGTAATTGGTCCAGTATGTATAGTAGCAGGGGCAGTGGGTGCAAAATGGTATTGATGTCCTCATCATCCTCCCCTTCTTGAAATGAAGTCTTCCTCGATGGAAGCTCATCTTCCTCACCCAAATAAGGCTTCAAATCTGCAATGTTAAAAGTGGGACTAACGCCAAAATCTGCAGGTGGCTCAAGTTTATATGCATTATCATTTATTTTCTCTAACACCTTAAAAGGACCATCAACACGTGGAATTAGCTTTGATTTGTGCAAATTAGGAAATCTATCCTTACGCAAATGTAACCAAACAAGATCTCCATGTGCAAACACAACATGTTTTCTACCCTTTTCTCTAGCAAGTTTATATTTAACATTCATACGCTCAATGTTTTCCTTAGTGAACGCATGCATTTTTAAAATCAATTCAACACATTTTTTAGCTTGAAAATTAAACTTCTCCGAAGATGGAAGAGGCAACAAATCAATTCAACACAATTTCAAAAGGGCACATCTTAGTAGTAGAATGCAATGAACGATTATAAGCAAATTCAATATGAGGCAAGCATTCTTCCCACATTTCTTATTATTCTTCAAAACAGCCCTAAGCATAGTAGACAATGTTCTATTGACTATTTCAGTTTGTCCATCAGTTTGTGGGTGACAAGTAGTACTAAAAAGCAGTTTAGTCCCCAACTTAGCCCATAAACATCTCCAAAAGTGGCTAAGAAATTTAGTATCACGATCTGAAACAATAGTATTTGGCACACCATGCAAGCGAATAATTTCACGAAAGAACAATTCAGCAACATTAACTGCATCGTCGCTTTTATGACATGGTATAAAGTGTGCCATTTTCGAGAATCTATCCACGACAACAAATATGCTATCCCTCCCCTTCTTTGTTCGAGGTAAACCTAAAACAAAATCCATAGATATATTCTCCCAAGGAACACTAGGTATAGGCAAAGGCATCTATAAACCATAAGGATTGAGTCGTGACTTAGCTTTTTGACATGTAGTGCAGCGGGCAACAAAACGCTCAACATCCCGTCTCATCATTGGCCAAAAGAAATGTGTAGCCAGTACATCCTCCATCTTCTTCACGCCAAATGTCCCATTAATCCTCCTCCATGTGCCTCCTACAACAACAAAAGACAAATGGAGCTAGCTGGAATGCATAGCTTGTTAGCACCAAACACAAATCCATCATTAACGACGAACTTGTTCCATTTTCTTCCTTCTTTACAATTCTGCATTACATATTTAAAATCAACATCATGCACATATTGATCTTTGATGGTCTCCGAAATAAATATTTTAATGTTAAGTTGTGAAAGCATAGTATAGCGACGAGACAATGCATTAGCAATAACATTTTCCTTACCCTTCTTGTGTTTAATGACATAAGGGAAAGTCTCAATGAATTCAGCCCATTTAGCATGTCTACGATTCAGTTTAGCTTGACTTTTAATATGTTTCAAGGATTCATGATCAAAATGCATAACAAATTCTTTGGGCCATAAATAATGTTGCCTTGTCTCTAAAGTCCAAACAAGAGCATATAATTCTTTATCATAAGTAGAATAATTCAGACTAGGCCCACTCAGTTGTGCAAAAAAATATGCAACAGGTTTGCCGTCTTGTAATAACACACCTCCTAATCCAATTCCACTAGCATCGCATTCAAGCTTAAAAGTCTTATTAAAATCAGGAAGTTGGAGTAAAGGATCATGTGTCAACTTATCTTTCAAGACCATGAAGGCTTCTTCCTGTGCGGTACCCCAAACAAAAGGTACATCCTTCTTTGTAAGCTCATTGAGAGGTGCACGTCCAATGAAAGCACGTAAAACTTCATTCATTAATCTCATGAAAGTACTAGGTGCATTAGTTAACCCAAAAGGCATGACTAACCACTCATATAATCCAAACTAAGCTTTAAATGCTGTTTTCCATTCATCTCCCAATTTCATACGAATTTGATGGTATCCACTACGCAAATCAACTTTGTAGAATATTGTAGAGCCACTCAATTCATCAAGCATGTCATCTGGCCTAGGAATAGGATGATGATAACAAATAGTAATATTATTAATGCCTCTACAATCAACACACATACGCGACGTACCATCCTTTTTTGCACTAGTATAATAGGAAAAACACAAGGACTAAGAAATTCGCGTATATAACCTTTGTCGAGCAGCTCATGTACTTGACGCATAATCTCCTTCGTCTCCTCTGGATTGGTATGGTATAGCGCACGGTTAGGCAGCGAAGCACCGGGAATTAAGTCAATCTGATGCTCAATCCCTCGAATAGGTGGTAATCCCGGTGGCACGTCTTGTGGAAAGATGTCAGCGAACTCCTGCAAAATGTTAGTGACAGCAGGAGGCAAAGAGGAAGGTACATCCTCGAAAGAAAATAACGCCTCTTTGCACACAAAAGCATATCAAACAGATTTGCTGAAATATAGATCATCAATATCAGAT
Source organism: Triticum dicoccoides (assembly GCF_002162155.2). Lineage (NCBI taxonomy): Eukaryota > Viridiplantae > Streptophyta > Magnoliopsida > Poales > Poaceae > Triticum > Triticum dicoccoides. Next base: position 310,477,999 of record NC_041386.1, read on the forward strand.
TTGGTGGCAAGTAAACATGCACTTTTCAATTCAATTTCAGAAGCAACACTAGATGGTTTATTATTAGGCTTCATTTGTTGCTCAAATTCTTTTTCCACAATCTGATTTTCAATCTTATGTTTCTCCTATTTTGCTTTATTAGCTCTATTAGTATCATCTTTCAAAATGGTATCAGTAGTAATAGGAAGCAAAGTAATATTTTTGTCCTTATGAACAAGTGTATACTAATTGTTTCTACCGTGGTGTATATATTTTTTATCAAATTGCCATGATCTACCAAGTAATAGGGAACATGCTTGCATAGGTACCACATCACAATCAACATAATCAACATATGTAGAGATACTAAAATGCACACGAACAGTACGTGTTACCTTAACCCTGTCGCTGTTGTTGAACCATTTGATGTAGTAAGGATGTGGATGTGGTCGTGTGGTGAGAGATAGCTTCTCCACCATCTCCATGCTAGCCAAGTTGTTGCAGCTCCCTCCATCTATGATGACGTGAACAGAACATTCCTTCACAACTCCCTTTGTATGGAATAAATTATGCCTCTCATTTTGCTCAGCTTGTGTAACCTGCACACTCAAAACATGTTGAGCAACTAAACATTCATACATGTCAGCATCTTCAGTAGCCATGTATTGCGTCTCATGATCAGAATCATCTCCACCGTGTTCTTCACTTGTAATAAGAGCCCAGGTCTCCTCATCATAGTCACTAGCGGACTCATACCCACCATCCTCAGTAACAATCATCACACGCTTAGATGGGCATTGTCTCGCATAATGACCTCCCCCCTTGCAACAATGACAAATAATATCATGTGTTTACCCTGTTGATGCGATGGATGAAGAAAAACTCTATGCAGGCCCAGAAGGTGTGCTCTTGGCAGATAGTGGTAGTTGTGCCTGCTTTCTTCTATCATGGTTGGTGGTGGCAGCTGACGGAGGAACCGGTGCAGCAGAACGTGTGGAAGTAGAGGATGCACGTGGTGTCCATGATGAAGATCGACCTGCAGAAAAAGTTAGTTCGCGCCAATGCATGTCTATCCTGCACTTCACGTTCAGCTTTGCATGGAAGATGGAATAAACGAGTGATATTATTATATTCCTTATACTCTAGAATGGTCTGAATCTCTTTATTTAATCCACCCATAAAACATGCAAGCATAGCTTCATTATCTTCAACAATACCACACCGAATCATACCAGTTTCTAATTCCTGATATATTCTTCTACCGAATTATTTCCTTGTCTTAAACGCTGAAATTTTTGAAGTAATTCACGTTGATAATATGGTGAAACCCAACGAGTACGCATAGCAGTTTTCAAAGCAGCCCAAGTAGTTAGAATATTATTCGGATATAATCTACGATGTTCAGACCACCACACAAAAGCAAAACTAGTGAAAGCAGATAGTGCAGCAGCAACACATCTCTCCTTGGGATATTCTAAACATGTAAAACGTTGCTCGGTTTCTAACTCCCAAGTAAGATATATATCAGGAACGTATCTACCCTCAAATGGTGGAATATTCAATTTTAGTTTAGGGAGCTGGTGGTTGTGGTGCTGGTGGTTGCACGTAGTTCTGATTTCGATCAACCTCATACTCGTAATCTCCCACATAATCATCCTCCTCCGCATCAGCAGGAGCCATAGAAGTATCAATAGCAGCACCAACAGTTTGGCCAGGCTCAAGAGGGACACGGCTCGCTCTGTGGAGGGATGTTTCACGACATGGAGGTAGTAGTAGTAGTAGTAGTAGTAGTAGTAGTAGTAGTAGTAGTAGTAGTAGTAGTAGTAGTAGTAGTAGTAGTAGTAGTAGTAGTAGTAGTAGTAGTAGTAGTAGTAGTAGTAGTTGTTGTTGTTGTTGTTGTTGTTGTTGTTGTTGCAGAGGTGCGGCAGGTGCAGCCGGTGGTGGTTGTGGAAGACGCGCAAGCAGTTCATTAAATTTGTTATCGAGCTTTGTTTCAAACGTCTTCTCAAAGCCAGTTATCTTATCCATGGCCTCTTCAAAATTGTTCAGCACATCTTACACCTATTCTGTCATCATTTGCTGAAATTATTATGCAACTCCTTAGTCGTCATGTTCTCCCAGCCAGTCTCATTGATTTGTGATCCTGCCATGGTTAGCAGCAATAGAAACACACAAGAATATGATTCTACAGACTACTAGAAAATGGTGGTGGTGGGTGTCACAAATCCGTCAAGCAAATCACAAATTCTTACCAGTTCTTGCCCAGCCGCAGGCGGTGATAGGCAACCGATGTAGTCAAAACTCTCAAAGCTTGGATAGAGCGATTACCAAGGAGAGTCAAACGCACGACGTATATTTATGTGGAGCTAGGAAGGCTTATATTATGGTACCAAAAAGATTAGCAATAATCAATTTAGAGATGCAAAGTTGAATAATTGCTCAACGACGGTACTGTGCTGGTCCTAGGCTAGACCGTGCTAGAGACGCGAGCCTAGAGCACTCACAAAATCACGGCGCTGCACGTAAACAAGGGAAAAGCACACTCTAGAATTTTTTTGCTCTCTTTTTTTGCGCTCCTCTTTTTTTGCGAAAAATCACTATAATGGCGAGTGTCTCAAAACTCTTCCCAGGTCAAAATGATAGGATGTACACGATTTTTTGTGACAATTTTTCAAAAATTAGGACAGCGACGACAAAAAAGTGTGACAAAATTCACTATGAAGGTGAGTGTCTCAAAAGACTCAAAAAAGCCTAAAAACTGCCCAGGGGTCTCAAGACTCTTTTTTCGAAACCTACTCAGGCAAGGAAACACGAAACGGAAATTAGATGGATCTCGAAAACAAACCTAATATGAAAAGAACTCAGATTGGCGGTGGATATATGATGGTAAGATATGGCAACGGTGGCGGTATATGGATACGGATTGGTGGTGGTATATGGATACAGATTGGTGATGGTATATGGGGACGGATCGGTGGCGTATAAGCAGTGGTGGTAGATGCCAGGGGCGATGATGATGGTGCGGTGGCGGTGTGACAACTTATGACCAGAATTCGAAACTCTAAAAGACTAGACTCTAAGTCCAGCAACTAGACACGACGATGCAACCACAAATTCAAAAAAGCAAAATACTGAAAAGACTATGCAAAGGGTCAGACTGGTTCGGATATGATGAACTAACCCTAATTTTTTTGGGCTTTTTCGTGGACGGTAGGTATGAAGAACAAACTTGATCTAAACTATGAAAAATGTAAAATATCACCGAGCAACCTGGAAATCTGACACTTGATAGAGGCGAAGGTGTCCCGATGTTTCGATGAGATGGTGGCTATCGTTTTCGGTAGGAGTCGACCTTGACGATTCGACTATGAACGTGTGTGACATCACGCCTTAGCAATCGCTAAACCAACTTCCAAGGGTTATTGACCACGCCGGAGCACGATCAACCTGGCCACGAGGGTCTTTTTCCTACGAGCAAACGAAGAACAAGCAAGAAATTAAGATTGCAATCTGAATATTGCGAATATAAGAGGAAAGCTTTATTAATGAAGGTGGGGTTCTGTGACGCCTTTTTCTGGTCGTTGAACACAAACGAAGTATGCAAAGTTGCAGCTATGGAGAACTTTTAATATAAACAAAACCCAAAGTCTAAACGATGCCCTAAGGGTTGTATATATGGAGGAGAGAGGGGGAAATTTCGTGGCCCTTCGAGGAGGGTTCCGATACCAACCCTAACTCTTGTTTCCCCACACATACGGACTCTAAAAATAGCCTATAATTAAGTATTTTGAAATTACATGGGCCTGGCCCAAAAATAAGGTGACACTGTCAGCGTTCTAGGAACGGGGGTCCCCAGACTTGCCTGCCTGCGGCCTGCAGCATGGCACCACCAGCGGCCCCGTACGGACCATATTCACTGGCAAACATTCAAGACCCTCGCGAGAGGCCAAGCCTCGCGAGGCGGGCGATGCAAGACCTCCTCAGGGGCGGCCTCACTAGGTTGGCTCGTGAGGGGTAGAAATATCAAGGCGAGGGGCACCTCGCGAGGTTCCTATGACGCAAGCCAAGACTGCCGGAACCAGGCAGGCGCCAGCGCGCGCAGTGTCCTCGTTTCCTCTTTGGTGCTAAAGGGGCAAGCGCAGCTAGGAGTCCCGAGGCATGAGGCAAAGGTTTCCATATCAGTGCAACAAGACCAAGACTAGCATGACGGAAAGATGGAGGTCACTGTGGAGCCCAAGGTGGCGTCACCAACAAAGCCTTTGGCAGGCGAAGACCACTTTTGTCAGGATAGCTTGTACTACTTGTCTCCCTTTGAATTTGGCCGTTGTGGGATCCCTTCCCGCTCAATATTTGGGAAGAGGACTAGGGCCTCTATAAATAGGACTAGCCACCACCAAGGGAGGCAACTGATTCAGACCCAGATCATCCCGCACCACACAAGTTCACCACGAACAAAAACACGTCTCCTCACGACGCTGTTCTTCCCTTGTAACTGTTCATCCTTAGCCCGAGAGGCAATCCACCACACCACACTAGAGTAGGGTATTACACCACAATGATGGCCCGAACCAGTATAAATCTTGTGTCTCAGGTTCTTTGCGTCCGACGAGCTAGGCCGTGAGATCTTAGAGTGCGTGAGCTAGATAGGGGGAGAGATCTTCGTGCGCATCCCATTGTTCGAACCTCAAGGGTTTTGCCGGAACCCGAAATCTGACATTTGGCGCGCCAGGTAGGGGTGCGCCGAAGCTTTCCTCTTCGTCGATCTGTGCTTCACCGCTTCGCCAAGTTCATGGCCGCCGCTCGCCGGGCTCGCGCTGAGCGTCGGGCCGCTCTCGCCACCCGTGTCGCTCAGACTGCCCCTATCGGCGGACCTCCCCGCCGTTCTTCGTCACCCGCCGCCAACGCTGCCACCGGACTAGCGGCAAACGAGCAGCAAGCCTCTTCACTGCACCCATCTATGCGGCGAGATGGTCGCACCGTCACCCCGTCGCTGGCTTCGGCCATCTCATCGTCTCACGCTCGCCGCGCCCCCACGGACGCGGAGGCCGTGCTGCTCATGGCACGTGAGCTCCTACGCTACTGGTTGGACTGCATCGCCGAGCTCGTCAGCGCCGCAGGGGCTCTCGGGCGCCATCCCTCTCGCTGCCTCGCCCGCCCCCGGCTGCTGGCAATGTGGCTCACAGAGCGCCTCCACCCCCGCAGCACCAAGATGGCGCCCTTACGCCGAGGCACGCGGCTCAGGGAGCGCCTCAGCCTCCCTCGCGTCAAGACGACATCCTCGCTCCAACATGCACAGCCTAGCGGCGTGATCCTCTGCGCCGTGTCCCCGCGCATGAAGAAAGAAGTTTCCAGGAGGTTCCCCGCCCGCAAGAAGACGCTCCACCGCTTCTAGCACCACCACGTCAGGATCGCTTGCTGCGGCAGGGCCATGTGCCACTTGCCATGGCAGCACAGGGATACCAAGGTCAAGCTCCACCTCCACAATGGGCCCTGGTGGCCACGGCGGGCTGTTGTGCCTTCACTCCTGAGCTGCGTAGCATCGTCTGGCCGGGCAAGTTCAAGTCGGATCTACCTCCTCGCTATGACGGCACCCCATGAACCTGCCCCCACGCTCGATTTCCTCCTGGGATGAGATGCGCAGCCGCTTCACCGCAAACTTCCAGGGCACTCGCGACCGCTCCCCGGTCGCGGGTGACCTGCGCTGCATCAAGCAACAACCACGAGAGACCCTGCAGAAATACATCCATCGCTTCAACAGCGCGCATATCAAGACACCCAAGGTGACGGACGAGGCCATCATTTCGGTGTTTTCCGACGGCGTTCGCGACGTCAAGACGAAGGAGGAGCTCGCCATCCATGAGGAGTTGTGCACGACCTTGGAGCTATTTGATACGTCTCCAATGTATCTACAATTTTTGATTGTTCCATGCTATATTATACCTTGTTTTGGACATTATTGGGCTTTATTATACACTTTTATATTATTTTTGGGACTGACCTATTAACCGGAGGCCCAACCCAGAATTGTTGTTTTTTGCCTATTTCAGAGTTTCGCAGAAAAAGAATATCAAACGAAGTCCAAACGGAATGAAACCTTCGGGAACGTGATTTTTGGAACGAACATGATCCAGAGGACTTGGACCCTACATCAAGAAAGCTACCAGGAAGGCACG
>NC_041386.1:310484349-310486709 GCF_002162155.2 Triticum dicoccoides
GCCCTCCACCATCGGGGGGCCCATGTTGCTCCATTGACATACTCCTTCCTCCTATATATACCTACGTACCCCCAAACTACCAGATACAGAGCCAAAACCCTAATTCCACCGTCGTAACTTTCTATATCCATGAGATCCCATCTTGGGGCCTTTTCGGAGCTCTGCTGGAGGGGGCATCGATCATGAAGGGCTTCTACATCAACACCATAGCCTCTCCGATGAAGTGTGAGTAGTTTACTTCAGACCTTCGGGTCCATAGTTATTAGCTAGATGGCTTCTTCTCTCTTTTTGGATCTCAATACAAAGTTCTCCCCCTCTCTTGTGAAGATCTATTCGATGTAATCTTCTTTTGCGGTGTGTTTGTTGAGACCGATGAATTGTGGGTTTATGACTGAGTTTATCTACGAACAATATTTGAATCTTCTCTGAATTCTTTTATGTATGATTGGTTATCTTTGCAAGTCTCTTCGAATTATCAGTTTGGTTTGGCCTACTAGATTGATCTTTCTTGCAATGGGAGAAGTGGTTAGCTTTGGGTTCAATCTTGCGGTGTCCTTTCCCAGTGAGAGTAGGGGCAGCAAGGCACGTATTGTATTGTTGCCATCGAGGATAACAAGATGGGGTTTACATCATATTGCATGAGTTTATCCCTCTACATCATGTCATCTTGCTTAAAGCGTTACTCTGTTCTCTTGAACTTAATACTCTAGATGCATGTTGGATAGCAGTCGATGTGTGGAGTAATAATAGTAGATGCAGGCAGGAGTCGGTCTACTTGTTTCGGACGTGATGCCTATATACATGATCATACCTAGATATTCTCATAACTATGCTCAATTCTGTCAATTGCTCAATCGTAATTTGTTTACCCACTGTAATACTTATGCTCTCGAGAGAAGCAACTAGTGAAACATATGGCCCCCGGGTCTATTTTCCATCATATTAATCTTCCATCAACAAACTATTTCCTTTTCCGTTTATTTTGCTTTCTTTACTTTGCATCTTTATCATAAAAATACCAAAAATATTGTCTTATCATATCTATCAGATCTCACTCTCGCAAGTGACCGTGAAGGGATTGACAACCCCTTTATTGTGTTGGTTGCGAGGAGTTTAGTTGTTTGTGTAGGTGCGAGGGACTCGTTCATGGCCTCCTACTGGATTGATACATTGGTTCTCAAAAACTGAGGGAAATACTTACGCTACTTTGCTGCATCACCCTTTCCTCTTCAAGGGAAAACCAACACAGTGCTCAAGAGGTAGCAAGAAGGATTTCTGGTGCCGTTGCCAAGGAGTCTACGCAAAAGTCAACATACCAAGTACCCATCACAAACCCTTATCTCCCGCATTACATTATTTGCCATTTGCCTCTCGTTTTCCTCTCCCCCACTTCACCATTGCCGTTTTATTTACCCTCTCTCTCCATCCTCTTTCTCTTTCCCTATTTGCCTCTTTTTGCCCGTTTATTGTTTGCTTGTGTGTTGGATTGCTTGCCTGTCACGATGGCTCAAGATAATACCAAATTGTGTGACTTTACTAATACCAACAACAATGATTTTATTAGCACTCCGATTGCTCCTCTTACTGATGTTGAATCTTGTGAAATTAATGCTGCTTTGCTGAATCTTGTCATGAAAGATCTGTTTTCCGGCCTTCCTAGTGATGTCGCTAACCATCTAAACAACTTTGTTGATTTGTGCGATATGCAAAAGAAGAAAGATGTGGACAATGATATTGTTAAATTGAAGCTATTTCCTTTTTCACTTAGAGATCGTGCTAAAGCTTGGTTTTCGTCTTTGCCTAAAAATAGTATTGATTCAAGGAATACGTGCAAAGATGCTTTTATCTCTAAGTATTTTCCTCCCTCTAAGATCATCTCTCTTAGAAACGATATAATGAATTTTAAGCAACTTGATCATGAATGTCGGTGTACTAGAATAGGGGTACCCTAGTGCCCCGAACTTGTGCACGGGCAGTTGCAGCACCCCGCGGCAAGGCTTGCCGGGGGAACGCCAAGATCCTACGTGGTTCCCTTGGAGCCATTCAAGAACAAAGTATTTAAGCTCAGGAGACAAGGCCCCGGCAAGATTAGCTTGCCGGGAAGGCCAACCAAGGCACTCCAAGGAACTTGCCGCGACGCGCCACGCGCTCCAGCAAGGCAACAAGGCCCCGGCAAGAGGAGCTTGCCGGGAAGACCAACCAAGGTACCTCGAGGCCCGGTGAGCGACAAGCTTCCGGACCCGACAAGATAACAGCAGCGGCAAGGCGCTTGCCGCGGCAGGCGGCCACTCTGTGCCCTCGCTCCAGCGCATCCACCAACGTGTCGCTCTGGGGGCCTCTCCAGGCGCGCGTGGCGGGAG
>NC_041386.1:310506221-310507882 GCF_002162155.2 Triticum dicoccoides
TAGAAATAGATACGGAATAAACGAAGTAGGAAAAGAGTCCTACTAGGACAAGGAAAAAGGAGTGGCTCCCTGGCCCCCTTGGTGCGTGCGCGCGCGGTGGCCTTGGCCTTGGCCGGCCGGCGGCTAGTAGCTTGGGCCTTTGGCCCAAGGCGCTGCAGTTTTTTTTTTTTTAACGGTCTCGCGCGCAGAAAAATAAATAAAAGAAAATCTAAACGAACTCCAAAATTTAATAAAGTAAATTTTCCCCGACTCCTAAAAATGAGCCGAACAAAATGAACTTTTCTCCGGACCTAAAATAAAATTTTCAAAAACGCGCATTTTCCCCTATCCGAATAAAATGCAAATAAAACTCCGGCAAACAAAATTTGATCTATTTATTAAATCTTCATTTTCCCTAAATTTGGGAAAGTCATATTATTCCCTCTCTTATATTTTTGATAACGGAAAATAATTGAAGATGAAATAAATAAATCAAATGATCCTCTTTTCAATTCGAGAAAACTCTCAAATATGAAAATAACGAAATCTCCAACTCTCTCCAAGGGTCCTTGAGTTGCGTGAAATTTCTAGGATCGACCAAAATGCAAGAAAATAAAATATGCATGATGATCTATTCCAAATTGAAAATAAATTCAAAGGGGCTTTGAATTTAATTCTTTGAAACTCCCAACTCATATTTCATATAATTTGAAGAAGTCATTTTATCTTCTCTCGTGAAAATCATTGAGTCGCATATAGTTTCAGAATTGGGATATTTCCAAATGAAATTCAAATATTCTCAACACCCCTTGTCATTTAAATAAATGGAAGAAGTCATGTCATCTTCTCTCCGGGGTTTTGTGATGAAAAGAATTTGAATTCACGAAGATCAGAAAACCAATATGAAAGTTTGGGAAAGTCCTTTTATTCCCTCTCATTTAACTTTCAAAAAGTTTCGAATTCACTCACTTTCAGTCAATCAATCAAGCAATCAATCAAATCTATCTATTTGTTTATAACATTCCAAAATTTAGAATTTTGGGATGTTACAAACTACCACCCTTAAAATGAATCTCGTCCTCGAGATTCGGAGAGGCTAGAAAGAATAGGTTAGGGTTTGGGGTCTTCTCAAAGTCCATCGTTCATCTCCGAGGTCTCGGGTGCTACCACCCTTAGAAACATTGTTACGGTTCCATGAAAACTCATATACTCCATCCTTATCGTTGACAGTGTCAGTCTTCTCAGATATTAAGGATAATCCCTTCTCTGGCTCTTCCGGTAGTGGCATAACCTTTTCCTCAATTCCTTTGTCCTTTCATCTTGGTAAGGTTATCCCGAAACTGGGTCTTCATAGCTGACAGGTCTGACGCCAATGCTAAACAACTATCGATATCTCGTGGTGGTCAACAATTTATGGTTTCTCCTGCAGGAAATGAATCTGGGTTGATCCTCACCGTATAACCTACGGTTGGCAAAAGCTGTCGTGTACAAGGGAAAAATTACGTATACCATTCTAAGGTTTAACAAGGTTTAATATCGTCGTCTCTCTACTATAGGCAAGTCACTCAGATTTACCATCCCATATAGCAAAGCGAATAATAAGAGTAAGTCGGTATGGTGATCAATCCATCCCGCACCCAAATCATTACCATGTATACAGTTTAGCGAATCTCGCATACTAA
>NC_041386.1:310509406-310510676 GCF_002162155.2 Triticum dicoccoides
CGTGGGTGTGGCGGCGCGGCGTGGGGCGGCGGAGAGGAGAGGAGAGGTGTTGGTTTGATGTGTTTAGAGGGGGGGTGCTTGGGTATTTATATTGGGGAGGGGAGGGTTTTGCTTGGGGTAAGGGACAAGAAATAGACTAGGATTAGGAAACAAAAGGAAAAGATCTAGAAATAGATACGGAATAAACGAAGTAGGAAAAGAGTCCTACTAGGACAAGGAAAAAGGAGTGGCTCCCTGGCCCCCTTGGTGCGTGCGCGCGCGGTGGCCTTGGCCTTGGCCGGCCGGCGGCTAGCAGCTTGGGCCTTTGGCCCAAGGCGCTGCAGTTTTTTTTTTTTAAACGGTCTCGCGCGCAGAAAAATAAATAAAAGAAAATCTAAACGAACACCAAAATTTAATAAAGTAAATTTTTCCCGACTCCTAAAAATGAGCCGAACAAAATGAACTTTTCTCCGGACCTAAAATAAAATTTTCAAAAACGCGCATTTTCCCCTATCTGAATAAAATGCAAATAAAACTCCGGCAAACAAAATTTGATCTATTTATTAAATCTTCATTTTTCCTAAATTTGGGAAAGTCATATTATTCCCTCTCTTATATTTTTGATAACAGAAAATAATTGAAGATGAAATAAATAAATCAAATGATCCTCTTTTCAATTCGAGAAAACTCTCAAATATGAAAATAACGAAATCTCCAACTCTCTCCAAGGGTCCTTGAGTTGCGTGAAATTTCTAGGATCGACCAAAATGCAAGAAAATAAAATATGCATGATGATCTATTTCAAATTGAAAATAAATTCAAAGGGGCTTTGAATTTAATTCTTTGAAACTCCCAACTCATATTTCATATAATTTGAAGAAGTCATTTTATCTTCTCTCGTGAAAATCATTGAGTCGCATAAAGTTTCAGAATTGGGATATTTCCAAATGAAATTCAAATATTCTCAACACCCCTTGTCATTTAAATAAATGGAAGAAGTCATGTCATCTTCTCTCCGGGGTTTTGTGATAAAAAGAATTTGAATTCACGAAGATCAGAAAACCAATATGAAAGTTTGGGAAAGTCCTTTTATTCCCTCTCATTTAACTTTCAAAAAGTTTCGAATTCACTCACTTTCAGTCAATCAATCAAGCAATCAATCAAATCTATCTATTTGTTTATAACATTCCAAAATTTAGAATTTTGGGATGTTACACAACAACAACAACAACAACAACAACAACAACAACAACAACAACAACAACACCACCACCACCACCACCACCAACAA
>NC_041386.1:310511072-310537281 GCF_002162155.2 Triticum dicoccoides
CAACAACGGCAACAACAACAACAACAACGGCAACAACAAACGACAACAACAACAACAACGACAACAACAACAACAACAACAACAACAACAACAACAACAACAACAACAACAACAACAACAACAACAACAACACCACCAGGTACGAGATCATGAGCATCTCCCTAAACTAAAATTGAATATTCCACCATTTGAGGGTAGATACGTTCCTGATATATATCTTACTTGGGAGTTAGAAACCGAACAACATTTTACATGTTTAGAATATCCTAAGGAGAGACGTGTTGCTGCTGCACTTTGTGCTTTCACTAGTTTTGCTTGTGTGTGGTGGTCTGAACATCGTAGATTATATTCGAATAATATTCCAACTATTTGGGCTGCTTTGAAAACTACTATGCGTACTCATTGGGTTCCACCATATTATCAACGTGAATCACTTCAAAAATTGCGGCGTTTAAGACAAGGAAAAATTATGTAGAGGAATATTATCAGGAATTACAAATAGGCATGATTAGATGTGGAATTGTTGAGGATAATGAATCTATGCTTACACATTTTATGGGTGGATTAAATAGAGAGATTCAGACCATTCTAGAGTATAAGGAGTATAATAATATCACTCATTTATTCCATCTTGCTTGTAAAGCTGAACGTGAAGTGCAGGATCAACAGTCATTGACACGAACTAACTATTCTGCAGGTTGACCTTCCTCATGCACACCGCGTGCATCCTCTACTTCCACACATTCTACTACATGTGCACCTCCATCTGCTGCCACCGCCAACCATGATACAAGAAAGCAGGCACAACCACCACTATCTGCCAAGAGCACACCTTCTGGCTCTACACAGAGTTCTTCTTCATCCATGGCATCAACAGGGCAAACACATGATATTATTTGTCGTCGTTGCAAGGGTGGAGGTCATTATGCGAGACAATTCCCATCTAAGTGTGTGATGATTGTTACTGAGGATGGTGGGTATGAGTCTGCTAGTGATTATGATGAGGAGACTTTGGCTATTATTACAAGTGAAGAACACGATGGAGATGATTCTGATCATGAGACGCAATACATGGCTCCTGAAGATGCTGAGAGGTATGAATGTGTAGTTGCTCAACATGTTTTGAGTGTGCGGGTTACACAAGTTGAGCAAAATCAGAGGCATAATTTGTTCCATACAAAGGGAGTTGTGAAGGAACGTTCTGTTCGCGTCATCATAGATGGAGGGAGCTGCAACAACTTGGTTAGCATGGAGATGGTGGAGAAGCTATCTCTCACCACAAGACCACATCGACATCCTTACTACATCCAATGGTTCAACAACAGCGGCAAGGTTAAGGTAACACGTACTGTTCCTGTGCATTTTAGTATCTCTACATATGTTGATTATGTTGATTGTGATGTGGTACTTATGCAAGCATGTTCCTTATTACTTGGTATGGTAGACCATGGAAATTTAATAAAAAAATCTATACACCATGGTAGAAACAATCAGTATACTCTTGTTCATAAGGACAAAAACATTACTTTGCTTCCTATGACTCCTGATTCCATTTTGAAAGATGATATTAATAGAGCTAATAAAGCAAAACAGGAGAAACATAAGAGTGAAAATCAGATTGTGGCAAAAGAATTTGAGCAACAAATGAAGGCTAATAATAAACCATCTAGTGGTTCTTCTGAAATTAAATTGAAAAGTGCATGTTTACTTGCCACCAAATCTGATATTGATGATCTACATTTCAGCAAATCTGTTTGCTATGCTTTTGTGTGCAAAGAGGCGTTATTTTCTTTTGAGGATGTACCTTCCTCTTTGCCTACTACTGTCACTAACATTTTGCAGGAGTTCCCTGACGTCTTTCCACAAGACGTGCCACCGGGATTACGACCTATTCGAGGGATTGAGCATCAGATTGACTTAACTCCTGGTGCTTCGCTACCCAACCATGCACCATACCGTACCAATCCAGAGGAGACGAAGGATATTATGCGTCATGTCCAGGAGCTACTCGACAAAGGTTATATTCGTGAATACCTTAGTCCTTGTGTTGTTCCTATTATTCTAGTGCTGACAAGGATGGTACATCGTGTATGTGTGTTTATTGTAGAGGCATCAATAATATTACTATTTGTTATCGTCATCCTATTCCTAGGCTAGATGATATGCTTGATGAATTGAGTGGCTCTATAATATTCTCCAAAGTTGATTTGCGTAGTGGATACCATCAAATTCGTATGAAATTGGGAGATGAATGGAAAACTGCATTTAAAACTAAGTTGGGTTTATATGAGTGGTTAGTCATGCCTTTTGGGTTAACTAATGCACCTAGTACTTTCATGACATTAATGAACGAAGTTTTACATGCTTTCATTGGACGATTTGTGGTAGTCTATTTTGATGATATACTGATTTATAGTAAACCTTTGGAGGAACATTTGGAACATTTACGTGCTGTTTTTATTGCTCTACATGATGCATGTTTGTTTGGTAACCTTGGAAAGTGCACCTTTTGCACCGACCGAGTATATTTTCTTGGCTATGTTGTTACTCCATCGGGAATTGAAGTTGATAAAGTCAAGATTGAAGCTATTGAGAGTTGGCCGCTGCCCAAAATGGTCACACAAGTGAGAAGTTTCCTTGGCCTCGCCGGTTTCTATAGGCATTTTGTGAGAGATTTCACCACCATTGCTGCACCTCTCAACGAGCTTACGAAAAAGGATGTGCCTTTTGTTTGGGGTACCGCACAGGAAGAAGCCCTCACTGTATTGAAAGATAAGTTGACACATGCTCCTTTACTCCAACTTCCTGATTTTAATAAGACTTTTGAGCTTGAATGTGATGCTAGTGGAATTGGATCAGGAGGTGTGTTATTACAAGATGGCAAACCTGTTGCATACTTTTCTAAAAAATTGAGCGGGCCTAGTCTAAACTATTCTACTTATGACAAAGAATTATATGCTCTTGTTCGGACCTTAGAAACATGGCAACATTATTTATGGCCCAAGGAATTTGTTATACATTTTGATCATTAATCTTTGAAACACATTAAAAGTCAATCAAAAATGAACCGTAGACATGCTAAATGGGTTGAATTCATTGAGACTTTCCCTTATGTCATTAAACACAAGAAGGGTAAAGAAAATGTTGTTGTTGATGCATTGTATTGTCGTTATACTATGCTTTCACAACTTGACTTTAAAATATTTGGTTTGGAGACCATCAAAGATCAATATGTGCATGATGCTGAATTTAAAGATGTATTGCAGAATTGTAATGAAGGTAGATGATCAAAGATCAATATTTGGTTTGGAGACCATCAAAGATCAACAAGTTCGTTGTTAATGATGGATTTGTGTTTCGTGCTAACAAGCTATGCATTCCAGCTAGCTTCGTTCGTCTTTTGTTGTTGCAGGAGGCGCATGGAGGAGGATTAATGGGACACTTTGGCGTGAAGAAGACGTAGCATATACTTGCTACACATTTCTTTTGGCAAAAGATGAGATGGGATGTTGAGCGTTTTGTTGCTCACTGCACTACATGTCAAAAAGCTAAGTAACAACTCAATCCTCATGGTTTATATATGTCTTTGCCTGTACCTAGTGTTCCTTGGGAGGATATATCAATGGAATTTGTTTTAGGTTTACCTCGGACAAAGAAGGGGAGGGATAGCATATTTTTTGTCGTGGATAGGTTCTCGAAAATGGCACACTTTATACCATGCCATAAAGCAATGATGATGTTAATGTTGCTGATTTGTTCTTTCGTGAAATTATTCGCTTGCATGGTGTGCCAAATACTATTGTTTTAGATTGTGATACTAAATTTCTTAGCTACTTTTGGAGATGTTTATGGGCTAAGTTGAGGACTAAACTGCTTTTTAGTACTACATGTCATCCCCAAACTGATGGACAAACTGAAGTAGTCAATAGAACATTGTCTACCATGCTTAGGGCTGTTTTGAAGAATAAAAAGAAAATGTGGGAACAATGCTTGCCTCATATTGAATTTGCTTATAATCGGTTGCTGCATTCTACTACTAAGATGTGCCCTTTTGAAATTGTGTATGGTTTCCTACCAGCCCTTAGGGCGTCGTTTAGACTTTGGGTTTTGTTTAGATTAAAAGTTCGCCATAGATGCAACTTCGCGTACTTCGTTTGTGTTCAACGACCAGACAAAGGCGTCACAGAAACCCACCTTGATCAATAAAGCTTTCATCTTATATTCACAATATCTAGATTGCAATCTTAGTTTCCTGCTTTTTCTTTGTTTGCTTGCAGGAAATAGACTTTCGTGGTCAGGTTAATCATGCTCCGCGCGTGGTCAGAAACCTCTCGGAGTTGGTTTAGCGATAGCTAAGGCGCGACGTCCTCGCACGTTCATAGTCGGATCGTCAAAGTCGACTTCCACCAAAGCGATATCCATCATTTCATCGACAGACGGGACACCTTTGCCTCTATGATTGTGTGATTGAAGTTTTCATGTTTTGGGTGATATGTCGATATGAGGAGAATAAGGAGTGACAAGATCCTAAGCTTGGGGATGCCCAAGGCACCCCAAGTTAATATCTAAGGAATATCCAAGCAACTAAGCTTGGGGATGCCCCGGAAGGCATCCCCTCTTTCGTCTCCAACATTATCGGTGACCTCACTTGGAGCTATGTTTTCATTGATCACATGATATGAGTTTTACTTGGAGCGTCATTTTATTTTGTTAGGATTTGTTGCCTTTATTTAGAATACTGTTTTGCATCTTTCATTTCAATAAAAGTGGCAATAATTGCCTTTGCCATGCTTATTTTGCAAGTATACATGTTGCTGTTTGAAAACAGAAAGTTTACCGTTGTTGCAAAAAATCCCTAGAAAAGTCAGAATGTGATAAAATGTTGAATTTTTTTGAAAAATGAGCTCTGATAAATTTTCTATAGTGTGGCAAATTTTCATAACTTTTGGAGTTAGCGAAGTATTGATACTCTTGCATTCTTTACAGACTATACTGTTTTGGTAGATTGCTGTTATGTTTACTTGTTTAATGATTCTATTTGAGGATAGGAGTATTAAATATGCGGAGGCATTTAGTGTGCAATGTCAAATAACAATTTTAGTGATTTTCTACAGTGGAGAATGATAAGGTTTTTGCATTGGTTTATACTAACTTATCTCACGACTCCTTGTTGAGTTTTGTGTGGATGATGTTTTAAAGATTTAGGAAAACCGTGATATGAGAAGAATTAAGGAGACACAAGAGCTCAAGCTTGGGGATTCTCAAGGCACCCCAAGATAATATTTTAAGAAGTCTCAAGCATCTAAGCTTGGGGATGCCCCGGTAGGCATCCCACCTTCTTCTTTAACAATTATTGGTTAGTATTAGTTGAGCCTAAGTTTTTGCTTCTTCGCATGAGTTGTGCTATTCTTAGAATGTCATTTTATTTTCATTTTGCTTGCTGTTTTAATAAAATACTTAGATCTAAAAGTTTTTAAATAAAATAGAGTCCTAAAATAGTTGCCAGGGAGGCTAGGTAAGCGACATTCACATCCCTTCAACGAAGCTCTTTTCTATGGAATTACTCTAGTGCTTCACTTATATCTTTTTGAGCACGGGGTGCTTTAGTATTTTTGAAGAAATTCTCTCTTGCTTCACTTAAATTAATTTGAGAGAAAGAAATATTATGCTCATGATCTTCACTTATATCTTTTTGGAGTAGCTTGTCATTTACTCTTGTTCTTCACTTATATCCTATGAGTAAATTGTTGAATGAATTGGATATCATGAAGTTGAAATTATATCATGCCAAGTGGTGGCTTCACATTGGGTTTAGAAGTGAAATCTTTTGAAGCTTGACAATCACAATATTGGTCATGCAACAAATTCATGAATAATTAGTATAAGGAAGATAACTTTCACATGCAAATACACTATCTTGGAAATATTTTGTGATTGTGAGCCCCATCAAAATATTATATGCCAAAATTGTTGACGTTGGCCAAGGAAGACAACGTAATGGTATATGTTTGTTCATATTCACATAGAAGTTATATTGTCATATGTCCTTCAACATGTGGTGCTTGCCCCCCATCTTTGCTAGCCAAAAAATTTGCACCAAGTAGAGATAATACTTGTGCATCAAAAAAACCCTTAAACCCAAATCTTATCTTCAAGAATCTACCATACCTACCTAAGGATTGAGAAATATCCTTCAAGTAAGTTGTCATCGGTGCAATAAGGTAATAAAAATTGCTTCTAAAAGTGTTAGATCATTTAGTGTAAGAGAAAATTGAGCGTTATAGGAACTTGTGATGGCAAAGAATAAAAGTGACAGACTGCATAATAAAGGTTGCTATCACGGGGCAATATAACGTGATGTTCTTTTGCACTAAGGGCTTGAGCATACAAATAAATAAGTGCATGTCAACCTCTGCTTCCCTCAGCGAAGGGCCTATCTTTTATTTTTCAGTATTAACTTTTATGCAAAGAGTCAAAGTTTTTCTCTCTATTCCTTTTTATTTTTCTCTTTTGGCAAGCATCATGTGGTGAGGAAAGATATAGGCACATATATCCAGTTGTACATGGGTAGCATGAGTTATTATTGTTGATATCACCCTTGAGGTGAATACATTGGGAGGCAAAACAATAAGCCCCTATCTTTCTATGTGTCTAGTTGAAACGTTTTGCTCATGTGTTTGCGGTGAGTGTTAGCAATCATAGAAGACTATATGATGGTTGAGTATGTGGAGCTCTTACTTAAATTCTGTTGAATAGGTAGAAATGCAATTGCTTGGTGACTAAGAACATAGGTTGTTGAGTTTCAAAAGAATTCATTGTTTGAACCTTAACATGTGAATTGGTTGCAGCTTTAACATGAGAAATTCTATGAGAAAGAATTGCTGTTATGATGCTAGGAAAAGTGATTGAAATTGTCATTGATCAAACTTGTGCACTTTGTTAGCATTCACACTTCATAAATTATTTCTTTTATCATTTAACTACCTGAGGACGAGTAGGAATTAAGCTTGGGATGCTGATACGTCTCCAACGTATCTATAATTTATGAAGTATTCTTGCTGTTATATTATCATCTTGGATGTTTCACAATCATTTTTTGGGACTAACCTATTGAGCCAGTGCCCAGTGCCAGTTGCTGTTTTTTGCTTGTTTTTTTCATCACAGGAAATCAATATCAAACGGAGTCCAAACACCGCGAAACTTTTTGTGGATTTTTTATGGACCAGAAGACCACCAGTGGGCCAGAGCAGCACTTGGGGGGTGCCCCGAGGCAGTCACAACCCACCAAGGCGCGCCTGGTTGTGCCCACCTCGGTGGCCTCCCGCATTGATAAAGGCAAATGTGTCCCATCTTTCGGTGAGATGGTAGCAATCATTTTGGAGGAAGTCGACTTTGACGATCCGACTACGAACATGCGAGGACGTCGCGCCTTAGCAATATCTAAACCAACTCCGAGAGGTTACTGACCACGCCGGAGCACGATCAACCTGACCATGAAGGTCTATTTCCTACAAGCAAATGAAGAACAAGCAAGAAACTAAGATTGCAATCTGGATATTGCGAATATAAAAGGAAAGCTTTATTGATCAAAGGTGGGGTTCTATGACGCCTTTGTCTGGTCGTTGAACACAAACGAAGTACGCGAAGTTGCAGCTATGGAGAACTTTAATCTAAACAAAACCCAAAGTCTAAATGATGCCCTAAGGGTTGTATATATGGAGGAGAGAGGGGGGAATTTCGTGGCCCTCCGAAACCAACCCTAACTCTTGTTTCCCCACATATACGGACTCTAAAAACTGCCTATAATTAAGTATTTTGAAATTACATGGGCCTGGCCCAAAAATAAGGTGACGCAGCACCTAGAATAGCCTCTGGACGAAATTTATGAAGTGGCATCTTGTATATTTCGTCCAAGGCTTCATGCACTCATTATGGTGGCTTCAAAGTCCTGGAAGCATCACTTGTTACTCTTGAACTTGCGCATGCCATCATCTCCATGCTTGAACTTGCTCCAAGGTTCATCTTTCTTGTCCAAGCTAGGCCCTTCATTTGTAAGCAAAACAAATGTATCCAATTTAGCCAGCATCATATTCTCATGAATATTAGAATCGTTATCAAGAAACGAAAGTACCTGATAATTCAATTGGCGTGTGCGAGCTCTAGTAATTGGTCCAGTATGTATAGCAGCAGGGGTTGTGGGTGTAACAATGGTATTGATGTCTTCATCACGCACCCCCTCTTCGCCCTATAAATTCCCAAATATTCCAAAAACCCTGAGGGTAACCCTAGATCAGAAGTTCAGCCTCCGCATGCCTCTGTAGCCACCGAAAACCTATCTAGACCCCATTTCGGCACCCTGTCGGAGGGGGGAATCATCTCCGGTGGACATCTTCATCATCCCGGCGCCCACCATGATGAGGAGAGGGTAGTCCACCCTTGGGGATGAGTGTTTGTACCAGTAGCTATGTGTTTAATCTCTCTCGCTCTCTCCCGTGTTCTTGAGATGTCACGATCTTGATGTATCGCAGGCTTTGTTAATATAGTTGGATCACATGATGTTTTCCCCTCTCTATCTTGTGATGAATTGAGTTTTCCCTTTGAGATTTTGTTTTATCGGATTGAATACCTTTTTGTATTCGAGAACACTTTATGTATGTCTTGCATATGAATACTCGTGGTGACAATGGGGTATCATGTTGATTCACTTGAGTATGTGGTTTGTCAATCAACTTGTGGATTCCCGCGGTGACATTGGGGTAATCTATGCACATGGGTTCATGCACGTTCTCGTCTTTTGTTTCTTCGGTAGAAATCTTGGGGCACTCTTTGAAGTTCTTTGTGTTGGATTGAGTATTATGAATCTGAAATTATTTGGTGTTATTTTAGTACGAACTCTTGGATAGATCGATCGGAAAGAATAGCTTCGAGGTGGTTTTGTACCCTACAAACGATTTCTTCTTATGTTCTCCGCTAGATAGAAACTTTGGAGTGATTCTTCATTGCACGTTGAGGGATGATTCTATGATCCAATTATATTAGCATTGTTGAGAGATTGCACTAGTGAAAGTACGGACCCTAGGCCTCATTTTCAAGCATTGCAATACCGTTTTGTGCCCGTTTTCTATTTGCTACCTTGCTGTTTTTATTTATCCATATTATAAAAATATATTTCTACCATCCATATTGCACTTTTATCACCATCTCTTCGCCGAACTAGTGCACCTACACAATTTGCCATTGTATTAGGTGTGTTGGGGACACAAGAGATTATTTAATTGCAGGGTTGTTTGAGAGATACCATCTTCATCCTACGCCTCCCACGGATTGATAAACCTTAGGTCATCCACTTGAGGGAAAATTGCTACTGTCCTATAAAACTCTGCGCTTGGAGGCCCAACACGAGTTTACAAGAATAAAGTTGCGTAGTAGACATCACCCTTCAGGCCGCAAGCGCGGGAAAATGATTGCCACCCCCGGGTTGGGTAGACGTAGCATGAGGGGATGACCTCGACCTCTGACCACGAAGACTGCTTGCAGCTGCCGTCAGGCTGCAGCCATAGCCCGACGGGTCCTCCTACCGGCAGCTCCTTCACGAAGGAGCATGGGAGCTGGATCCAAGTGCACGACGAATGTAACATCCCAAAATTCTAAAATTTGGAATGTTAATTATTTAAATAGGAGTAATTCAAAACTTGCTTGTTTTGCTTGTTGTTAGTTAATTTTGACTAGGATTTGGAACTTGTGGTGTTAAAATGAATATACAAATGAGAGGGAATCTAAGGACTTTTCCGAATATTCATTTGGATTTTATTTTGAATTGTGAGAATATTCAAAAGTATTCTAACTTGGATACGAGAGAGGATGACATGACTTCCTCAAATAATAATGTTGATGAACAATGGAATATTCTCTTATTTGGAATTTTGTTTATATTCAAAACAATCCAACTAAAAACGAAAATCAATTGAGAGAAGGTAATATGACTCCTTCAAGGTTGAAAAGAGTTGGGAGTTGCTTCATTAATTTTTGATATTTGTCGGAGTTCAAAAATATTTCGTGGAACATTTTATAAGTGTCAAATTAAAGTTTATGAAAATATTGTATGTTTTTTCTATAAGTATTTTGGACTGGAAAATGTTCATTATGTTGTATGTAACTATATTTGTTTTTTGGATGTTCTGGTATTATTTATAAAATGTTTTGGAGCAAAAATCGTTTCTATAAAGAAAAAAAACCTAGACCTATTTCTACTCGAGTCCAACTCGCCCAGTCGCTACCCAGCGCTCACGCAGCAACGCGCAGCGCAGCAGCCTAACAGGACTAGCAGGCCGGCCCAATAGCCGACGCCCCATCAGCTGCTGACGTCATCCTACTCGGCCACCTGTCGGTTTCCCTCCACCCCCTCTGCGTATGACATGTAGGACCCGCACTTCTCCTACATCCCGCTCGTCCTCCTCCTCCTACACGTCAACACTGCCGCTGCAGGGTCAGACCACACTCGATTCGCCCGATCCCTAACCCCCTCCATCAAATCCGTGGGCATAGATCGACTCCTCTTGATCCCCTTGTCCAATTCCCTCACTCCCCTCGCAGAACCGAGCTCGAGGAGATCTGCCGCCATGCCCGACGCCGGTGAGAAATTCGGTGACTCCTGCACTCCCGGGGCCTTCCCTTTTGATCTCGATGGTTCTTTGTGTTCTCCTATCTCTCCCTCACATCTTTTCTCATGCAGGGGCATGCTAGAAGGAGAGCCTCGACCTCGACCGAAGCAATAGCCCGCCCTTGACTTCAACCGCTCGTCGCCATTGCTACATGACGCACCGGAGCGCCCTAGTGACACCACCGAACTCCACAGGGACAACCTCATTCCCCAGCAGCTTCACCGATCCCTTATGGCCACCATGAGCACCACCCGTCGTTGCCCGCACTTCTCACCGCATCGAGATGCCCTAGAGAACCTCGAAGAGCGCCAGCTCAGAACCGTGCAGCTCCAAAGCATCCCGGAGCACCACCGCAGTCCCGGCGGCAGCTGTTCCCATCGTCACCTCAAACGTGCGCTGGACCCTCCCAGCACCCCTCTTCACTAGAAGATCACCGGAGCACTGCCGCTGCAGTTTTCCTCTGTTTAAGGTTAGCACGCCACACATAGGACATTTTTTGACAAATCATGGACTGCCACATGGCACCCGCACAGCACAGCATCAGCATCTTCAAAACACTGCCACAGTAGAGTTTTCGCCACATTCATATCAATTTTCGTTTAGCTAACTTGAGATCTGTAAAACCAAATCGAGTGATTCTTTTCCTACATGTCTATATTGATCTCTATCTAGTAGAATCATTTTTTTACTCCCAAACTTTTCAAATTGAGCAATTCAAATTTGAATTCGAAACTTCATTTGACCTTATCTTACAACCCGTATATCGAATTTGAATGATTCCTTTTGCCCGTGAAACCCTTGTACCAAATACTTGCTGATCACATCTTGTGTACTCTATATTCAAATAATTCTTGAACTGTTTTGAATTCAAATTCAACCCACACTTCATCTCGCTATAACTTGTGTTGTAGTATTTCTTTTCAATTAATTCTTTCGCCAAATGAGTCCATATGGCATATGCAATATGTCAAACAACTTGCATGTTGTTCTTCAAATACTTTTGACCTTGTTCTATATTATCTCAGGCATAAGCTTTTATAGCAATATCTCTCTCTGTATTAACTCTTGTGAGTTGATCCTTCTACCTTCACCTTCTAGCACCATCGAGAACCTATATCATATAATAGGCCTAGTCATGTTGTTCTTGTTCAACCTTGTCATATTTGTTTTGTTGTTCTTTTGGTTCTTCTATATGGCATGGTTATTGATTTGAGTTCTTTCTTTAACGATAGATTGCTCAGAGCGTGACGAGTAGAATTATCAGGATTATGAGTGCGACGATCTTCACCAAATATACCAGGCAAGTTACACCTTGATCATGCTTCATCCTATTTTTTCATTAATGTAGTATATATATCACATTACTATATTATGCATGTGTAGGAATATTATGGTAGTATGATATTGCTATTGAGTTTCAGCTTAGTATGGCCTTATTGTAGATTGTGGTAGTGTGTTCTTGCTATGTTATGTAGATGGGGATTGGTTCGTGTATACATTGAGCTTATGTGAGGATTATATATATAATTAACTAAGTAGTAATTAATGATATAATTCACCTGTGGGCGGAACTGGTATTGATGGGTGGTTTCAAGAACATCATGTTTATACCCTCTAAATGTAAGTGGACGGCCGCCCAGGCTCAAAAAGATCAGACAGACTTAGTGACTAGTAGCTTCCATGCGCAACCACTAGCTAAATGGGCTCTGGCTTAGTTGAGTAGGTTGTGGGATCCTCGCCCAGCAGATGTAGATATGAGTAGGTGTATCGGCTGCTGGTGGGTGGAGGTGACTACTTCTAAAAGACTTCGTCTCAATCTTCGGGTTGAGTCTAGTGGGTAAAGTGTGCAAAACTCTATAGATTATTAAAAACTAATCATGATTAGCCGTGCCCCGGTTATGGGCAAATTTTGAGCCACTATGCCATTACAGTTGTTGGGTGATCTTGAAAGATGATACCTTAATAAAATTTTGTGGGAAATTTAATAATGGGGATAGGTTGGAGTTGGATTGCCCAATTCAGCCATGTGTATTTAATTGTAGGAAGACAAAAATAAAATTGGACTATTATATTAAGTAGTTATCAGGTAAAAATTAGCTTTCTACAAAGCAACCACTACACAGTCCTCTTGATATACCTTGCATATAGATGTAGGTCTATTATATCATTCCTTGTGTGACTTGCCAATACATTCAAAGTATTGACCATCCGTGAATGCAACGTTTCATGTTGCAGATTTTGTACGACGAGTGAGTGATACGATGTAGGGTTACGATGTCTATACTCGACATTTTCCTGTGGTGTTGATGGATTCCATGGAGATTTTAATTGCTTTTTTGATGCATTTTGTTTGTATGCTAGATTGAGCTATGGAGGTATGTATTATACTAAATTCTGGATCTACGATGTAATATTATGACATGTGGTTTATTCTTGATATTACATCTTGTACTGTGTGTGCTAGCTATTGATCCAGGGACTAGAACAGTGAGCACTGAGACATCGAATCTTATCAGCTTCGGGTCATTATAGTGGACTCTCCATCCACACCACAAACTCGTGGGCCATGTCATCCAAATGGGCCCCGGGCGAGGTGGCCGAGCAGCCACCGCGTGCCTCCCCCTCGGCCTCGACCGCCACGACCTCTGCGGGCGCTTCCGCGGGAGGGGTTTTTCCCATGGCTGCCTGAGCCGATGCGGACCCCCAGTGGAGCATGTCCGCGCCCCTGTGAGCCGCTACGAGCGTCACAATGGACTTGCAAGGGCGGCCGCGCCCCATCTTGGGTGGCGGCAGCTCCGGCTCGTCCCGTGGCACCTTGCCCTTCTCCGCAGTGGAGAACCTCCTCACTGGCGCCATGGCTTCTATGACAGAGGTTTGGGGGTGGAGAAGCAAGAAGACGAAGATGGGTTGAGGGCTCCCTTCCTTCGCCCTTTTATAGACGATCGGAGAAGGCCAACCAGCATCCATTCACATTTAGGGCAGTGATGGCACCGCAAAGTGCGCACGAGGCTTTTCGTTAGTTTGGGCAGTTGCCAAGATAGCATGGGGATGTGGGGGCGTTCGTGTCCCATCATGCGCCACGCGTCAAGCTTGGCCCGCAAACGATTAGGGCTCGCATCACTTCACCCTCCCTCCCTTGCCTTCACCCCGGAGCCAGGACAACCACGCCTTGGGCCCGGGGGCTACTGTCGGTCTCCGATCGGGGGTACCCAGATCTGCCTACCTGTGGCCCAGCGCATATCTCCACTAAGGGCCTAGTACGGCTCGACACCAGGACCCCACAGACAAGACCCTCGCGAGGGCCCCTGCCTCGTGAAGCGAAGGGCACGAAGGCTCTCTCGAGGAGCGGCTTCCCGAGGCTGCCTCTCAGGGAGCGAAGATCTCTATGAAAGCACCTCACCTCACGAGGCACGCGATGACATGCGCCTTGACGACCAAGGCCAGGCCGGTGCAGGAGAGGACATTTTCCACTTTGGTGCTAAGGAGGAAAGGATGTACGTGGGTTCCCAAGGAATCCCCCAAAGGTTTCCATTCTGGTGCAACAAGACCAAGACTGCTGGCTCTGCATGACAGAGGTCATCGCCGAGCCCCCACTATGTCATGACCAGAAACTTTGCAGACGAAGACCACCTTTAGTCAGGATAGGGTGTTCATGTAGGGTGGAACCCTATGTGGCCGATCTTTCATGAAAGGAGCGGATTCCGTGATGAACACGAAGAACACGAGGGGAAACACACGAGGGGAAATCACAGAGGGGCACAAAGAGGAACACTCAAACTAATAAGATTAAGTCACACATGTGCTAGATCCTCGGAACATCAGAGGAGATACAAGATCCAAAGTCAACAAAGGACGATACAAGAGGTAATCGGTTCTTCTCCGTAAGGAAGTCTTGAATCCACAAGGGGATCTTCCCGTGATGGGTCTTGAATCCAAGGTGGATCTTCTTCGAAGAGGGGCCCCGGTCTCTCTCAAGGAGTAGATCCGATATGGATGAGCGAGGCTCTATCTCTCAAATGAGCTATCACAACGCTAACCCTAGAAAAGAGGTGGAGGCGGTCTATTTATAGTCTAAGCCACGAAGGGGTAAGTGGGGGAGGGATACAAGGCCAAAGGCCTGGCTGCGCACAGGCAGTGTCGGACGTCCGGTCGGGGTCGGACGTCCGGTCGCTCACGGGGGTCCGGTCATCCGGAGGGCGTCGGACTTCCGACGTTTCTACTCTGGACTGGTGGCGTCGGACATCTGGTCGGTGTTGGTTGTCCGGGCGCTGGGACTTGTAGACGTCCGGCGTTCTTTGGTCGTCCGGCTGCTGTAGATCGCCTAGCTGGTCCTGGCGTGGTCGCGTCGGATGTCCGGTTGACGTCGGTCGTCCGGGCGCTGTAGAGTGTCGGACGTCCAGTGACACATCGGACGTCCGGCCGCTGTAGACTCCGCAGCTCCATCTTCGCCTGTCTTCGCTTCCATGCTTCCCTCGCAGATGGTGTAGTTGTACACTTGCGCTCGCACTCCTCCTCGTCATCCGTACCGTTCCGACAATACCTATGAATGCCCACGAGTGGAGTGTCAAGTAGTATACCATCCTCGACGGGGTCAAGTGGGCACGTGTAAAGGAGATGATTCACCTTTATGTATGTGAAGTAGATGTTGCACGTGTCACTTGCCAAATGGACTCTTGTCATGGTGATGTCCATAGGATGCTCCGCATCATCTCCCCCCCTTGGGAAAGATCCGACCTCGGATTGAAAACCAAATCACCATGGGAAATAGATGGTTTCGCCGTGTAGAAGTGGACGTTCACCAAGTACTTGTCAGCTTGAAGCTCGAAATGGGTACTCTCCATTGTCGCACCATCTAGTTATTCCTTCAAAAGGAGCAAGAACAACAAACACTTGGAAAAAGAAATGTGGTTATTGTTAATGCAAAACCAAGCATTCGATAGGTGACTCACCAAACAAGTGTCGTCATCATGCAAATCATATGGTGTGTCAAAGGATTGTGACATGGCATGTGAGCACAAAAATTTGAGCGCAAAGAAGGACATCATGGAAACAAGCATGCAAATGTGAGGTAGTGATGCAAATATGCGTGACAAGAGAAGAAGCATCAACCTCAAGGTCATAGCAATCATGCATAAAGAGCTCAACAAATGGTCGATGGTAGGCATAGGAATCATTCACAACACCAAGTAAAATGAAGTGTCTAAACACATGGGACAAGTGCAAGACAATCCAAGCATAATGTGCATAGGGTGTACTGAATATCGTGTGGCTCTCAACACAATGTAAAGAGAAATTGTTCATCATGTGCGAGGCAATCAAGTCAATCATGCGACAAGCAATGGGACATGGCATATGTGAAGAAATGATATTGTTGGAACCAAACATATTATAGGAGCAAGTAATCCAAGAATTGGATGCAACACACAAGGCACATATATATTGATGCATGGAATGGTGAAAATGACAATTTGAAGCAAGATCTCTAACAAGTGTGCAATCAAGTGGTCCAAGATGAATAATAAGTCTCGTGGGGAAAGCAACACAAGTAGTATGATCCATAATATCCATGCTCATGGTTTGAGGATTCTGAAAAGAGAAGGATATCACCTTGAAAGGATGTCCTTGTGTGTCCTTCACAATGTCGAAGTACAAGCAAGTGCGATGTAGAATCGTCGTGGTAGAAGGTGGTTCGCTCTCAAGAGGTCGGATTGTCAACTCATCTGACGTGGAAGTTGACACAAGGTCCAAGTATCCTACACATGCACACAACAAAACAATGAACTTATGCGCATGGTAGATAAACACATCATCCATCATGATGGTTCTCTTCTCTTGCACATAACCATTAGAAGCAAAAGTGCATGAACAATATGATGCAACAATGGCAATATTCATGGCACGAGGTATATGGTGCAAAGAAGGAAGACAAGCATGCTTCACAAAAAATATGTCAAAATCTCCAAATATATGCGAGAATGCTATGAGGGCAATCTCATTAGCAAGACTAAAATCATGGTTGCGCTCAATACATGGAAAATCATCTAGCATGAGAGAGGCAACATATGGAGATATATGACGGCAAGCAATAACAATCATGTGCAAAGCATGTAGATGGTTGTCATCAACCGCATGAAATGAGAAAGTATGAATCATCAGTGATGCAACAAGGCAAGCAATCATAGGAATCAAGTCACACAAGATAGTAGTGCGAAGATGCAACATACTAGAGGAAATCATGGCAATCATGTCATGTGAGCAAATAATAGTCATAGGCAATGTACATGACATATCACAAGCACGAACACAAAGCAAGATGAAAGTATCATCATAGGCATGGGGTACAAAGCAAACATGGCAATAGCAAGCAATATCTCTACCAAGCTTGCAAATACACATACAAGTAGTCGAATCAATCATCATGTGCAATGCAAAGCATGGGTCACAAATGCATGGAAAAGGCATAACAATGAGCATATCATGCAAAGTGAACATGGCAAGATGGGCAAATGATATATACTGGACAATAACCCATAGCCAAGTGAGGGCCATGTAGAAGAAATGCGCGAAGAGAACGGTGGGAAAGACAATCCATGGGATCCCAAGTCATCATTGCTCTCTAGAGCTCGTTTTGTCAACTCGTGGGATTGCTAGGTTGACAAGAATTCATGGGTACCTACACAAAAGAGACACAAACCAAAGAAATTGTGTGCGTGGTAAATGTACACATCATCCATCATGATGTGTATGTGCACGTGAGAGTTAGCACAAGATAAGCATTGCTCAAAGAAATTTGATGCATGGTATAAGAACATGTCATCCATCATGAACGAATAGTTATTGTGTATAACACGATGGGGATGCAAATTGAGCATACAAGTATATGGCACATCAATACCATGTTTATTCATGGGAAGCATATTGTGCACATAAGTATTGGGATCATGCAATGGATGGGAGTGGTGAAAATCTCCAAACATATATGAGGAAACTATGGGGGTCTCCTCATGAGCAATAATGAAAACATCATATGGAGAAAATGGACAACATCCAAAACAATGCATATCCGAAGCTAGGTGGTCATGGCATGGCATATGAGATAAGGGATGCAAAGGGAGCATATCAATATCATCACAAGAAAAACAAATGCCAATAACCACGGGCTTGTTATCTATGCCATACGTGCAAATTGGGTTTATTTTAATAGCATATGCATAGTCACTATGAAGAGATTTCAAATATAAAATATGATTGATCTCATGCATAGCATATGACAAGTCAAGCGGGTTGTCAAACATGATTTGACCTAGAGAATTTTCACAAGAAATCCTATGTAACATGGCATCACAACTAATAGAATCCACATGAGAATCATCACACTCATCATAAATGGGTAAATCATCGCATGGGGAAGTCACACTGGCATGAATCATGGAAATAGGTTGATCAACATCATGCAAGCAATCAATGTCAAGAATGTCCACTAGTGGGACTAGTGCATCACCTTCACCTATGTTATCTTGTTCATTCCACTCTATTGGTGTAGGTGAGGTGGGTAAGACCAAATGGTGGTCAAGATCATCATCTTAATGGAACCATGTGGGGCGTGCATCATATTCCACCATGGCCATCGTCTTGTCCAAAGGTAGGACGAAGTCGTCAAGAATTGGCGCGTCATCACATATGGGACCTAGCACCAATTGAGCAGACACAATAGAGGTAGAGGTTAAGTCGTTAGGAATCATAGTGGCCTCACACTCTCTATGTGGTGGTTCACTCACTCCCTCAAGGTAGGTGCACTCAATGTCACATATGGTGGAGTCACTCATCTCACTCTAGTGGCGGGGGTTGTGGCTCGCCTCACATGGGAATTGTGGCAGCACATCATATATCGGGCTAGTGGTGAAGTCACTCTCACTCTCAATATGGTGGCTGAAGTCACTCAAGTCAACATATGGCGCCATGGTCGAAGGGAAAATCCCATGCTCAACCATCTCATTGTCGTCGCCATGGATGAAGGCCGAAGATGGCACATCATCACTCTCGCCTCCTAAGATGGAAGCATCATCCTTGCTCGCCATCTTGTCGCTCGCCTCCAAAGCTTGGTCCTTGAGGGTCTCCGTAGTCGTACTCCTCGCCGCACCATCTTGAAAAATAGTCATGGAGGACTCAGCATCAACAATGCCACAAAGAGGTATGGCGGTGAAGTCGAAATTGGGAGCATCGTCTTGGAGCTCGCCGGGCTTGCACATCTTGGTGGTACTATCCTCATGCTCGCCTTCTAGGAGCTTGGTCTTCGAGAAGTGTGCTTGGGGTGGAGAAGCCTTGGCCTTCATGGGGTCTCGTTCCACCTTGAGAGCACCAATGTAGTAGTCGTCGAGGGACTTGTAGTTCTCGAGGAAGAGAGTCTTGGAGATGTCGTTGTGCAATCCCATCATGAAGTGGAACTTCATCTAAATGGGGTCATCCACGTCGGTTCGTCGCAAGGCTTTATTCATCTCCTTGAAGTACTCGTCAATGGACTTGGATCCTTGGGTGGTGTTCTCGAATTGGCGTAGAAGTTGTTCCGTGTAGGTTGGAGGCACGAACTCTCGCCGCATAGCTCTCTTCATCTTGGGCCAACTCATGTCGTAGGTCTCCGAAGGTGTGTGAAGCCACCATGTCAACACGTACTCGTGGAAGTTTCTTGTGGCGCACTTCACTTGATCTTTGGGAGGAACTTGATGTAGCTTAAGGTAGTCATCCATCAAACGCTCCCACTCGAAATACTCCTCGGGTTCTAGAGTCCCATAGAAAGGAATCTCATGGTCGATGTCGAGGTCGTAGTAGCTCGTGGAAGTCGCGGACTTGAGCTTGGGGAGCTTCTCTTGAACTTCTTGTGGGCGAAGATGCCATATGTCCATAGGCGAAGATGCCTTGAAGTCGCTTGGCGAAGATGCCAAGGGAGATGGTGAAGTTGTTGAGCAGTTGTTGGTGTTGAGCTCTTGACCTTCACGTCCTTGTTGGTGATGGTGTCGATGTCGATGTGATTTTTCCGGAGATGGTAGCTTGGAGGCATGTGCTCTTGAGCGTCTTCTTGAAGATGAGGAAGACCGGTTGTAGCACTTGATGAGGGCTTTGATCTCCTCCATTTGAGCTTGCATCTTGGCGTCGTTGGAGTTGTTCGTGGCATCGAACTCATCGTTGTTGTTGTAGACCGAAGATGAAATGCCTTGCCTATCCATCACCAGACTCAAGCAAATCTGAGTGGGAGAAAGAGAAGAACTATACCAAATGTACCTTGATCGATGTTGAAGATGGATCAATGATCACTCAATGGTGTAACATGGAAATAGCACAATTGGTACCGATCTTGTCGATTTCTCACACCTACACAAGTAAGGCTTATGGTGGAGCTCGGTGAGGATAGTGGCACAAAAATTTGATGCAAAAAGTTAGCAAGAGTCAATAAAGTTGAAAGAGATTCACAAATTCGCAAGTGAAACAAGTAGACCACTAGCAATATGTGACACACAGAAACGCGCACGCGGATAGATAAATGGGGTCGTGCAACCAAGGAATGAGCACAAAATGTGGAGTCCACGGAAAACGCTCGTGTTGCACAACTCAAGAGAGACGCTAGCACGATTTCTCAATAGGTGGATACGACACTTGTGCACAACCTATAGGAGACAAAAATGCAATGACTTCTATCCCAAGTATGTTATGTATGTATGGTTCCCGATGTTCCTCTCAAGGTGATCCAGGATGATCTTATATGCAATGTGGTATGATTCTATGGCACTTGCTTACAAGCTTCTTTGATCTTTCTTTTTTTCTTAAAAGCTTTATTCTTTTTTTGTATATGGCCACTTTGAGAAATGCACAAACCAAGATAGTAATTGTATATATGCGGGAACAAACTTGAGGCACATGAGATGATATGATACAAAGATGATACCGATATGGTATGGTATGTATGCAATGGGAGGTGTAGATCATGAATGTGCACAACTAACGTTGCTGGCAATACTCAAATGGCTAGTCTCGATAGGCAAGTGACGCAAAATAGGCTAGGGGTTATTGTCGTGGTTCTAAGCCTGACAGTAGAGTGGGGGGTAGGTATGGAGAGGCAAGGTCCTAGCTATGGAGAGGTTGTAAGCACAAGGGATGTACGAGTTCAGGCCCTTCTCGGAAGAAGTAACAGCCCTACGTCTCGGAGCCCGGAGGCGGTCGAGTGGATTATCAATGTATGGATTACAAGGTGCCGAACCCTTCTGCCTGTGGAGGGGGGTGGCTTATATAGAGTGCGCCAGGACCCCAGCCAGCCCACGTAGGAGAGGGTTTAAGGTGAGTTAAGTCTGGGGCGTTACTGGTAACGCCCCACATAAAGTGCCTTTACTATCATAAAGTCTACTTAATTACAGGCCGTTGCGGTGCAGAGTGCCTCTTGACCTCCTGGTGGTCGAGTGAGTCTTCGTGGTCGAGTCCTTCAGGCCAGTCGAGTGAATCCTCGTTGGTCGACTGGAAGGCGACCTCTTCTAGGGATGTCCTAGGGTAAGTTACTTGGAACAGGTCCATGACCCTACCCTAGGTACATAACCCCATCATTAGCCCCCGAATGGATTGAGGCTTCGAGTGAAGAAGGAGTTGATGTCGTTTCCGATTAACCTTTGCGCTCTAGTTGTGCGCTGTTCTGGATCAAAGAATCTCTTCGTTGACAGGGAGCAATTTGTCTTCGGTCGACTCGATCCATTCTATTTTTGCATCGAGTGATCTTTCGAGCTTCGACGATCTCCGAGCGACGGATCGCCGGAAACACCGCGTCTGACAGACTGATTTGTTGCTCGCGGATTCCGCGGGGTGCGGAATTTGGGGGCGCGCGCGAAGCGGGGCAGACCGCGGCGTTCGGATGGGACGGGGCATAGATGCCTCGATCTCCGCGCCGCCTTTTTCGCCACGTATCCAGTCCTCATAACTGCTCCCAGATATGATTAGATCGACCGGGCCCACATGTCAGCCACTCGGAAGGGACCTTATAAATGTGCCCGGCGAGGATTTCTGTGCTGTGCCTCAGCATTCTCCCTCTCTCCCTCTGCTTCCTTCCTCCCTGCTCAGCGTGCTCGCTCTCGCCCCTGCACCACTTCCCTTCGTGCATCTCACCGGCGACCATGGCCAAGGAGAAGGCGGCGGCGCTGGAGCGTGCCAAGAAGGCGTCGGCATCGGAGAAGGCGAAGGGGAGATCCACCAGCCGCAGAGGGTCCTCGTCCAGATCCCGCCTGCCGAAAGGCTGGGTCCAAGGAGACTGGATCCAGTCGACCATCACGGAGAAGGACCTCCTCGACATGGCCAACGAGGGCTTGATCCCCCACGGAGCTGCGAGGTTGCCGGGGAAGGAGTGGCAGCCACAGCCAGAAGAGGGTGAGTGTGTGCTTCTGGCCACTCATGTTGATCGTGGGTTTTCCTTGCCGCCAAGCATTTTCTTCCGTGGCTTCTTGAATTTCTTTGGAGCGCAGCTCCACCACTTTACCCCAAACTCCATTGCCTATCTTGCTGCGTTCGTGTCCATGTGTGAGGGTTTCTTGGGCTGTCGACCGCACTGGGGTTTGTTCAAACGTATCTTCACGTGTCGCTCTCAGACCGTGAAGAAGGCGAGCCCAGGTGATGAGAAGACCCGAGTCGTCCAAATGTGTGGGGGCCTGGGGATTCAGGTGAGGAATAATAGCACCTTCCCGCCCATGTCCTTTCCCGAGTCCGTCAGAGGCTGGCAGTCGACTTGGTTCTACTGTCAGGTCCAGTCGACGCCAGGGCAGTCGAGTGGACTCCCTCCATTTACCATGGACCGAGTGAACAAGCCCTCCCCTCTGAAGCTGATTCCGGAGGAGAAAGCCGACGTGAAGATGTTGATGGAGCGCGTGGTGCAGTTGGTTCGGGAGGGGGTGACGGGCATGGATCTTCTGGAGGTCTTCCTCAGGCGTCGCATCCAACCCCTTCAATTCCGGAGCCACTGCATGTGGTTGTACTGTGGGCCCGAAGACGAGACTAGGGTCCATCCAGAAGAAGTCGACGGTGCCACTCTGGAAAGATGGATGGTAGCCGTTACCGGAAACAGGGACAACCCGCGCGGAGCCAGAAGGATTCCTCCACTCGACCACAACAGCGACCCAAACAAGGTACACTCGCTCTGCTTTCCATTGTGTCCTTGTCGTATTCATTTCTGTTAACCCTGCCGACTGGTCGACTGATCCTTGTTTGGGCATCTGCTAGGCCTTCACCGAGTTGTACTCAATGCCCAATGGGGCACAAGCTTCGACTGAGGAAGGCGAGGCGAGCGGGGGCGAGGCGAGTGGGGGCGAGAGCCAGGAAGAGGAGGAATGGGACTCGGATGTTGCAGGGGATGATGACGACGATGATGATGATGAAGGTGATGAAGATGACATCGAGGACGAGGAAGAAGAGGAGGAGGAGGTCGTTCCACCGCGCTCAGAAAGGCGGTCGAAGCTTGTCCACGACCCTTCGACCGAACGTGGTAAGGGGGTTGCGACCGCCACTCAGTCGACCAAGCGCCCTCGGACCACCTCTCCGGCGCCGACTGAAAAGGCGCCGAAGCAGCCCAGGGCGGCCTCATCGAAGCCGACCAAGCTCCTGCCGAAGATGAAGGTGTCCATCCCCACCATATCAGGGTAATTGTGTTGCTCATATTTTCTTATTCTGTGCGAACTTTATCTCTGGTCGACGCTGAGGTTAGTCGACTGATCCTTTGGAGTTGCAG
Organism: Triticum dicoccoides; assembly: GCF_002162155.2. Lineage (NCBI taxonomy): Eukaryota > Viridiplantae > Streptophyta > Magnoliopsida > Poales > Poaceae > Triticum > Triticum dicoccoides. Next base: position 310,534,482 of record NC_041386.1, read on the forward strand.
TGCTGCTACTTCTGAGACCTCGGCCCAGGCCGATGACCACGAGATGGAGGATGCAGCAACTTCGAATCCAGGTACCGTGTTCTTAATACCATTCTTAGTCGACTGACTCGCGATCTCTAATCCTGATCCTTCTCCGCAGCTCCACCCAACACTGTTATCGATCTTCCTGATGATGATGAGGATGAAGAGCCGCTGAAGCACAGGAGGAGTCGGAAAGCGTCCGCCAGTAAGGTGCCTCAGATGTGCCGGCGCCTGAAATTCTGACTGTGGAGGAAGAGAACACCACTCGACACACGGTGACCTTCGCGAATCCACTGACGAGTGCTCAGCAGCCTTCCCTCTTCATGACGCACCACGTCCCGGAGGACCAAGCTGGCGCAGCGAAGGAGGCGATACGCCAGGCGGGACTCATGATGGAGCAGCTGAAGACCATCCGGGACGCGAGCCAGGCAGCTTATGACGCCAGTTCTGCCCTCCAAAGCAATGTCCAGGTCAGTCGACCGCTGTTTGTTCTGTTGGATATGCTACCAAAAACTTTTCTTTTCCGGAATTTATATTAGTCACCCACTGGATGTGTCGAATAAACTCCGTGTTAGCGGGGGCACGCTGAGTGCACCCGCTGGGTGTAGTCCCCAAGGCTAAGGTCGACTGCTGGCAGTTGGCCTTAGGCTTTATGATGTCAATCTTTCTGTCAGTCGACTGGTCGACTGGATTTCGCAAACCGGTGGGGGCACGCTGAGTGCACCCACTGGGTGTAGTCCCCAAGGCTAAGGTCGACTGCTGGCAGTCGGCCTTAGGCTTTATGATGTCAATCTTTCTGTCAGTCGACTGGTCGACTGGATTTCGCAAAGCGGTGGGGGCACGCTGAGTGCACCCGCTGGGTGTAGTCCCCGAGACTGTGGTCGACTGCTTGCAGTTGATCACAGTCTTAGAGAATGCGTCTCGCACACTGTTTTTTTTTTTTTGAGGTCGACTGGTCGACTTTGTCTTCAACAGGATTAGTGGGGGCACGCTGAGTGCACCCACTGGGTGTAGTCCCCGAGACTACGGTCGAATGCTTGTATTCGGCTGTAGTCTTAGAAACGTGTGTTTTTCCCTTTTTCACTCGGAAGTGAGTTACATTTGACGTTTAGTCGATTGGTTCTTCGCAGAACTCCTGTGATCTTGTGGCTCGCTACTCAGAACTGGAACAAAAACATACTCAAGTCGAGCTGAGCTTGAAGCTGGTTCAGGAGAAGCTGACAAAGGCAAAGGAGGAGACCGAAGGTATGTTTGGTGAGACCCTGACGACTGCTTTTCCCCTTGTTTGTTTCAGCACCTGATCTTGCTGTAACTTGCAGGCAAGGTAAGGGAGGCCCAGCAGAAGAAAGACCTTGAGCTAGCTGAGAAGATCAAGCTTGTTGACGAGAAGTTAGCTTCAGTCACCAAGCTCGAACAAGACAATACCAATCTGAAAACTGCTCTTGGGATTGCCAACAAGGAAGTCAGTCGACTGAGAACTGACAAAGCTGCCTTGACCGACCAAGTCAGCAAATTGACTGAGAAGAAAACTGAACTGGAAGCCTTCCTGAGTGGCCTTGCCAAGAAGCTGTTTCTTATGCTTGAAGGTAAACCTCCATGTTTGGTAAATATTTCCAACTGTGGCTTCTTCCATTCGACTATCCCCTTGACTTAGTGATCACCCTTGCAGAATTTTATCAAAACTTCGAAGAGGAAACCAGCCGACTGGAGCCAAACCTTGACCCCGTCAATTCTCCGGTGAACGACGAAGTTGCCATGGATGTTTTCCGACTGGAGTCTCGTGTCGCAGCTGTCGTGGACTATCTCGCAAGGCTGAAGGCCGCCACATCTCGCATCGACTCGACGCTCTGGCCTGAGGAGACACTTCAGAATGACCTTGAGTCGCTGATGGCCCGCTTGAACACGATCCCTGGTCGAGTGCAGGAGTGGAAGAAGTCCTCGGCTCGGTGTGGTGCAGATGTCGCTCTGTGTCTGGCCCGAGTCCACTGCAAAGATGCGCGAGAAGAGAAGCTGGCGGCCCTTCGGGTGGCCAATACCAAGAAGCACGACTTCAGATCCTTTATGGAAACTTTCCTTGCAGCTGCCACTCGGATCGCCGACGGGATTGACCTTGATGAATTTGTTGCACCTTCCAGCCCTCCACAGGAGGGGTAAAAAACTTCTTCTGGCTCGACGCTTTAAATTTGCCTCGGTATGCCGAGTGGAATTGTAACCGACAAACCTTAACAGGCTTGACGCCTGAGCACTTTCGGTTCCTTTAGATATCAATTCAAACTTGAATTTGGCGCTTGAATACGATTGCCTTCGGCTCGGAATGTCTTTTGCAGGTTCAAAGCAAGGTTCCTGTGCTGCAATCGACTTATTCTTTAGTCCACTTAGACGAGCACTGGGCTGCAGCTAAGCCCCCGAGTGAGAGGGTTGCTCTTCACTCGGTAGGATTTTGTAACTTAGGCGAGCACAGGGCCGCAGCTAAGCCCCCGAGTGAGAGGATTGCTCTTCACTTGGTAGGATTTTCACAACTTAGGCGAGTGCTTGGACTGCAGCTAAGCCTCCGAGTGAGAGGGTTGCTCTACCACTCGGTAGGATTTTTATAACTTAGGCGAGCACGAGGCTGCAGCTAAGCCTCCGAGTGGAAGGCTGGCTTACCACTCGGTAGGATTTTTACAACTTAGGCGAGTGCTTGGACTGCAGCTAAGCCTCCGAGTGGAAGGCTGGCTTACCACTCGGTAGGATTTTTATAACTTAGGCGAGCACGAGGCTGCAGCTAAGCCTCCGAGTG
>NC_041386.1:310537433-310620082 GCF_002162155.2 Triticum dicoccoides
GGTAGGATTTTTATGACTTAGGCGAGCACGAGGCTGCAGCTAAGCCTCCGAGTGGAAGGCTGGCTTACCACTCGGTAGGATTTTTATAACTTAGGCGAGCACGAGGCTGCAGCTAAGCCTCCGAGTGGAAGGCTGGCTTACCACTCGGTAGGATTTTCACAACTTAGGCGAGTGCTTGGACTGCAGCTAAGCCTCCGAGTGGAAGGCTGGCTTACCACTCGGTAGGATTTTTATAACTTAGGCGAGCACGAGGCTGCAGCTAAGCCTCCGAGTGAAAGGCTGGCTTACCACTCGGTAGGATTTTTATAACTTAGGCGAGTGCTTGGACTGCAGCTAAGCCTCCGAGTGGAAGGCTGGCTTACCACTCGGTAGGATTTTTACAACTTAGGCGAGTGCTTGGACTGCAGCTAAGCCCCCGAGTGAGAGGGTTGCTCTTCACTCGGTAGGATTTTGATAACTTAGGCGAAACGGATTCGCAGCTAAGCCTCTGAGTGTGAGTCTGGTTCACCACTCGGTAGGAATTTGATACCTTAGGCGAAACGGATTCGCAGCTAAGCCCTCGAGTGAGAGGGTTGCTCTTCACTCGGTAGGATTTTTACAAACTTAGGCGAAACGGATTCGCAGCTAAGTCACCCACTGAGGGGAATTTCATTGGACAAAAAATAAAAAGTGACAGATATTATGGAGGAACTATGACACTTATTATTTTGGGGTCCATGAACTACAGAAGTACTTTATTGCAACTCATCCGAGTGATAAAGCTTAAGTGTAAAACGGGCGGAGTAGCTCCGCGTTCCAAGCTCGGGGCTCGTCGATATTATGCTCGACGTTGTAAAGACGATACGCCCCGTTGTGGAGAACCTTGGTGACGATGAAGGGGCCTTCCCAAGAAGGAGCAAGCTTGTGTGGTTTGTGCTGATCTACTCGGAGAACCAAATCCCCTTCCTGGAAGGCTCGACCTCTCACATTTCGGGCGTGGAAACGTCGCAGATCTTGTTGGTAGATGGTCGACCGGATCAGAGCCATCTCCCTTTCTTCCTCTAAAAGGTCGACTGAGTCCTGCCGCGCTTGTTCAGCTTCTGCTTCGCTGTAGATTTCAACTCGAGGAGCATTGTGGAGAAGATCACTCGGCAAGACTGCCTCAGCTCCATAGACCAAGAAGAATGGAGTTCTTCCGGTCGACCGATTAGGCGTGGTCCGCAGTCCCCAGAGTACAGATGGAAGTTCGTCGACCCAAGCTCCAGCCGCGTGTTTGAGATCACGCATCAGTCGAGGCTTCAGTCCCTTGAGAATCAGTCCATTAGCTCGCTCTGCTTGCCCATTCGACTGCGGATGGGCGACTGATGCGTAGTCGACCCGTGTGCCCTGGGAGTTGCAGAAGGTTCTGAATTCCTCTGAGTCAAAGTTCGACCCATTATCCGTAATGATGCTGTGCGGGACTCCATATCTGAATATTAGTTCCCTGATGAAGCTAACAGCAGTACCGGTTCAATCGCCCATTTGGCCACTCGACCAGTTGCATCTCTGTTGTGCAAAATCTCTGATAGTGGAGCGTCGCTGACGACTGTGATTGAATGGTCAGAGAAATAATGAGCAACCTTCTTTGTGGTCATGTATATTCCATACACAAGCTTCTGATAATGAGGATATCTCTGCTTGGATGGAGTCAAGACTTCAGACAAATAATACACTGGGCGTTGAACTTTGAGAGCTTTTCCTTCTTCTTCCCGCTCGACCGATAGCACAGTACTGACGACTTGTCCTGTGGCTGCGATGTAGAGCAACAGAGGCTCTTTGCTGATTGGAGCAGCAAGCACCGGCTGGGTGGAGAGCAGAGCTTTTAGCTCGGCAAACGCTGCATCAGCTTCTGGAGTCCACTCGAACTTGTCAGCCTTCTTCATCAGTCGGTAAAGAGGCAATGCCTTTTCACCGAGTCGTGAGATGAATCGACTTAATGCGGCCAAGCATCCAGTAAGCTTCTGGACATCGTGCACTCGCACAGGGCGTTTCATTCGGAGAATAGTGCCAATCTTTTCTGGGTTGGCGTCGATTCCCCGTTCGGAAACGAGAAAACCGAGTAACTTGCCACCAGGAACTCCAAATGTGCACTTTGATGGATTGAGCTTGATATCATACCTTCTGAGGTTGGCAAATGTTTTGGCGAGGTCAGCGAGCAGGTCGGAACCTTTTCGTGACTTGACAACAATATCATCCATATAAGCTTCCACATTCTGACTGATTTGAGTGAGTAGACACTTCTGGATCATTCGCATAAATGTGGCTCCGGCATTCTTGAGGCCGAATGGCATGGTGATATAGCAGAAGCACCCGAATGGAGTGATGAAAGCTGTTTTTACTTCATCGGGCCCATACAGACGGATCTGGTGGTACCCGGAGTAAGCATCTAAAAAAGACAACCTCTCGCATCCCGCGGTCGAGTCAACAATTTGATCTATGCGAGGGAGAGGAAAGTGATCTTTCGGGCAGGCCCGGTTGATGTGCTTGAAATCAATGCACATTCGGAGCGACTTGTCCTTCTTAGGAACCATGACGACATTAGCGAGCCACTCGGAGTGGAATATCTCTCGGATAAATCCTGCCGCCAACAGTCGAGCCACTTCTTCACCGATGGCCTTTCTCTTCTGGACGGCGGACCGCCGAAGATGTTCTTTGACTGGCTTTGCAGACGAGTCGACTCTTAAGCGATGCTCAGCCAGTCCCCTGGGAACACCTGGCATGTCAGCGGGCTTCCATGCAAAAATGTCCCAGTTCTCACGGAGGAACTGGATGAGCGCTTCTTCCTATTTTGGGTCGAGTGTTGTGGAGATGCGGGTCGGAGCTGCTTCGGGGTCGGTCGGGTGAATGTGAACAGGCTTCGTCTCACCGGACGACTGGAATGCAGACTCTGTGGCGGGCTTCTTGGATCGCAGCAAGTCACTCGGATCTGCGTTTTGCTTGTATTCTTCGAACTCGACCGCTGTCACTTGGGAATCGGCAATTTTGGAGCCCTTCTGAAAGCACTCCTCTGCCTTTTTCCTATCACCGGTGACAGTGATCACACCTTTGGGACCGGGCATCTTCAATTTGAGGTACACGTAACATGGTCGAGCCATGAACCGTGCATAGGCTGGTCTCCCCAAAATGGCATGATATGCACTTTGAAAATCCACGACCTCAAACGTCAACTTTTCTTTGCGAAAATGCTTTGAATCGCCAAACACTACGTCCAAAGCTATCTGGCCGAGTGACTCGGCCTTCTTCCCTGGTATAACTCCATGGAAGCTCATGTTACTAGTGCTCAGTCGGGACATCGGAATGCCCATACCTTTCAACGTGTCTGCATATAACAGATTCAGCCCACTTCCACCGTCCATCAGCACCTTTGTCAGTCGAGTGCCTTCGACAACTGGATCGACCACCAAAGCTTGCCTCCCAGGGGTGGCAATACGAGTCGGGTGATCAGATTGGTCGAATGTGATGGGTGTTTGAGACCACTTCAGATAATTTGCCTTTGCTGGGGCAACCATGTTAACCTCTCGGTTAATCACTTTCAGTCGACTTCTGCTTTCCACATCTGCGAAGATCATCAGAGTGGAGTTGATATGCGGATATCCTCCCTCACTGTCCTCTTTGTCTTCGGCCTTGTCCGGCTCCTTCTCCTTGTCCTTAGACTGTTTTCCCTGAAACTGCTGGATCAGGAGTCGACATTGGCGAGTGGTGTGCTTTGGGTAAATGATATTCCCCTCTTCATCTTTCTTCGTGTGAATATGACACGGCATATCCATCACGTCGTTCCCTTCTTTATCCTTTACCTTCTTGGGGTTCCAGGATCCTTTTGGTTTCCCCTTAAACTTTCCTTGAGTCACGGCCAGAGCCTCTCCAGGAGCTGCCGGTTCAGCTTTCCGCTTCTGTTTCCGACTGGTGTTTCCTTTTTCCGACTGACTCGGCTTGTGCTTGCCGCTTCGGAGTCGGTCTTCTTCTTCGCCGTTGGCGTACTTGGTAGCAATCTCCATCATCCGACTCAAGGTCATGTCACCGGTTCGACCAAATTTCAAACTCAGTTCTCTGTTCTTGACACCATCTTTGAAGGCGCATACTGCCTGATGGTCAGAGACATTTTCCACAGTGTGGTGCAAAGTGATCCACCTCTGAATATACTCTCTGAGAGTCTCATTGGTTTTCTGCACGCAGACTTGCAACTCTGTCAATCCCGCTGGTCGCTTGCAAGTCCCTTCGAACGTTCTGACGAACACTCGGGACAGATCTTCCCAAGTGTAAATGCTGCTAGGAGGCAATTGAGTCAACCATGCCCTGGCAGAACCTTCCAACATGAGGGGCAAATGCTTCATGGCCACCTCGTCGTTCCCACCACCGATCTGAACTGCCACTCGGTAGTCTTCAAGCCAAGTTTCAGGCTTAGACTCACCAGTGAACTTGCTGACTCCTGTTGCCAACCTAAAATTGGGGGGGATAACTGCGGCTCTGATAGCTCTGCTGAAACATTCAGGACCAGAAACATGTACTCGACTGCTCGTGGGTACATCTCTGTCGAGTGCACCTCGATGGGCTCTGTTCCGGTCGACCAACCCTTGCACGATAATGGATCGCGCGTCGAAGCCTGGCTCTCTGGGGTCAACTGGAACCCTACGCCCTGTACTGTACTGACGCCTATCATCTGGCTGCCGAGGAGCGTAAGACCCACCCCTCGGAGGGGAATAGGGCACTCGACGTCTATCATCTCGGTCGAGTCTGTCGCCATATTGATCTCGCCGATTCTCACGCCCTTCGCGCCACGGAGGCGATCTGGGGCTGTGAGCCGACTGAACCGTATTCACAGTGACGGATCGACTGTGAATTCTGTTGCGCGACTGAGACACGGCTGAATTCTGATCTCCTGCTGCTCGGAGCAGATCCCTGATCTGCAGCAAACCTCTGCCAGCCTCTGACTGCGAAGGCTGAATGGACTCTGCTATACGGGTCGCAGCTGCTAAATTCTGAATTGGGGTTCGATATACCTGAGTCGGCGGGAAGAGTTGACGTCGACTGGTGTCGGGAACTCGTTGCCGCGCGCGCTCGTCGAGTGCTCGCTGAAGGTTCTCCAGTCGAGTGCGCTCGGCCAAATTGGCGAGACGCGCCTCCTCTAAGGCACGAGCCTCGGGGGTTTCTCCTGCGATGGGAATACGCAGGGGATCCTCGTTCCCGCGGCGAAGCTCTTCTCTTTGCAGAGAGTCGAGTGGCTCGGGCTGGTACTCTTCGTAGCCTCGTGCAGGGTCGCCGCCGTCGCCTGCTCCACCACCACGGGCGAAGCCAGGAGGACTGTGGGGCCCGTCGACCATCAAGATTTCCGTCGCTGGATCACTGCTTCCGCACTCGGATGCAGTCTCTCCGGAGCCAGTCGACTGATCGAACAAGCCGTAGAGAGATTCGTTGGGCTCGATTGCCGCAACTTGTGTAGTGGCCGACTGGCGAGCCACCGCGTGACTCACCCATCGTTGAAGCCTCGACCGGCCTGAGCGCTTGCGCTGGCGGGAGACCGGGAGGGTGGAAGATGGAGGAGCCGACCGATACTGGGTCGAAGGTTGCCGCAGCAGAACGCCGCGGACACATGCGCGAAAATGCGTCGCACCGCGGACGGGGAGCGCATCTACGTCGAGTGGAGCCTCCTGGAGCCATGCGGAGTCGTCGGCGATGAAGGCGAGAGCGCCGAGACGGATCTCTTGACCCTCGACCAAAATTCCAGCAGACACCATGATGAAAGTACTCGGAAGAATCGCAACTTCTCCACAAAATCGCTAAAACACTAGCCCCACGGTGGGCGCCAACTGTCGTGGTTCTAAGCCTGACAGTAGAGTGGGGGGTAGGTATGGAGAGGCAAGGTCCTAGCTATGGAGAGGTTGTAAGCACAAGGGATGTACGAGTTCAGGCCCTTCTCGGAAGAAGTAACAGCCCTACGTCTCGGAGCCCGGAGGCGGTCGAGTGGATTATCAATGTATGGATTACAAGGTGCCGAACCCTTCTGCCTGTGGAGGGGGGTGGCTTATATAGAGTGCGCCAGGACCCCAGCCAGCCCACGTAGGAGAGGGTTTAAGGTGAGTTAAGTCTGGGGCGTTACTGGTAACGCCCCACATAAAGTGCCTTTACTATCATAAAGTCTACTTAATTACAGGCCGTTGCGGTGCAGAGTGCCTCTTGACCTCCTGGTGGTCGAGTGAGTCTTCGTGGTCGAGTCCTTCAGGCCAGTCGAGTGAATCCTCGTTGGTCGACTGGAAGGCGACCTCTTCTAGGGATGTCCTAGGGTAAGTTACTTGGAACAGGTCCATGACCCTACCCTAGGTACATAACCCCATCAGTTATCAATGCAATGGCAAGGGAATATAAAAAGGGGGGATACCATGATACCACGATACCAAGATGATATGGAGGTTACCATCCTTGGCGATGATGAGTGGCGGTGTTCTTGATGTAGATACCAAGATGATGGAGACTCGTCCCTAAGTAGTCGAAACACCTTAGGAAATAAAAAAACCGCGAACTCAAAATCACAAATGTCAAATGGTGGTAGCAGGATGCGGTGGTGGTTGCGGAAGCTCAATGGGATTGCGGAAATGCAATGATGGGTTTTGCGAGTGGGCAATGCGCAAATGGAGGGTAAGGTGGTGTACTATACACAATGTAGAAGTTGAGGTCACCGTCCCTAAGTAGCCGAAACACCTTAGGAGACACAACACACAATTCAAACAAGGTCAAACAAAATTTGGTTATGTTGGGTGGTGGAAGTGTATGGTGGGGAAGGTTATGCGGAAGTGGTGGTGGTGGTTGATGAGGAAGCAACCGTCCCTAAGTAGCCGAAACACCTTTGGAGACTCGAATCACTACTCAAGCAACCACATATGCAATGGGGATCAAGATGGGTTAGGTTGCGGAAGTCGATGGTGGTGTAGCGGATGATGTGGTGGAAGCCCTAGGCAAAGATGCCAAAGTTCACAAAATTTTATGGAGTCAAAATATGTTGGTCGTATTTTTGTGGGAAGGGGCATGTCAAGAGCTTCAAAACGAGCTAAAGAACATCAAAATCGGAGTTCGGATGAATTAGTTATGGCCGAAACAAAAAACAGCCGAAGTCTGAAACTATAGGTTACAGACGTCCGTAAAAGGACGGATGTCCGGGGGCCGGACGTCCGGAGGGCACGGAAAACCGTAAATTTGGCTCGGGTTAGGGTGTTCTGGTCGTCCGGAAGGTTGTGGACGTCCGGTCGTTCCTGGGCTCCGGACGTCCGTAAAAGTGAAGGTCGTCTGGTGTATCGGGGTCAACGCGGGATTTGAGATCCGAGACGCGATTTTGGGCGGAATTTGATAATTTTAGGGTCAAAATTGAAGAGATTTCGTGGATGAAAGATGGGGAAACTTGGGGAGATGCTAGATCCACTTGAAACCAAGTAAATCCATGGATCAAATCCAACCAAACTTACTCAAACCAACAAATCAAAAAAATTGGGGCTATTTTTGGGGGGATTTTCGAATTTAGGGAAGAACAAAACAAAATTAGGCTAGAAAACACAACTGGAAGGCTCCGAAATCGAGATCAACGTGGCTCATGATACCAAGATGATATAGGGTGGAACCCTATGTGGCCGATCTTTCACGAAAGGAGCGGATCCCGCGATGAACGCGAAGAACATGAGGGGAAATCACAAAGGGGCACAAAGAGGAACACTCAAACCAACAAGATTAAATCACGCATGTGCTAGATCCTCGGAACACGAGAGGAGATACAAGATCCAAAGTCAACAAAGGATGATACAAGACGTAACCGGTTCGTCTCTGTAAGGAGGTCTTGAATCCACGAGGGGATCTTCCCATGAGGGGTCTTGAATCCAAGGTGGATCTTCTCCGAAGAGGGGCCATGGTCTCTCTCAAGGAGTAGATCCGATATGGATGAGCGAGGCTCTATCTCTCAATTGAGCTATCAGAACGGTAACCCTAGAAAGGAGGTGGAGGTGGTCTATTTATGGTCTAAGCCACGAAGGGGTAAGTGGGGGAGGGATACAAGGCCAAAGGCCTGGTTGCGCACAAGCAATGTCGGACGTCCGGTCGGGGTCAGACGTCCGGTCGCTCGCGGGGGTCCGGTCGTCCGGAGGGCATTGGACTTCCGACGTTTCTTCTCTGGACTGGTGGCGTCGGACGTCCGGTCGGCGTCAGCCGTCCGGGCGCTGGGACTTGTCGGACATCTGGCATTCTTCGGTCGTCTGGCCGCTGTAGATCTCCTAGCTGGTCCTGGCGTGGTCGCGTCGGACGTCCGGTGGACGTCGGTCGTCCGGTGGACGTCGGTCGTCCGGGTGTTGTAGAGTGTCGGACGTCCGGTGACACGTCGGACGTCCGGCCGCTGTAGACTCTGCAGCTCTGTCTTCTTCCGTCTACACTTCCACGCTTCCCTCGCGGATGGTGTAGTTGTACACTTGCGCTCGCACTCCTCCTCATCGTCCGTACCTTTCTGACAATACCTATGCATGCACACGAGTGGAGTGAAGTAGTATACCATCCTCGAAGGGGTCAAGTGGGCACGTGTAAAGGAGATGATTCACCTTTATGTATGTGAAGTAGATGTCGCACGTGTCACTTGCCAAACGGACTCTTGATATGGTGATGTCCATAGGATGCTCCGCATCAGGTGTACTCTTGTCCCCTTTTAAATTGGCCGTTGTGGAATCCCTTTCGGCTTAGACTATGAGGGAAGAGGACCAAGGCCACTATATATATAGGCTAGTCTCCACCATAGAGAGAGATAGAGAGTCGATCCTCGATCCCTCATGAGGCAGTTCATCACTTGTACTAGTTCATACTCATCCTCTTCGCGAGGAAATCCACCCCAAAGCGGGAGTAGGGTTTTACACCGCAAGGTAGCTCGAACCTAGGTAAACTGTCGTGTCCATCCCTTCCTCGCATTCACGTGAACCCGACGAGGCCAAGCCATGAGGCAGTGAGCAGAGAGCAGTAGTTAGGCTAGATCCTTCACACACGCCCCAGAGTTAGAACCTTGTTTGGGTGTGCGGAGCCCAGATTTTAACACGAGTCTTCTCATGCAATAATCTAGGGAAGAACACCGGGTGCACGGTTCCTGTGGCGGGTTGCGTCAGATTGCGGTTGTACAAACCGGGCCGCGTGCCCTCACTCATCCGCTCGCGATTAGCTCATGCGAGGACAAGGCACCAAGGACCCTAGGAGGCGACGTGCATGGGAGTTGGCCCGTGAGACAGAGCTCGATCACTTGGGTTTAACAATGCTGCAGGGACAGACCCGAGCATAGACTCCATGCCTACCCTTAATCATGAGGCGGTCGAGGGCGGGATTGCGAGTGCGCGGCGACATTCATGGTGACGAAGCTTCGGGCACGCAGGTAAAATTATCAAGAAATTTTCATCAAGGCCAGTTCTGATACATGAGCAAAATGATACGGCTGTAGGGGTGGGCCCTTAACAGCTTGAGGACAATGCAGCCCAAAGGGCTCCCTCAATTGAACAAACCAAAAAGTCACCTGGTACCGACATTGTAGAAGCGTCGAGGGAGTCAATGAAGAGTGTCGTGGAGGATCATTCCTCACGAGTCGGATGGCCCAGGAGGCTCAGGAGGCTCGCGAGGCCCGGCAGGGTCCGGGGCCTCTTGAGACACCGCCGCTAAGCGTCGGGCCTTGTGAGATGCCATCGCTCGCTGCGCAAGGCGCTGGCATGAAGCGCTAATGTTTACCAAGCCGAAAAGCATGCAGATGTAGCTGGAGGGGTAGCCCCCACTCCAGCCGACACACGACGGCTAGAAGAGGTCCTGCGAAGCGGCCCTTTTGAGGCCTGGGATGTTGACGCAGACGCGCAGCTCGCCACCCGCGTCAGGGGTGGCAGCTACACTGGCGGAACATGCAGGGTGACGCTCGCCGCGCATGGCTTGGGCTTCCCGAAGTTCCTCGATTGCATTGGTGATGAATTCTCTCGCTCCTGGTGCCTCACGCCATGCTCCTTGCTTGTCGGGACACACGTAGAGGCACGCCTCCAAGTGGTGCCTGAGCACCTCCCTCGTCACACTGGTCAGGTCAGAGGCTTCCCAGATGGAAGCCCCCAAGCCTGTCCTAAGGGAGGCGCTAGGCACGCCTTCCTATGTGAGAGGAAGAGGGTGCCTTGGTGATAGGCGCGGCGCCTAAGGCGTCGTCGGCAGGTGCCATCGGAGCCTCAGGACGACTCTTGGGAAGGAGCTGCTTCTTCTTCGCGGGGGTGGCCACGGGAGGCATGATGCCGCCTTCGCCATCAGAGTTTTCGGTGGCTGCGGCGTGGTAGGCATGCTCGTGACAGCAAACTGCATCCTTCTCATCTCAGGCGACCATGATGATGCTGCTGCACCCTGACATCTTGAGGATGTTTTAGCCATGGTGAGTCGTTGCCATGAACTTGGTGAGGGCAGGGCACACACGGATGGTATTGTACGGGAGACCGATATGGGCCATGTCGAAATCGATGAGCTCCGTATGGTAGTTGTCATGCTTGCCAAAGGTGATGGAGAGGCGCATTTGCCACAGCGGGCTGGTGGAGCCGTCAGTCACCCTAGAGAATGGCCTGGTGGGCATGAGCTGGTCATAAGGCACTTGAAGCATCTTGAAGGTCTCGACGGATAGCACATTGAGACCAGTGCCTCCATCGATGAGGGTCTTGGTGACAAAGACATTGCTGATGGTGGGCGTGCACAACATGGGGAGCGCGCCAGCAGTGGCTGCGCACCTAAGGATGTCCTTGGAATCAAATGTGATGGCGTACTATGACCACCTGAGCGGCCGTGGGACTTTGATCTTTGAGAGGGCTGCATTCACCTCACGAGCGAACTGCTTTGATGCGGAGCATCCCAAGTTCATCCCCATGGACCTACATACGTCTCCCACGACACGACTTGGACCAATGACAAGAGCACGAGCCAAGGCTATCGAAGATAAGGTGAACTCGCTCCTCTCCGAACTACCACTTTCTATGCATGAGACATGGCTACTACCTCAAGCGGAAATCCTATGTGTGATTAGGGACTTGGACGAAAGCCACGGATCAGCTATACCCAACGGACAAGACAGTGAGGACACCAAGCTCCATGGAGAAGAAGAAGGACTGCTTGAAACTCCCAGGCACCGGACGACCGGCGAACCACGACGTCCGACGAACTCTAGGTTCCGGATGACCTTCCCGCTCCGGACGACCGACACTACCACTCCCGACCCAAAACGCCAGATTTCTGAAGACCTCCGGACGACCGATGCCCCAGACTTCCGACCCTGACCGGACGTCCGAGCGAAGTACACCCGAGCCGAATCTACGGATGCCTGACGAGCACCGGACGTCCGGACCGTCACGAGCCTCCGGACGACCGGTAGCTACCGGACATCCGACGACTGTGTGCGGATTTCGTGTTGGGAAGAAGCCCATGTACCCCTTCGACCTCTAAGACTATATATAGACCCCCACCTCCTCTTTTCTAGGGTTAGCATTATGATAGCTCATATTAGAGATAGAGCCTCGCTCATCCACATTGGATCTACTCCTTGAGAGAGACCGCGGCCCCTCTACGGAGAAGATCCTCTTGAATTCAAGACCCCCTTTTGGGTGGCCCCATCAAGACCTCCTTTGGAGAAGAATTGGTTACCGTGTATCGTCCCTTGTTGATTGTGGATTGTGTGAACTCTTTTGTGTTCAAGAATCTAGCATATGTGTGATCAATCTTGTTGGTTTTAGTGTTTCTCTCGTGTTTCCCCTTGTGTTTACCCTTTTGATTCCCCTCGTGTTCTTCATGTTCATCGCAGGATCTGCTCCTTTCATGAAAGATCGGCCATATAGGGTTTCACCCTACATCATCTTGGTATCTAGAGCCACGTTGATCACGATTTCGGAGCCTCCCCGTTGTGTTTTCTAGCCTTGTTTGTTGATTTTGTCCCTAATTCAAAAATTCCCAACAAAAATAGCCCCAATTTTTTTGTGATTTGTTGGTGTGATGAAATTTTGTTGGATTTGATCCGTGGATTTTCTTTGCCTTGAGTGGATCTAGCTTTCCCCCATCATCCCCACCTTTTCCATCCACAAAATCGCCCGGATTCGATGGATTTTGGCCTTTCCACCATGAACCCTAGCTGTTCTTCCTGTGCCCGAATTTTGCCCAGGCACCGAACGTCCGACAGCCTACGGACGTCCGACGATCGAACGACCATAAACCCCTGGACGTCTGTAAAACCCTGACGAAACTGAATTTCCCGCCGAAAATTTCAGCCACCACCCCACTTCCGCATACACATCCCCATACCACCACCACTCTACGCAACCACAATTTCTTACTTGTTTCGTACTCCATTACGTTTTTGCCACATTGTGTTTTGAGAATTTGAGTTGCGGTTCCGTGTCCTATTGTGTTTTGGCTATTTAGGTATGGTTCGACATCAACATCACCCCCGCTCATCTTCGCGACGGATGCGTCACCGACAACAACCACTCAACCATTTTGACACCATACCGTAAGCAAGAACGATAACCTCATCTTGGTATCGTGATACATCATTCTTGCCATTACGTTGATAGCCATCATAGCTCAAATTCGCGTAGCTTACCCAACGAGACTAGCCTTTGAGTATTGACGGCAATGTGACTTGTGCACATTAGTGATCATACTTCCCATAGCATACATGCATATCATTGGTGCATATCATCTCTTGTATCACAAAGTGTCATCGCATACTCAACTGCTATCTTGGTTCGTGAAGCATTGTATGAGAAAAGAGCTCAAACACAAAGAGCAAACAAGCTTTTAAGCGAAAGGGAAAGATAAAGCAAAGAGCTTTTAAGCAAGAACCATAGCATCATACAACATTAAGATCGTCATACTAGATCATCTTGGATCATATCATCGGAACACCATACATAGTACATACTTGGGATAGAAGTCGTTGCATTTTTACTTAGTAGGTTGTGCACAAGTCTTCGCATCCGCCTATTGTGCAATCGTGCTAGCGTCTCTCTAGTGTTGTGCAACAAGAGCATTTCATGGATTCCACATTTTGGCTCATCCTTGGTTGCACGACCCCATTCATCTCTTTGCGTGTGTGTTTCGTGTACCATATTTTGCTATTGGTCTACTTGTTGCATTGCAAACTTGCGAATCTTTTCCAACATTTTAGAAGCTCACTAATAATTGCATCAAATTTTTGTGCCACCATCCTAACCGAGCTCTACCATAAGCTTTTACTTGTGTAGGTGTGAGAAATCGACAAGAATTGGTACCAATTGTGCTATTTCCTTGTTCCACATTGAGTGATCATTGATCCATCTTCAACATTGGTCAAGGTACATTTGGTATAAGTTCTTCTCCTTCTCCCACTCACATATTTGTTTGAAATGATGGATAGGCCAAGTACTTCTACCAACCCACTCTACATTGAGCAAGACAACGACATGAACTCCTACGTCACAAAGAGCCACCTCTTTGGTGCACAACGTGCTTTAATCAAGAGCAACAATCTATGAGTAAACGCATCGACAACCTCGCCACCGACTTGCGACTCTCTGAGCAACGCACAAGAGATTACTTCGACCACAAGCTCGACGACCACAAGCAAGAGAACGATGCAAGAATGGACGAGATTTGTGCTTTGTTGCTCAACCACTCTTCTTCCACTTCGTCCTCATCACGACGGTG
Organism: Triticum dicoccoides; assembly: GCF_002162155.2. Classification (NCBI taxonomy): domain Eukaryota; kingdom Viridiplantae; phylum Streptophyta; class Magnoliopsida; order Poales; family Poaceae; genus Triticum; species Triticum dicoccoides. Next base: position 310,551,135 of record NC_041386.1, read on the forward strand.
CCGCTCAAGTAGACACTCCGACTACACCATCTCCGGCTCAAGTACACCAAGATCCAATACTCTTTGTCGTGCCGCGCGCCAAGATCATCAAGAAAACCGCAACCCTCTACACGACAACAACTCTCAAGAACAACGACATCGTCAAAACCTAGCTACTTTTGTGCAAGCACGAGAACGGCAATGCCAACGCCAACACGAAGAGGAAGAGCGAGCGTGACTACACCAAGAAGCACAAGATGCCGAGGCACAACGTCAAGAACAACAATTGTGAGAAGCTCAAACACTTGAGGCGCAACAAGCCCTCCGAGAATCAAGTTGAGCCGTAGCCAACCGAGGCCGACAAGGTCGTGAGCATCAAGAAGCGCTCCATGATGGAGTCCACGAACGAATATACCAAGCTCGCGTGCATCGTCAAGCTCGACAAGTTCCTCCACAAGATCGCCAAGAACACCAAGTTCAACAAGAGCAACAATACATTGGAAATCCTCCATGACAAGGGCAAGGTGTGAGATATGATCCTCCTCGTCAAGGACGTCATCATCCCCAACCCAAACACAATGGAGAGCAATGCTATGGCAAGCTAAAGTTCACCATGCCCAAGTTCAATGGAAGCAATGATCCTGAAGATTACCTTTCATGGGCATTGAAGGTCGACAAAATCTTCAGTTTGCACAACTATGAAGAAGAGAAGAAGATCGCGATGGCATCCCTTGAGTTCCAAGACTATGTCCTCATTTGGTGGGAACAAGTCATTGAGCGTCGAGAGGCAAAAGGTGAACCACCCATCACTACTTGGGTGCAAATGAAGGATGTCATGAGAGCACGCTTCGTGCCAACCTACTACAACCGCAAGAAACTCCAACTACTCAAGCAAGGAACCAAGAGCGTTGAAGAATATTATAAGGGAATGGAGATTGCAATGATACGAGCCAATGTCATGGAAGATGATGAGCAAACTATGGCACGTTTCTTGAATGGACTCAATCATCCTATCAAGAAGATCGCCGACTTCCAACCATACTCGAACCTCATCAAGCTAGTGCATTAAACTACCAGAGCAGAACATCAAGTGCAAGATGACTTCAAGTATGCCAAGTTCTCATCCAAGTCCTATGGTTTATCCAACACCCAAGATTCAACGACTCCAACACCGTCTACCTCAACAAAGCCTTCTACAAGCAACCACGACAAGTCGAGTTACAAGAAGGCATCGACAACCTCAAGTCATCCTCCTACAATGAGCAACTTCAAGCCGAGAGCTTCATCATCATCTACCCCAACCGATGAGACCGCCAAGACAAGTTCCTTCAAATGCTTCACATGCGGAGGCCGAGGCCACAAGTCCTTTGATTGTACCAACAAGCAGACCATGATCCTCAACGGCGATGGTACATACGACTCCATGAGTGAAGGAGAAACAGAAGCACTTGAGCAAGTCGCCATGCACCGGCAAGTGAACGATGAAGAGGAACACGTCTTTTGTGATGAAGATTCAAGTCCCGCTCTTGTTGTCTCCAAGGTCTTGACTCTCCAACATCAACAAGAAGAAGACCAAAGATGCCATATCTTTCATACCAAGGCCGACATTAATGGAAGGTCCGTCAAGGTCATCATCGATGGAGGAAGTTATGATAACTTAGCAAGTGAAGAACTTTGCTCCAAGCTCCAATTGCCCAAGACGAAGCACCCACATCCCTACAAAGTTCAATGGCTAAGCGACTCCGACATTATTCAAGTCGAGCATAGAGTGCAAGTCTCATTCAAAATCGGAGCTTACGAAGACACTTTGGAGTGTGATGTCGTTCCAATGACCGTTTGCCACCTTCTTCTCGGATGACCATGGCAATTTGATAGAGGTGTCATCCACAACGGCCGAACGAACCACTACATCTTCAAGATGAAAGGAAAGGAGTACGTACTTCGCCCTATGTCTCCAAGCCAAGCGACATCGAGAAGCAAACCACCCATCGTGGAGAGAATAGTGAGAGAGCTAACCACCAAAAAGAGAGTGAGCGCCACAGTCCCAAATCGAGCGCCTCCACGATGAGTGACAAGAAGAACCTAGTTCTAGTTGCCACCAAACGTGAGATAAGAGAAGTGTGTGAGAACCCATCTAGTGTCATGCACTATGTCCTTTTGTGCAAGGACGAGGAACCAAAAGATAACACCTCTCACACTCTACCTTTAGTGTTGTCTTCTCTTTTGCAGGAATTCCACGATGTTTTCCCCGAAGAGCTACCTCCAGGTCTACCTCCACTACGAGGCACCGAGCACCGCATCGACCTCATCCCCGGAGCACCACTTCCGAACAAGGCCCCCTACCGCGTCAACCCCAAGAAACCAAAGAAATACAACATCTCATAGGCCATGGACATGTGCGCAAAAGTTTGAGTCCTTGTGCCGTTCCGGTCATTCTTGTGCCAAAAAGAGACGGTAGCTTTCGCATGTGTTCCGATTTTAGACCTATCAATGCTATCACGGTTCGATATAGGTGCCCCATTCCACGCCTTGATCATATGCTTGATGAACTTAGCGGTGCCACTATTTTTTTTTCAAAATTGATTTTAAAATTGGTTACTATCAAATCCGCATACAAGAGGGTGATGAATGGAAAACTGCTTTCAAAAAAAGTTTGGTTTGTATGAGTAGTTAGTCATGCCTATGGGTTTATCGGAAGCACCTGGTACTTTCATGTGTCTTATGAATTATGTGTTTCGCCCTTACATTGGTGAGTTTGTTGTGGTCTACTTCGACAATATCCTTGTTTTTAGCAAATCTCTCAAAGATAATGTCACGCATGTCCGCACCGTGTTGCGAACTCTTCGAAAAGAGCGTCTATATGCTAACATGAAAAAAATGCCTTTTCGGCGTTGATAAGCTCGTTTTCTTAGGTTTTGTTGTATCCTCTAAGGGTGTTCATGTTGATGACTCTAAGATCAGTGCTATTAAAACTTGGCCACAACCAACCAACTTGCAACAAGTGCGTAGCTTCCATGGCTTAGTCGGTTTCTACCATAGATTTGTGAAGGACTTTAGCACCATTGCTTCACCTTTGCATGCTTTGAGCAAGAAGAATGCACCCTTTGTTTGGGTACCATCGCAAGATACCACATTCAATGAGCTTACGAATTTGCTTACTCATGCTCCCGTGCTTGCATTACCCAACTTTGACAAACCCTTTGAGATTCATTGCGAGGCTAGTGGTAATGGCATAGGAGGTGTGTTAACGCAAGAGAAGTGCCCCATAGCTTACTTTAGTGAAAAACTTTCCGGAGCGCAACTCACTTACCCCATCTATGACAAAGAGATTTATGCTTTAGTGTGAGTTTTGCATGAATGGGTACACTATCTTCGCCCTCATGAATTTGTCATCCATACCGACCATGAAACGCTTAAATAACTTAAGGGTCAAACTAAGTTGAACAAGTGTCATGCTAAATGGAGTGAATTCATTGAGTCATTTCCTTATGTCATCAAGTACATTAAAGGTAAGGAAAATGTTGTGGCGGACTCTCTTTCCCACATATGCATGCTTGTTACTCAACTTGAATTGGATGTCATTGGCTTTGAGCACATAAAAGACTTGTTTGTGCATCATCCTACTTTTGCTATTCCTTATGCCAAGTGTTTGACGCATACCTCTTGGGATCGCCATTATATCAGAGAAGGTTATCTTATGAGAGCTAACGAACTTTGCATCCCCGAGTCTTCTCTTAGTTTGTTGCTTTTGCAGGAATCTCATGGAGGAGGCCTAATGGGACATTTTGGACGTGATAAGACATTTGCTACGCTCTCCAAGAACTATTTTTGGCCCAAGATGTTTCATAACATCAACTGCTTCACCAACCGATGCTCTACATGTCGTAAAGCTAAGTCTAAAGCTCAATCGCATGGTCTGTATATGCCCCTTCCAATACCGTTCCAACCATGGGAAGATATTAGCATGGATTTTGTGTTTGGTTTGCCTAGAACTAGAAATTGAAAGGATTCCGTGTTTGTTGTTGTGGATAGATTCTCTAAAATGGCACATTTCATTCCTTGCAACAAGATAGACGATGCTTCACATGTTGCCAATCTCTTTTCTAGGGAAATACTTCTTTTACATGGAGTGCCAAAGACGGTAGTCTCGGACCGCGTCGTCAAGTTCCTAAGCTACTTTTGGAAAACCTTATGCGCCAAGCTCGGAATCAAGCTACTCTTCTCCACGGCTTACCACCCACAAACCGACGGCCAAACGGAGGTGACCAAGTGCACACTCTCCACTCTAATTCGCATGCTAATCAAGAAGAACATCAAGGAGTGGGAGGAGTGTCTACCTAACGCCGAGTTTGCCTACAACCGTGCAAGACACTCAACTACCAGCAAGTCCCCCTTCGAGGTCGTCTATGGATTCAACCCATTGTCCCCATTGGACATCCTTCCTCTACCACTACAAGAGCGCATCAATATGGACGCAAGTGCACGTGTAACCATCTCAAGAAGGTGCATGAAGATACAAGGCACACCGTCGAGCACCAAGAACAATGACTTGCCAACAAGCTCAACGTCAATAAGCACCCCATGGTATTCAACATTGGTGATATTGTGTGGCTACACCTTTGCAAGGACCGCTTCCCCACCGAACGCAAGTCCAAACTCCTACCACAATCAGATGGACCCTTCAAGGTGCTTGCACACTACAACAACGCCTACAAGATCGACCTCCCACTCAACAAGTACAACGTGAGCAACATTTTCAATGTCAAGGATCTCTCGCCCTACCATAGTGATGAAGAATTCAATCTGAGGTCGGATCTTTCCCAAGGGAGGGTAGATGATGCGGAGCATCCCAAGGTCATCCCCACGGACCTACCTACGTCTCCCATGACACCACTTGGACCAATGACAAGAGCACAAGCCAAGGCTATCGAAGATAAGGTGAACTCGCTCCTCTCCGAACTACCACTTTCTATGCATGAGACATGGCTAGTACCTCAAGCAGAAACCCTATATGTGATCAGGTACTTGGAGGAAAGCCACGGATCAGCTATACCCAACGGACAATACGGTGAGGACACCAAGCTCCATCGACAAGAAGAAGGACTGCTCGAAACTCCCAGGCACCGAACGACCGGCGAACCACGGACGTCCGACGAACTCTGATGTAGGGTGGAACCCTAGATGGCCGATCTTTCACAAAAGGAGCAGATCCCAACTTAGAACACGAAGAACACGGGGAAGAATGGAGAGAAATCACAAGGGGAAACACTCAAGAACAAGTCCAATCACACATCCACTAGACAATCAAACACACAAGATCCACAAGGTACATGAACAACAAAGGGAAAGATACAAGGTAAGGTTCATTTCCATGAGGAGGTCTTGAATCCACGAGGGGATCTTCCCGTGAGGGGTCTTGAATCCAAGGTGGATCTTCTCCGTAGAGGGGCCGCGATCTCTCTTTCATGGAGTAGATCCGTATGGATGAGCAAAGCTCTATCTCAAATGAGCTAATTCTTTGCTAACCCTAACTAGGAGGAGGGGGAGGAGTATATATAGTCTAAGCCACGAAGGGGTAAGTGGGAAAGGGATACATGGGCCTTTGGCCCGTCTCTATGCGCAGGTAGGCGCCGGAAGTCTGGGCTGGGGGCCGGATGTCCGGCCGTTCACGGCAGGCCGGATGTCCGGGGCACGGGCCGGATGTCCGGCCTGGAACAGGCCATTCCAGTCTTCTTTGGATAGTCATCGCCGGATTTCCGGGGTTGTCCGCCGGATGTCCGGGCATTGTTGAGGCGCCGGATGTTCGGCTGTTGTAGCTTCAGCAGCTCTGTCTTCTTCCGTCTTTGCTTCCAGGCTTCCCTCGCAGATGGTGTAGTTGTACACTTGCGTTCGCACTCCTCCTCGTCGTCCGTAGCGTTCTGACAATACCTATGCATGCACACGAGTGGAGTGTCAAGTAGTATACCATCCTCGAAGGGGTCAAGTGAGAACATGTAAAGGAGATGATTCACCTTTGTGTATGTGAAGTAGATGTCGCACGTGTCACTCGCCTAACTGACTCTTGACATGGTGATGTCCATAGGATGCTCCACATCATCTACCCTCTCTTGGGAAAGATCCGACCTCAGATCGAAAACCAAATCACCATGGGAAAGAGATGGCTTCACCGTGTAGTAGTGGACGTTCACCAAGTACTTGTCATCTTGAAGTTTGAAATGGGTACTCTCCAATGTCGCACTGTCTTGTGATTCCTTCAAAAGGAGTAAGGACAACAAAAACTTGGAAAAACAAATGTGTTTAGCGTTAGTGCAAAACCAAGCATTCGATAGGTGAGTCACCAAACAAGTGTTGTCATCATGCAAAGCATATGGTGTGACAAAGGATTGTGACATGGCATGTAAGCATATCAATCGAGCACAAGTAAAGATATCATGGGGACAAGCATGTAAACTTGGGGTAATGATGCAAATATGTGTAACAAGAAAATAAGCATCTACCTCAAAATCATAGCAAGCATGGGCAAAGCGCTCAATGAAAGGTCTATGGTAGGAATAAGAAGCATTCACAACACCAAATAAAATGAAGTGTCTAAACACATGGGTCGAGTGCAAGACAATCCAAGCAATACATCCATAGGGTGTAGTGAAGATAGTGTGGCACTCAACACAATAAAAAGAGCAATTGTTCATCATATGTGAGGCAATCAAGGCAAGCATGTAGCAAGAAATGGGATATGGCATATGTTAAGTGATGACATTGTTGCAACCAAACATATGAGAGGAGCAAGTAATCCGAGAATTGGATGCAACACACAAGGCATATATATCATGATGCATGGAATGGTGAAAATGACAAGTCGAAGCAAGATCTCTAACATGTGTACAATCAAGTGGTCCAAGATGAACAATAGGTCTCATGGTGCAAGCAACACAAGTAGTATGATCCATAATATCCATGCTCAAGAAATATGTCACCTTGAAGGCATGTCCTTGTGCATTCTTCACAATGCCTAAGTGGTAGGAAAGGTGGTGTAGAAGCTAGTCATGGTCGAAATGGATGAGGCTCGCTCTCAAGAGCTCGAATGGTCAACTCACGTGAAGTGGAAGTCGACACAAAGTCCAAGTATCCTACATATGCACACAACAAAAGAAAGAATGTATGCGCATGGTAGATAAACACATCATCCATCATGATGGTTCTCTTCTCTTGCACATAACCATTAGAAGCACAAGTGCATGACTAATATGATGCAACAATGGCAATATTCATGGCACTAGGTATATGGTGCAAAGAGGTAAGACAAGCATGCTTCACAAGAAATATGTCAAAATCTCCAAATATAAGCGAGAATGCTATGGGGGCAAACTCGTTATCAAGACTAAAGGCATAATTGCACTCAATACATGGCAAATCATCTAGCATGAGAGAGGCAACATATGGAGATATATGAGAAGCAATAATAATCATGTGCAAAGCATGTAGATGGTTGTAAACTAGTGGAGCGAAGATGTAACACACTAGAGGAAATCATGGCAATCATGTCATGTGAGCAAATAATAGGCAAAGGCAATGCACATGACATATCACAAGCACGAGCACAAAGCAAGATTATAATATCATCATAGGAATGGGGCATAGATGGAACATGGTAATAACATGTAATATCTCCACCAAGCTTTCAAATACACATACAAGTATGAGAATCAATCGTCATGTGTAATGCAAAGCATGGGTCACAAATGCATGGCAAAGGCATAGGAATGGGCATATCATGTAAAGTGAACATGGCAAGATGGGCATAGAATATGTATTGGCCAATTCCATAACCATGTGAGGGACATGTAGAATAAATGCGTGAAGTCTTTGCGAGAAGAGAGCCGTGGGAAAGACAATCCATGGTATCCCAAGTCATCATTGCTCTCTAGAGCTTGTTTTGTCAACTCCTGGGATTGTGAGGTTTAACAAGTATTCGTGGGTACCTACACAAAAGAGACACGAACCAAAGAAATTGTGTGTGTGGTAAATGTACACATCATCCATCATGATGTGTATGTGCACGTGAGAGTTAGGACAAGATAAGCATTGCTCAAAGAAATTTGATGCATGGTATAAGAACATGTCATCCATCATGAAAGAATAGTTGCTATTGATAACATGACGGGGATGCAAATTGAGCATACAAGTATAGCAAGTGTGTGGCACAACAATAGCATTTTTATTCATGGGGAGCATATTGTGCACACAAGTATTGGGATCATGCAATGAATGGGACAGATCAAAATATCCGAACATGTATGGGGAAACTATGGGGGTCTCCTCAGCAATATTGGAAACATCATATGGAGAAAATGGACAACATCCAAAACAATGCATATCCGATGCTAGGTGACCATGGCATGGCATATGAGATAAATGATGCAATAGGGAGCATATCAATATGATCACAAGAAAAACAAATGCTAATAACCATAGGCTTGTCATATGTGCCACAAGTGCAAATTGGGTTAATTTGAATGGCATATGCATAGTCACTGCGATGAGATTGCAAGTATGACGCATTGTTGATCTATTGCATAGCATATGACAAGTCAAACGGATTGTCAAACATGATGTGACCTAGAGAATTGTCACAAGAAATCCTATGTAGCATGGCATCACAACTAATAGACTCCACATTAGAATCATCATATTCATCGTAAATGGGTAAATCATTGCATGGCGAAGTCGCACTAGCATGAAGCATGGTAATAGGTTGATCAACATCATGCAAGCAAACAATGTCAAGAATGTCCACTAGTGGGACTAGAGCATCACCGTCACCTATGTTATCATTTTCATTCCACTCAAGTGGTGTAGGTGAGGTGGGAAAGACCAAATGGTGGTCATCTTCATCTTTATGTAACCATGTGGGGGGTGCATCATATTCCATCGTGGCCATCGTCTTGTCCAAAGGGAGGACGAATTCATCGCGAATCGGCCCATCATCATAGATGGGAGCTAGCACCAAATGAGAAGACACAATAGAGGTAGAGGTCAAGTCATTAGTGTTGAAAGTGGCCTCACATGACCTATCAACTATCTCACTCTCTCTATGTGGTGGTTCACTCACTCCCTCAAGGTAGGTGCACTCAATCTCACGTATGGTGGAGTCACTCATCTCACTCAAGTGGTGGGGTTGTGGCTCTCCTCACATGGGGATTGTGGCAACACATCATAGATGGGGCTAGTGGTGAAGTCACTCTCACTCTCAATAAGGTGGCAAAAGTCACTCAAGTCATCATACGTCGCCGTGGTCGAAGGGAAAACCCATCCTCAACCATATCATCGCCGTCGCCATGGATGAAAGCCGAAGATGGCACATCATCACTCTCGTCCATGACCGAAGGGAAAATCCCATGCTTGATCATCTCATCATCGTCGCCGTGGATGAAGGCCGAAGATGGCACATCATCACTCTCGCCTCCTAAGATGGAAGCATCATCCTTGCTCGTCACCATGTCCCTCGCCTCCAAAGCTTGGTCCTTGATGGTCTCTCTAGTAGTTGTCATCGCTGCACCAACTTGAAAAGGAGTAGAAGTTGACTTGGCATCATCAATGCCACAAAGAGGGATGGCGGTGAAGTCGAACTTGGGAGCATCGTCTTGGAGCTCGTCGGGCTTGGACATCATGGTGGTACTAGCCTCATGCGCATCCTCATGGAGATTGGTCGTTGAGAAGTGAGCTTGGGGTGGAGAAGCTTTGGCCTTCATGAGTTCTTGTTCTGCCTTGAGAGCACCAATGTAGTTGTCGTCGATGGACTTGTAATTCTCGAGGAAGATCGTCTTGGGGATGTCGTTTTGCAATCCCATCATGAAGTGTAACTTCATCGAAATGGGTTGTCCATGTCGGCTCGTCGCAAGGCAATCTTCATCTCCTTGAAGTACTTGTCGATGGACTTGGATCCTTGGATGGTGTTCTCCAATTGGCGTTGAAGTTGTTCCATGTAGGTTGGAGGCACGAACTCTCGCCGCAAAGCTCTCTTCGTCTTGGGCCAACTCATGTCATAGCTTTCCGAAGGTGTGTGAAGCCACCATGTGTACACGTAACCATGGAAATTTCTTGTGGTGAACTTCACTTGATCTTTGGGAGGAACTTCATGTAGCTTGAGGTAGTCGTCCATCAGACGTTCCCACTCGAGATACTCCTCGGGTTCTAGAGTTCCATAGAAAGGAATCTCATAGTCGATGTCGAGGTCGTAGTAGCTCGTGGAAGTCATGGACTTGAGCTTGGGGAGCTTCTCTTGAGCGTAGTCTTGAGGTGCTTGTTGGCGAAGATGTCGTATATCCGAAGGCGAAGATGCCTTGAAGTCACTTGGCGAAGATGCCAAGGGAGATGGTGAATTCGTTGAGCGGTTGTTGGTGTTAAGATCTTGACCTTCACGTTCGTGGTGGTGATGGTGTCGATGCCGATGTGACCTTGCCGGAGATGGTAGCTTGGAAGCATGTGTACTTGAGCGTCTTCTCGAAGATGAGGAAGATCTCTTGTAGGACTTGATGAGGGCTTTGATCTCATCCATTTGAGATTGCATCTTGGAGTCGGTAGAGTTATTCGTGGCATCGAACTCGTCGTCGTTGTTGTAGACCGAAGGTGAAATGCCTTGCCTATCCATCACAAGACTCGAGTAGAGGTGAGTAGTAAATGAGATAAACAATACCAAGTTACCTTTTCCCAAAGTTGAGGATGTATCCCGTTTCACTCAATGTGAGATGAAAGAATAGTGGAATTGGTACCGGACTTGTTCACTCACACCTACAAACTAAAGCTTATGGAGTAGCTCGATGAGGATAGTGGCACAAAAATTTAATGCCAAATGTTAGCAAGAGTCAATAATGTTGAAAGAGATTCGCAAATTCGCAAGTGAAACAAATAGACCAATAGCAATATGTGGCACACGGAAACACACACATGGATAGATAAATGGGGTCGTGCAACCAAGGAATGAGCACAAAATGTGGAATCCACGAAAAACGCTCGTGTTTCACAACTCAAGAGAGACACTAGCACGATTGCTCAATAGGCGGATACGACACATGTGCACAACCTATAAGATGAAAAATGTAAGGACGTTCTATCCCAAGTATGCTATATGTATGATGTTCCGGTGCTTTAGCACAAGATGATCCAAGATGATCGGATATGACAATCTTATATGCAATGTGGTATGGTGCTATGGCTATTGCTTACAAGCTTCTTTGCTCTTTCTCTTTTGCTTAAAAGATTATTCTTTTTTTGTGTATGGCCACAATGCTAAATGCACAAACCAAGATAGCAATTGGGTGTATGCAGGAACAATCTTGTGACATAAGGGATGATATGATACCAATATGATATGGTATGTATGCAATGGATGGTGTAGATCACTAATGTGCACAAGTAACGTTGCTTGTAATACACAAATGGCTAGTCTCGATAGGCAAGTGACACAAAATGGGCTAGGGGTTCTCAATGCAATGGCAAGGGAATATACAATGGAGGGATACCATGATGCCAAGATGATATGGAGGTTACCGTCCGTGGCGATGATGAGTGGCGGTAATCCTCATGGAGATACCAAGATGATGGAGACTCATCCCTAAGTAGCCGAAACACCTTAGGAAATGGAAAAAAATCGGGAACTCAAAATATCAAATGTCAAATGTCAAATGGTGGTAGCGGGAATGTGGTGGTGGTTGCGGAAGCTTAATGGGATTGCGAAAATGCAATGATGGGATTTGAGATGCAATGCGGAAGTGGAGGGTAAGGTGGTGGACTATACACGGTGTCGGAGTTGGAAGCACGGTCCCTAAGTACCCGAAACACCTTAGGAGACACACCTCACAATACTAACAAAATTCGGTTAAGTTGGGGTGGCGGAAGTGTATGGTGGGCAAGCCTATGCAGAAATGGTGGTGGTGGTTGATGAAGAAGCAACTGTCCCTAAGTAGCTGAAACACCTTAGTGACTCGAATCACTACTCAAGAAACCACTAATGTGATGGTGAACAAAATTGATTAGGTTGCGGAAGGCTATGGTGTTTTTGCGGAAGTTACGGTCGAGGCCCTAGGCAAAAATTTTGGGGCTATTTTTGGTGGGGATTTTTGAATTTAGGACGAAATCAACAAAATAAGGCTAGAAAACAAAACGGGGAGGCTCCGAAATCGTGATCAACGTGGCTCATGATACCAAGATGATGTAGGGTGAAACCCTAGATGGTCGATCTTTCATGAAAGGAGTGGATCCCAACTAAGAGCACGAAGAACATGGGGAAGAACGGGGAGAAATCACAAGGGGAAACACTCAAGAACAAGTGCAGTCACACATCCACTAGACAATCAAACACACAAGATCCATAAGGTACATGAACAACAAAGGGAAAGATACAAGGTAAGGTTCATCTCCATAAGGAGGTCTTGAATCCACGAGGGCATGCACACGAGTGGAGTGTAAAATAGTATACCATCCTCGAAGGGGTCAAGTGAGCACGTGTAAAGGAGATGATTCACCTTTGTGTATGTGAAGTAGATGTCACACGTGTAACTCACCGAATGGACTCTTGACATGGTGATGTCCATAGGATGCTTCGCATCAAATTCCAGGTTCCGGACGACTGGCCCGCTCTGGACGATAGGCGCTACCACTCCCGAGCCAAAACGCCAGATTTCCTAAGACCTCCGGATGACCGATGCCCCGGACTTCCGACCCCGACCGGATGTCTGACTGAAGCATGCCTTCTCGAACTTTTCCAGTTCGGTGGTAGCAGCAATTAGCTGTGTCCGACACTGCTCTAGCTCTTGGGCTAGCAGGTTGTTCTTCTCCGTAAGAACCTAGTTATACAACGATCCTTAAAACATTTGTCCCAACTGCTTCAAGTATCGGGTGCTACGGGCACATGGTTATCAAATTTGGACAAGGTAAACTTACCTGCACATCTTTCAAATGTTGCTCGGTGGCTCGGTTAAGCCCATCTCGAGCAGCTTGGATGTATGCATCAGCCGAGCTGAAGGCACCGAACACCTCTTTTGAGAAGCGAGGATTTCGTAAAACGTCCCTCCGGCGCCGGTGATTCATGGCGCTCTCCACTTTCGAATTGGTGATGGACATATTTTCCGAACCCTCGGCAGAAGGACAGTCCGGCGCCGCTCCCATACCGGGCCCCGTCTCTTCGGCTGGGACCGAACCCTGGTGATCAAGAGTACGACTGGTCGGGTCCCCGGACACAGTCCGTTGAGCCTTTTCCCTGATACAAAATGAATATATAAGTCACAGCTGGATGCGGCTGCTAAAAAGAGCATAGTTGCAAACCCATACCTCTTCAAGGAAGTCCCAACCGTATCTCTGTTTGCCTTCCTCTTTGAAGGCCTACCCGACGCGGGAGCCACTCTCTTTGGAGATGCCCCCGGGGCAGCACGACGCGCCAAACGCCTCCCCTTCTGAGCATAGGATAGTGCGGTGAGTGAGGAAGAATGAGAAAACCCTCTCGGACAAAGTGTCTCCTAATTACTTACGTGCGAAACAGGAAGGAGGCCGGGGTAATCGGCGATGATGGGTACATCCGTGCTGTCACAACTTGTCTAATAGAAAACTCCATCTTTGAGCTCCAGGAATATGTCCGGATCTTCCTCATATCCGGGATCAAGATCCTGATTGTGATTCTCCGGCTGAGGGGCAGGGTCATGGATCCCCTCGACAGCCTTTTGCCATTCCTGTCATGAATGAATAAGATATCGCCCTTCAAAAATAATTCAGGGAGAGGGGTCGAATAGTGGAGTTAGAGCTTACCCAGCTAGGAGAATTGTACATAGAAAACCCGTCTCGATTTTGGAGATGGGCGAACTCCTCCTGCTCCCCTTTATACAGTTCGGCCAATATTTTGGCCTGAGCGGCGGGAGTCTTCGGGCCCTTTCGACTGTAGCGGGAGGCGTCATCTTCCCCATTGTAATGCCACATGGGTAGCCCTCTATATTGGAGCGGTTGGAACCCCCGCGTTATGGAGACCGCCATTACCTCGACTATTGACAATCTGGACTGGGCGAGCATCTTAATCTTGCCCAGCAGCAGACTGATCTCTGCACTATCCTCTTCCTCGAGGCTCCGAGGATGCCAACTATGGCGTTTCTTCAACGGAGCACTTGAAAATTCGGGGAGGCCCATCCGGACTAGGTCGGGAAGTGCGACGTCGTCAATATAAAACCATTCAGATGTCCACTCTTCAAAAACTTTCTTCGGTGTGCCGGATAGATATCCGGTCTTGGCAATGCGCCATATTTCGGCCCCGCCCACTTCAAATATCTATCCCTCGTGGTTGTGCGGGACAAGACAAAACAACCTTCTCCAGAGATCAAAATGGGCCTCACAACCCAGGAATGATTCGCATAAAGTGTCGTAGCCCGCAATATGCAAGATGGAGGCTGGGGTAAAATTGTGTAGCTGGAGGCCATAATACTCCAGAAGCCCTCAAAGGAATGGGTGAATTGGAAATCCCACGCCCCTCAGCAGATAGGGGACGAAGCACACTCGTTCCCCCATGGACGGATTCGGGAAATCCTCCGCCTGGGTTTTGCCGTTGAAGGAAGCCAACCCTGCTCGAACAGGGACTAGATCCGCAGGGGGGAGAAATCCTTGTGTTTGCAACTTCGCCAATCGCCTGTGGGACATGGAGCACCTCTCCCACTCACCTTTCTCCGGGTTGTAAGGGAGGAGCTGGGAATGCTGACCATGTTGGAATGGTATTTCGTGGCAATCTCTGAGGATTTTCTCCGTATGGTGCCGAATGGATCTCGGACCCAATCTCTTTAAATAGACGCTCTTTCTAGCATGGCCAGGGAGTTATTTGCAAAGAATACCCTGACCATCTACATTCACCCGACACGTGGCAGCTGAAGTCATCGATGCACAGAAGCCAAGGCGCGTAGCCTTGAATTAAATACCGAATATGTTACTTGGAAGTCGTCGGAGGAGGAACCCGCCTTGCAATGCCGAAGACAATCTGCGCGCCGAACACCTCGTCATTGAAGCCTGGTTCGGGGGCTACTGAGGGAGTCCTGGACTAAGGGGTCCTCGGGCGTCCGGCATGTTTACCATGGGCCGGACTGGTGGGCTGTGAAGATAAGAAGACCGAAGACCGCACCCGTGTCCGGATGGGACTCTCCTTGGCGTGGAAGGCAAGCTTGGTGACTAAATATGTAGATTCCTTTCTTTCTAACTGACCTTGTGTAACCCTAGATCCTCTCGGTGTCTATATAAGCTGAAGGACTTAGTCCGGAGAGGGATACTCATTATCATAGCCATACAAGCTAGACCTCTAGGGTTTAGCCATTACAATCTTGTGGTAGATCAACTCTCGTAACTCATATTCATCAAGATCAATCAAGCAGGACGTAGGGTATTACCTCCATAAAGAGGGCTCGAACCTGGGTAAAACATTGTGTCCCCTGTCTCCTGTTACCATCGACCTTAGATGCACAACTCGGGACCCCCTACCCGAGATCCGCCGGTTTTGACACCGACAGCTGGTATGCTAGGTCGCGATGTCGTGGTCAAGGCCAGGAGGTGAGCAGCCCGAGGTCCAATTAGAGCTCCTGAGGCGCGATGCTCAAGAGGTCCCCTTAGCATGCAAGCAGCTACCTAAAGGTGGGAAAGGGAGGCAACATCGCCGCAGCAGGGCTGCAAGAGGTGGGAATCTTATGCCGTAGCGCTCGGCTGACCCGGGTGCGAAACTTATCTTGGCAGTCCAGAGTTGATCCCTTGTGCAGCGCCAGGCTCGTGCGTCGACGGCCATACCGTAGCTAGGTTAGGCCCGTGCAAGTCTGCCCCTCTTCCCTACGCTCTTCCGTGTGCTCTACGTCCTTGGGTCCCGACCCTCGAGCGAGTTCAACCGCCGCTAGTATGCTAGGTCGTGATGCCATGGTCAAGGCCAGGGGGTGAGGGCTAGAGAGCTAGTAAGAGTTCCTGAGTCGTGATGCTCAAGAGCCCCCCCTTTAACGCGTGAGCGAATTGCATGGGAAAAGAGGGAGCCCACGGTACCGCCCGCTGTCACCCTCGGAAGGTTCTTGCAGGTTAGCGCGGAGAAGGGTACAAATTGCAACCATGCTTGCCTGTATGCCACTGGTCATTCCGCAAGAAGATGAAGGCACCGAGGGTCTGGTGAGGTGACGTGCGTGGGCGTGCCACGAGCTAGAGCTCGACGGCTCAGATTTGTCAGCATTGCGGGGACGGACCAGAGCACAAGCGCCATGCCAGCATGGGTAGCCCCCGTTGCGGGATGAGCGAGGGGCCGATCGGCGATGCGGGCGGCTGTGGCGACTGACAATCAAGCAAGGGATGACTATAAATAAATCATGCATGGGAACCAGCTAGCTTAGATAGATGCGAGAACGATACATGCCACTGGGACGGACCCGAGCGGCCTAGGGATGATGCAGCCCGAGGGGCGCCCCCAGTAGGGTAAGGTAAAAATGCGGAAGGATACATGCCGCAGGGACATGCCCATGCGACCTGGGAATAATGCAGCCCGAGGGGCGCTCCTAGCTGAATGAACTTGGAAAATGTCACTTGGTTTCATTGTCAAAGAAGTGTTGTGGCAGCTAAAGGTGCACGCTGAAGAAGTCGCTCCTCATGAGCCGCCAAGACCCTGAGCCTCGGGAGGCTCTGGGGGCTCAGGTGGCTCCTTGAGGACCATCTCCATCTCCGTCAGGACAGCGTGATGCCTGGCCTCCTAGGTTGCCAGGATGCTTTGTAGGTTGCGCTGGAAGGTGGCTGCCATGCTCGGAAGGCCAAACGACTTGCGAACAAAGCTGTGAGGTGGACCCTCGCACTGCCCAACACACGAAGGCCAGAAGCGCTCCTGAGATGCGGCCCTGTTGAGCCCTGGGATGTCAATGCAGACGTGCAGCTCACCACCCTCGCCTGGATGGGGAACTGCACCAGGTGGGCGGCGGTAGCCGCGCATAGCCCTTGCTTCCTGAAGCTCCTGGGTGGCCTTGACGATGAACTCCTGAGCGCCGGGCGCTCCTCGCCCGGTGCCCTTCTGAGAGAAACATGCCGCAAAGCATGCCTCCACGTGGTACCCGAGCGCCTCCCTCATGATGTTGGCCAGGTCTGAGGCCCTCCAGAAGAGAGCCCCCAAGCCTCGCCCGAGGAGGGCGCCAGGCGCGCCTTCCTATGCGAGGGAGGGAGGCGCCCCAGGTGCGGGCGCTCATCCTGAGGCGGCGCCGCTGGAGACACCGCCCCCTGAGGCCCTGTGCGGAGTAGCTGCTTCTTCTTCTTGGGGATGGCCTCAGGAGGGTACTGCGCGCCCTCGCTGTCCGGGTCTTTGATTGCTGTGGCTTGGAAGGCGCGCTCGAGGGAGCACACTGCGTCTCTTTCTTTGCAAGGGACTGTGATGATTCTGCTGCTTCCTGACATCTTGAGGACGTTGTAGCCATGGTGGGTCACTACAATGAACATGGCTAATGCTGGGTACCCGAGGATGGCATTGTACGTCAGACAGATGTGGGCGACGTCGAAGTCGATGAGCTCGGTGTGGTAGTTATCGCGCTGGCCAAAGGTGACAGGGAGACGAACTTGTCCTATCGGGGTGGTGGAGCCGTCGGTCACTCCTGAGAAGGGCTTGGTAGGCTATAGCTGATCATAGGGTACTTGAAGGCCGTCGAACATCTTGACGGACTGGACACTGAGCCCCGCGCCACCGTCAATGAGGGTCTTGGTGACTTGGGAGTTGCTGATGGCGGGTGAACAGAGCATCGGGAGAACGCTGGCGGTCACCTCGCATTTGAGCTGGTTCACCGAGCTGAAGGTGATGCAATGCTTGGACAACCTGAGCGGGTGCGTGGCCTCGAGCCTGGGGAGGGCTGCATTCACCTCGCGAGAAAACTGCTTGAAGATGCGCTGGGAAGCCGGGGCCTGAGCACCGCCAAAGATGCAAGCGATGGCGCGTGGCTCCTGGAAGCCCCCAGCCCCCTCGTCCTGATGGTGGTCGTCGTTCCTTCTTGGTGGTAGCGGCAGTGGAGGGAGGCCAGGATTTCCCTAAGGACAGTCCTTGCGAGGCTGGTCGTGCCAGGCGCCCTCACGAGGCTGCTCCTGCCAGTGGTCCTTACGAGGCCGGTCGCGACACTCCTCGCGGGGGCCGCGGTCATTCCAGTGTCCTCCACCTCGTCCTCCTCATCGGTCGTACCCCCGGTCGTTGCGCTCGGGGCGTCGACCGAAGTATCCATCTCGGATGACCCTGAGCTCTTGACAATCATTGGTGTTGTGGCTGTGTACGTTGTGGAAGGCGCAGAACGGGCGATTGCTCTTGGACAACTCGGGATGGTCCCGGCCGCGCTTCATGTCCGGCTCCGCTGCGAGCATGGCTACTCCCTTGCACTTCATGTCCTTGACCTTGGCTTTCTTCTCCTCCGGGTCGGCAGCAGGGAGCTCGTGGAGGGAGAGGCGCCCTTCCTCAGCTCTTGCACACTTGGTCGCTATGTTGAACAGCTCCAGAGTCGTGCATAGCTCCTCGTGGATGGAAAGCTCCTCCTTCATCTTGACGTCGCGGACGCCATCGGAAAACGCTGAGATGATGGCCTCGTCCGTCACCTTGGGGATCTTGAGGCGAACGCTGTTGTAGCGCTGGATGTACTTCTGCAGGGTCTCTCCCTGCTGTTGCTTGATGTGACGCAGGTCACCCGCGGCAGTTGGCGGTCATGAGTACCCTGGAAGTTGGCGATGAAGAGGTTGCGCATCTCACCCCAGGAGGAGATTGATTCCGTGGGCAGGTTCAGGAGCCACGAGCGAGCGCCATCCTTGAGAGCCATGGGAAACCAGTTCGCCATGACCTTTTCCTCGCTGTTGGCCGCCTCGATGCTCATCTCGTAGAGTTGCAGGAACTCCGCGGGGTCGGGGGTGCCGTCGTAGCGCGGAGGCAGATCCGGCTTGAACTTGCCTGGCCAAACGACGGTGCGCAGCTCGGGAGTGAAGGCGCGACAGCCTGCGGTGGCCACCGGGGCCCTCCGCAGGGGCGGAGCCTGCCCTTGATGTCCGCACATTGCTGCCGCACGCGGGGCACGATCTTGCCGTGGTGGTGCTGGGAGCGCTGGAGCATTTTCTTGCGGCCGGGGAACCTCTTGGCAGCTTCCTTCTTCTCGCGCGGGCGCTCGGCGTGATGGGTCGCGCCGCGGGATCATGTGTCTTGGAGCGAGGACGCCTTCATGGCACGGCGGAGGCAGTGGCACTCCGTGAGCTGCGCATCTTGGTGCGAGGGCGCTGTCTTGATGCGGAGGCGCTCTGTGAGCTACGTCGCCCGCGGCTAGAGGTGGGTGAGGCAGCGAGAGGGATGGTGCAGGAGAGCCCCCGGCGGCGCTGACGAGATCGGCGATGCGGTCCAACCAGTCCTCGTAGAGGTCGTCGACCGGGCGGTAGCGCAGGAGCTCGCGTGCCATGAGCAACGCGGCCTGCGTCTCCGTGGGCACGCGACGAGCGTGAGACGATGAGCCGGCCGTCAGCGACGGGGTGGCGGTGCGGCCGGCCCGCCACACAGAGGGGTGCAGTGATGATGCTTGCTGCTTGTTTGCTGCCGGGCCGGTAGCGGCGTTGGCAATAGGTGATGAAGAACGACGGGGAGGCCCACCGACAAGGGCCGTATGAGTGACTCGGGCGGCGAGGGCGGCCCGGCGCTCGGTGCGGGCTCGACATGCGTCTGCCATGGATGCGGTGGAGCGGTGGAACGTGGATCAACAAAAGGAAAGCTTCAGTGCACCCCTACCTGGCGCGCCAAATGTCGGATTTCGGGTTCTGGCAAAACCCTTGAGGTTCGAACTCTGGGGTGTGCACGAAGATCTCTCCTCCCCCTAGCTCACGGTCTCACCACAATCTCAAAGCTCAGCATGCCGAACTCACAGAACAAAGGACACCGAGTTTGTACTAGTTCGGGCCACCATTGTGGTGTAATACCCTACTCCAGTGTGGTGTGGTGGATTGCCTCTTCGGCTGAGGATGGACAAGTACAAGGGAAGAACAACCGTCTGAGGAAAGGCGTCCTTAAGCTCGGAGAGCTTGTGAGATGGGCTTGGTGGAGTGGATCCAATCCAAGATGAGCCGATCCTTGACTATGGTGGTGGCTAGCCCTATTTAGAAGACCTTGGGTCCTCTTCCCAAATGTAGGCGGGAAGGGATCCAACAACGGCCAAATTTGAAGGAGACAACTAGTACAAGTTATCCTGACAAAAGGTGGTCTTCGCTTGTCAAAGGCTCTGGTGGTGACGCCGTCCTGGGCTCCATGGTGACCTCCGTCCTGCTGTCCTGCTGGTCTTCATCTTGTTGCACCGATATGGAAACCTTTTCCTGATGCCTCGGGACTCCTCACCTACGCTTGCCTCTTTAGCACCAAAGAGGAAACGAGGACACTACACGCGCTGGCGTCTGCCTGGTGCCCGCCTGGCCTTGGTCGTCATGGCTTGCGTCATAGGGACCTCGCAAGGTGCCCCCTGCCTTGATCTCTCCGCCCCTCGCGAGCCAACCTAGTGAGGCCGCACCCGAGGAGGTCTTGTGTCGTTCGCCTCGTGAGGCTTGGCCCCTCGCGAGGGTCTTGAGTGTTTGCTGATGAAGATGAGCCGTACAGGGCCGCTAGTGGAGCCACACCATGGGCCGCAGGCAGGCAAGTCTGTGGACCCCCGTTCCCAGGACGCTGACAGTAGACCTGGAGGTAGCTCGTCGGGGAAAACATCTTGGAATTCCTGCAAAAGAGAAGACAACACTAAAGGTAGAGTGTGAGAGGTGTTAGCTTTTGGTGCCTTGTCCTTGCACAAAAGGATATAGTGTATCACACTAGATGGGTTCTCACACACTTCTCTTCTCTCACGTTCGGTGGCAAATAGAACTAGGTTCTTCTTTTCGCTCATCGTGGAGGCACTCAATTTGGGCTTGTGGCGCTCATTCTCTTTTTGGTGGTTCGCTCTCTCACTATTCTCTCCATGATGGGTGGCTTGCTTGTCGGCGATCACTTGGCTTGGAGACATGGGGCAAAGTACATACTCCTTTCCTTTCATCTTGAAGATGTAGTGGTTCATTCGGCCGTTGTGGATGACACCTCTATCAAATTTCCATGGTCGTCCGAGAAGAAGGTGGCAAACGTTCATTGGAACGACATCACACTCCAAAGTGTCTTCGTAAGCTCCGATTTTGAAGGAGACTTGCACTCTATGCTCGACTTGTATAGTGCCGGGGTCGCTTAGCCATTAAACTTTGTAGGGGTGTGGGTGCTTCGTCTTGGGCAATTGGAGCTTGGAGCAAAGTTCTTCACTCGCTAAGTTATGGCAACTCCCTCCATCGATGATGACCTTGACGGACCTTCCATTGATGCCGGCCTTGGTATGAAAGATATGGCATCTTTGGTCTTCTTCTTGGTGATGTTGAAGAGTCAAGACCTCGGAGACAACTAGAGCTGGCCTTGAATCTTCATCACAAAAGACTTGTTCCTCTTCATTGTTCACTTGCCGGTGCATGGCGACTTGCTCAAGTGCTTCCGTTTCTCCTTCACTCATGGAGTCGTATGTACCATCATCGTTGAGGATCATGGTTCGCTTGTTGGTACACTCAAAGGACTTGTGGCCTCGGCCTCCGCATGTGAAGCATTTGAAGGAACTTGTCTTGACGGTCTCATCGGTTAGGGTTGATGATGATGCAGCTCTCAGCTTGAAGTTGCTCGTTGTAGGAGGATGACTTGAGGTTGTCGAAGTTTTCTTGGAACTCGACTTGTCCTTGTTGCTTGTAGAAGGCTTGGTTGATGTAGAATGTGTTGGAGTCGTTGAAGCTTGGGTGTTGGAGAAACCATAGGACTTGGATGAGAACTTGGCATACTTGAAGTCATCTTGCACTTGACGTTCCGCTTTGGTAGCTTGATGCACTAGCTCAATGAGGTTCGATTATGGTTGGAAGTCGGTGATCTTCTTGATAGGGTGATTGTGTCCATTCAAGAAACGTGTCGTAGTTTGCTCATCATCTTCTGTGACATTGGCTCGTATCATTGCAATCTCCATTTCCTTGTAGTACTCTTCAACGCTCTTGGTTCCTTGCTTGAGTAGTTGGAGTTTCTTGAAGAGGTCGCGGTTATAGTAGGTAGGCACGAAGTGTGCTCTCATGACATCCTTCATTTGCGCCCAAGTAGTGATGGGTGGTTCACCTTTTGCCTCTCGGCGCTTAATGACTTGTTCCCACCAAATGAGGACATAGTCTTGGAACTCAAGGGATGCCATCGCGATCTTCTTCTCTTCTTCATAGTTGTGCAAGCGGAAGATTTTGTCGACCTTCAATGCCCATGAAAGGTACTCTTCGCAATCATTGCTTCCATTGAACTTGGTCATGTGAACTTTAGCTCGTCGTAGCATTTCTCTTCATTGTGTTCGGGTTGGGGATGATGACATCCTTGACGAGGAGGATCGTCTCTCACAACTTGCTCTTGCTGTGGAGGATTTCCATTGTCTTCTTGCTCTTGTTGAACTTGATGTTCTTGGCGAGCTTGTGGAGGAACTTGTCGAGATTGACAATGCACGCGAGCTTGGTATATTCGTTCTTCAACTTCTTCATGAAGTGCTTCTTGATGTTCACAAGGCTGTCGGCCTCGGTTGGCTACGGCTCGACTTGATTCTCGGAGGGCTTGTTGAGCCTCAAATGCTTCAGCTTCTCGCAATTGTTGCTCTTGACGTTGTGCCTCGGCATCTTGTGCTTCTTGGTGTAGACGCGCTCGCTCTTCCTCTTCGTGGTGGCGTTGGCATTGCCGTTCTCGTGCTTGCGCAAAGGTAGCTTGGTTTTGACGATGTCGTTGTTCTTGAGAGTTGTTGTCGTGAAGAGGGTTGCAGTTGGCTTGACGATCTTGGCATGCGGCACGTCGAAGAGTATTGGATGTTAGTGTACTTGAGCCGAAGATGGTGTAGTCAGAGTGTCGACTTGAGCGGCTCCGTCTTGATGAGGACAAAGTGGAAGAAGAGCGGTTGAGCAACAAAGCACGAATCTCTTCCATTCTTGCGTCATTCTCTTGCTTGTGGTCGTCGAGCTTGTGGTCGAAGTAATCTCTTGTGCGTTGCTCGGAGAGTCGCAAGTCGGTGGCGAGGTTGTGGATGCGTTCACTCATTGCTTGTTGCTCTTGATGCAAAGCACGTTGTGCACCAAAGAGGTGGCTCTTTGTGACGTAGGAGTTCATGTCGTCGTCTTGCCTGGTGAAGAGTGGGTTGGTAGAAGTACTTGTCATATCCATCATTCCAAACAAATATGTGAGTGGGAGAAAGAGAAGAACATGTACCAAATGTACCTTGACCGATGTTGAAGATGGATCAAAGATCACTCCAATGTGGAACAAGGAAATAGCACAATTGGTACCAATTCTTGTCTGTTCCTCACACCTACACAAGTAAAAGCTTATGGTGGAGCTCGATTAGGATGGTGGCACAAAATTTGATGCAATTGTTAGTGAGCTTCAATAATGTTGGAAAAGATTCGCAATTTTGCAATGCAACAAGTAGACCAATAGCAAAATAAGGTACACGGGAACACACACGCAAATAGATAAGTGGGGTCGTGCAACCAAGGATGAGCCAATATGTGGAATCCATGAAAATGCTCTTGTTGCACAACACTAGAGAGACACTAGCACGATTGCACAATAGGCGGATACGAAGACTCGTGCACAACCTACTAAGCAAAAATACAACGACTTCTATCCCAGGTATGCTCTATGTATGGTATTCCGATGATATGATCCAAGGTGATCTAGTATGACAATCTTAATGTTGTATGATGCTATGGTTCTTGCTTAAAAGCTCTGTGCTTATCTTTCCCTTTTTGCTTAAAAGCTCGTTTGGCTCCTTGTGTTTGAGCTCTTTTCTCATGCAATGCTTCATGAACCAAGATAGCAATTGAGTATGCGATGACACTTTGTGACACAAGAGATGATATGCACCAATGATATGTATGTATGCTATGGGAAGTATGATCACTAATGTGCACAAGTCACGTTGCCAGCAATACTCAATGGCCAGTCTCGATGGGTAAGATACACAAAATTGGGCTATGATGGCTATCAATGTAATGGCAAGAATGATGTATCACTATACTAAAGATGAGGTTACCGTTCTTGCTTACGGTATGGTGTCAAAATGGTGGAGTGGTTGTTGTCAATGACGCATCTGTGGCGAAGGTGAGCGACGGTGATGTTGATGTTGAACCGTACCTAAATAGCTGAAACACAATAAGACACGGAATTGCAACTCAAATTCTCAAAGCAAAACGTGACAAAATTGTTGGAGTTGGTAGTGGTAAGCGATGGTGGTGTATGTGGTATATGGCGGTGCTATGCAGAAGTGGTGGTGGTATGCGGAAGTGTATGTGGGCACCGGAACAAAATTTGGCGAAATTTGGACGGAAAACAGGGCGGTGGATGGAAGTGATGCTGCCAGGGGCCGGATGTCCGGGCTTGATGGTATGATGTCTGGGGTGGCCGGATGTCCGAGCTGTCAGGCCGGATGTCCGGGCTCTGGATCCGTTGACAAACTCGATGAACTTCGCGTGTAGAGGTCGAATCCCGGGCAAAATTCGGGGGAATTTGTGGATGGAAATTGGGGAAAAGATGATGGAAAAGCTAGATCTACCTGCAACACATGAAATTCGTGGATCAAATCCAACAAAACTTCATCACACCAACAAATCACAAAAAAAAATGGGGGCTATTTTTGTGGGGAATTTTAGAATTAGGGATGAAATCAACAAAACTAGGCTAGAAAACACAACGGGGAGGCTCTGACATCGTGATCAATGTGGCTCTAGATACCAAGATGATGTAGGGTGGAACCCTAGATGGCCGATCTTTCACGAAAGGAGCGGATCCCGCGAGGAACATGAAGAACACGAGGGGAATCACGAGGGAAAACATGAGGGGAAACACGAGAGAAACACTAAAACCAACAAGGATGATCACACATGTGCTAGATCCATGAACACAAAGGGAGATACAAGATCCAAAGTCAACAAGGGACGATACACGGTAACCGGTTTCTTCTCCAAAGGAGGTCTTGATGGGGCCACCCAAGAGGGGGTCTTAAACCCAAGGGGATCTTCTCCGAAGAGGGGTCACGGTCTCTCTCGTGGAGTAGATCCGTAATGGATGAGCAAAGCTCTATCTCTGATGAGATACTACTTTGCTAACCCTAAAACGTGGGTAGGAGAAGAGTGTATATAGTCTAGGTGGGCGAAGGGGTACACGGGCCTTGGGCCCTTACACTGTGCGCAGACAGGGGAGGCCGGACATCCGGGCTACGGGCCGGATGTCCGGGCGTTCACGGAGGGCCGGATGTCTGGGCTGGCGGGTACGGTCTTGCTGCCTTCTAGATTGGGGGTGTCCGGATTTCCGGGCTGCTGGCCGGATTTCCGGGTCGGGGCCGGATGTCCGGGCCGGTCTCCGGATGTCCGGGCCCTGTAGACTTGGCCGCGGGTCCGTTGCTGTAGGTGACACCTCTAGGGGCCGGATGTCCGGGTCCTGGGGGCTGTTCTTGGCTCCTTCCATTGGATCTCTTCATCCATGGACTCGGGGACTTGTTCGTCTTCACGTGCATCTTCGGGAGGGTCCTCTTGGTACTTGATCATGCACAACATCTCGGATTTAGGTAGTAGCCATGTCTCGAGAGGATCATATGTAATATCACTAAGGAAAGAAGTCACCTCGGTCTCGAGAGCTCTAGCTCTAGCTCGTGTCATAGGTCCTCTTGGCTCTTGATGAGACGATGGTAGTCCCATGGGGATGACCGTAGGATGCTCCGCATCACTTATGCATAGGGGTTGGCACACGTTTTCGTCTTGACTCTCCGGTAGAAACTTTGGGGCACTCGTTGAAGTTCTTTGTGTTCGTTGAATAGATGAATCTGAGATTGTGTGATGCATATCATATAATCATACCCGCGGATACTTGAGGTGACATTGGAGTATCTAGGTGACATTAGGGTTTTGGTTGATTTGTGTCTTAAGGTGTTATTTTACTACAAACTCTAGTGCTATTTGTGACACTTATAGGAATAGCCAATGGATTGATCGCAAAGAACAACTTTGAGGTGGTTTCATACCCTACAATAATCTCTTCATTTGTTCTCCGCTATTAGTGACTTTGGAGTGACTCTTTGTTGCATGTTGAGGGATACTTATATGATCCAATTATGTTATTATTGTTGAGAGAACTTGCACTAGTGAAAGTATGAACCCTAGGCCTTGTTTCGAAGCATTGCAATACTGTTTTCGCTCAATTTTATCATTAGTTACCTTGCTGTTTTTATATTTTTAGTTTACAAAAACCTATATCTACCATCCATATTGCACTTGTATGACCTTCTCTTCGCCTAACTAGTGCACCTATACAATTTACCATTGTATTGGGTGTGTTGGGGACACAAGAGACTCTTTGTTATTTGGTTGCAGGGTTGTTTGACAGAGACCATCTTCATCCTACGCCCCCACGGATTAATAAACCTTAGGTCACCTACTTGAGGGAAATTTGCTACTATCCTACAAACCTCCGCACTTGGAGGCCCAACAACGTCTACAAGAAAAAGGCTGTGTAGTAGACATCAAGCTCTTTTCTGCGCTGTCGGTGTCAAAACCGGCGGATCTCGGGTAGGGTGTCCCGAACTATGCGTCTAAGGCGGATGGTAATAGGAGGCAGGGGACACGATGTTTTACCCAGGTTTGGGCCCTCTTGATGGAGGTAAAACCCTACGCCCTGCTTGATTATTCTTGACAATGTGAGTAGTACAAGAGTTGATCTACCACGAGATCGGAGAGGCTAAACCCTAGAAGCTAGCCTATGGTATGATTGTCTGTTGTCCTACGGACTAAAACCCTCCGGTTTATATAGACACCGGAGGAGGCTAGGGTTACACAAGGTCGGTTACAAAGGAGGAGATATACATATCCGTATTGCCTAGCTTGCCTTCCACGCCAAGTAGAGTCCCATCCGGACACGGGACGAAGTCTTCAATCTCGTATCTTCATAGTCCAACAGTCCGGCCAAAAGATATAGTCTGGCTGTCCGGAGACCCCCTAATCCAGGACTCCCTCAGTAGCCCCTGAACTCGGCTTCAATGACGATGTGTCAGCCGCGCAGTGTTGTCTTCGGCATTGCAAGGCGGGTTCCTCCTCCGAATACACCACAGAAGAGTTTGAATACAAGGATAGTGTCCGACCCTGCAAAATAAGTTCCACATACCACCGTAGAGAGAATAATATTTCCACAAATCTAATATGCTGACACGTTTTGGCAGCATGACATCACACCACGGCCCGGTAATTATTTGAACCGTTTTTCTTTAACCAGCCCCGCACATAACGCGAGACGGTTTCTTGACACGTCTTGTCAAAGCAGAGATCGTGTTCCCTTTATTATGGGATTCTCATTAATACGGACGTGGGTAACTCAACCGTGCCTAGGACTCCTAGATCTCAGGCAAGTCCCAAATGGCCACGAGGAGGACGCTTGATATTCACCCTCTTTATAAAGGGACAAGGCTTTTACTTTTTCCCTCCCGTGCTCAATCAAATCCTTCCCCTGCCTTGAGTTCTAACACCCAAAGCCCAGGTCATGCGCTTCGGACCTTCAATCATGTACGGATCCAGCCTTCAAGGCCAGTGGATGCCTTCCTCCGTCACGGAGGAGGACATCAAGAAGTTGAGGGAAGCCAGATACCTGACCGCCAAAATTTCGCATAGGCTGCCCGCCCGAGGGCAGGTTGTCCCTACTCCCGAACCCAACGAGAGCGTTGTGTTCGTCTCCCACTTCCTCCGAGGACTAGGCCTCGCTCTAGATCCCTTTGTTAGGGGCCTCATGTTCTATTACGGGCTGGATTTTCACGATCTAGCCCAGGATTCCCTTAATCACATATCGTCATTTATTGTCGTTTGTGAGGCCTTCCTCCACATTACCCCTCACTTCGGCCTGTGGCTCAAGACCTTCGATGTGAAGCCGAATATGGCCGAGGGGCAGTATGCAGTGTGCGGAGCTGCTCTAATAAAAAAAATCGCTGACACTCCATGGCCAAAGGGTTCCTTTCCAGAGGTGTCCGGATTGTGGCAACAGGAGTGGTTTTACGTCACAGCTCCCCGAAGTGCCAAGTGGGTAGCTGCACCCACCTTTTTCCTGGGCCCTCCACCACAACTGATGTCATGGATCAGCAGGGGGCTGAGCTTGGGTCCATCCAAGGACGTGCCAATACTGCAGAGCCGTATCCGAGATCTCTTCGAGGGAGATTTCAGTCTGGTTATGGTAATGCAAGTTATGCTAGTTCGTCGGGTCCAGCCTTGCAAATGCCGGCCCCTCCACATGTGGGAATTCAACCCGGAAGGACCATGCACTATTCAGAATTTCCTCGGTATGACGCACAAGGAGATGTACAAATCGTTATTCGGACCCCAAATAGAGTGTCCGGACACTACCGAGGACGTGGGCCTGAGCAGCAACTGCACCGCTGCCAAGTAAGTAATCCCATGGACGAACACACTGTCCTTTTATTTATGATGACATCATTCTGAAGAATCGCTCTTTGACCAGGACTGGATAACAAAGGCGAAGATGATCCGGTGTTCGGCCCCCTTCCTGAAGGCTTGGACAATCCGGTGCTGGAAACGATGCTCGAGCTAGCACCTTGCCTGGTGCCCTCAAAGGAAGATGAAGGTGGGAATAAAGAGGGCGAAAGCGGGCCTCCATTGCTACCTCTTCCAACCGAGGGAATGAGCGCCTTCGCAAGGGAGGATAACCAACGGGAAGAATCTGACATTCTCTCTCCCCGGGTGTCGTGGTTCTAACTCTGACAGTGATGTAGGGGGGTATGTATGGAGAGGCTAGATCTTATCTATTGGGAAGTTGTAAACACACCAAGATGTACGAGTTCAGGCCCTTCGCGGAGGAAGTAACAGCCCTACGTCTCGGTGCCCGAAGGCGGTCGACTGGATTACTGGCGTGGGAATAACAGGGGTGCGAACCCTTCATACTGAGGAGGGGGTGGCTTATATAGAGTTCGCCGGCCCCCTCCTGCCCTCAGTAATGCAGGGTTTAAGGTACATTTAAGGTTGGGCGTTACCGGTAACGCCCTTAATAAAGTGTGATAATGACCATAAAGACTACTTAATAGCCGACCGTTTGCTTGCGGAGTGACTCTAGGTCTCCTGGCAGTCGAGTGGTTGGCTTCATGGTCGAGTGGTTGGCTTCATGGTCGAGTGTCTTGAACCTGTCGAGTGGGATACCTTCAAGTCGATTGAAAGGTGACTTCTCCTAGGGATGTCCCAGGGTAGGGCTCTTTGGACAGGCCCGTGCCCCTACCCTAGGTACATGGCTTCATCACCGGGGAAGGAAGAGGACTACCTTTGAAGATCCGGAAACCAAGGTTTCCAAACGGGAGAAGAAATCTCTGCTAGAGGGTCCTGCCTCGGAGGGTGTTCTTGTCGCACAATGTCCACGCGGGGATCAGCCCTCTAACAAGCTGTAAGTAATCAAAAAGTACTTAATAGTGAAGATATCCTACCTTACTTCTAAGGAAAATAACCGAAGCATTTATCTTGCAGTTCGGATCTTAGCCCTTCTCAGCAAAGCTCGTCTTTGGGGGATCTTCTTCCAGAGATGATGGAGAGCGAAACGCCTCCCCTGCCACACCGCCTCACGAGGCGGGCGACCCCGAGGTGTCGTCGCGGAGGGTTTCTCCTGATCCAGCGAGGCCAGAAGGTAATCCTATGGCCACCCGAAGTCCCCAGTATTCGACTCTTGAAGAGAGCAATCAAAAGAGTCTGGCACCATCTGGTATGCGGTCGGACGTACTGAGGGATCTGCTAGAGCGAGCGACTATCTCAGAAGAGCACCTTACGTTGATGAGTACAGTGATTGAAAGGATTTCATCCGCCGAAAGCGGGTTGCATGAAGCCTTTATGAGTCTACTGACGGGTTTTGAGGTACGTGAAATGATGTACATTTTTGACAGTACCGCACATTTTTAGGTGTGCCCTGTGTAGATAGTAGCCCCTGAGACTCTGGTTGCCATCGAGAACGGCGGCGAACAGAGGATCGTAGTCCCAGGTAATAACTAGACCGCCTTTATGTGCAGGTGGTTGAAGCTCCGGTGGCTAGCCGGACTGATGGGGTTGCCGAACTAAAGCGGCAACTGGATGCGGCAGATGCCGACATCATGCTTGTTAACAAGCGGCTTGACGAGGCACGGGGTAGGTGATTTTTCTGGTGAATGTCACAAAGTAAGAGCAGCATGATGCCAGTATCTTTAATTTGTTGTGACTGCAGATGGAGCTGCCAACGTGGAGACCCTTCGGGCGGAGCTTGCCCGAGCCAAGGAGCAAGCAAGGAGTAGTAATGCGGCCGCTTTAAAGGCGGACGAAGAGTTAAGGGCCGAATAGGCCGCACATTGCGGGAGAAAAGAAAAAATTGCCAAGATGGCCGTGGAGTTAAAAGATGTTGCTGACCGTTACCGGCTTCTTGAAGAAGAAAACCGGGTGAAGGCGACGGACCTGGAGAAGGCCCGGGTGGCTGCCAAGGAGGCCCGCTCCAAAATTAGAGTGGGAAGGAGGAGTTGAATCAAGCTGCGGATATCGTTTCGGGGAAGCCCTTCTTGTTGCGGACTAAGTTTGGAGATCCGAAATATGCTCCTCTGGACCGGCTATGGAGTTCTACCGATGAGTACATGGATTTGGCTGCGAGTGCTGCGGATGCGACCGAGTACTTCAAGGATCAGAAGGGTCCTGAAGTGGAGAAGCTGTTCTGGTCACAGTTTCATGCTCCAGTCCGTCCGCTGTTGCTGAATGAACGATTGACCGGTTGGGTCAAGCTCCAGACATTGTCCGGACTGGCCATGAGGTCCGTTGTGGATCATTTGTGGCCAGGAGGGCCAATGCTGAATAGCTACTTTAGCTTAGTGCAACAATTCCTTGGTGTTGTGCCATGCATCGATGTTGTAAAGAGGTCGGCGTGCATAGAATGCTTGTGGATGGCCCTTGCTCGTGTCAAAACATACTGGGCGGAGATGGATGCCACCACTGTTGCGGCACAGGGTTCGGCCATAGGCCGAGTGGCTGCTGAGCACTTCTTTGAAGAAGTTCTTGAAGGCGCTCGTTCAATAGAGGCTCAGTGCTCAAAGAATATTATGTTTGATTGACATGTATTCCCACCGTAAAAACAATGTTTTATTGAATTTATCAAGGCTGTATTTATACTTTTGCCCAAAAGTGCTATGATGCCTCCTGTGCAGCCGTTTATGTATATATGTATATAACCTGAAAGATTGTAGTCATCGGCTTCAGCCCCCACGCATATAATGCGGGGGTGTTCGCAGAAGATGCATGTTCACACTTGATCAAACGTCTTGGTCCATTAAGGAGGTGATAGCGCAGCGAACTAGGCAACCGGACTATAATGCTTTAACACTTTCACTTAGCCAGAGGAGTTTGACAGTGGGGCTACTATATAGCCCCTGGTGGCTCCGCACTCATCCGAATTCGGGGTGCGTACATGGCTGGCCGGGAAACGGCACTTCGTTAAAGCGGAGGAATCCGGGAGATTCCACTAGGTCATCGAGTGGTTGACCAGTCTCACGCTATATCATGACAGTCAGTTTTCGGCTTTCTCTACTGAGGTGCTCATCCGGATGAACCAGGGCACAATCGCAGTAGTTCTCTTTGTGCCGCCTTAGCCGATAGAGCGGAACGTAAGGCAGCAAAACACAGGAGCCGGGCAAACCCAACATTTGACCAAAGACATGATTCAGAGCTGATGCATATAAGGCCAAACTCGCGACGCCGAACACTCCCTAAGGTATTCGGTCTTTATGGTGGAAACCAGGCTTAAGCAGTGCCCTTTGTAATAAGCCCCTGGTGTCCAGGTACGTGCAATATTCTGACGTGGCCACATGCGAATACGTCAGGATCCTTCTCAATTGTACTGAGAATCCAGGGGATGTGTATCAACAAGAGACAGTAAAAAAGGTTTACGCAGGGTCTTAATCTAAAAAGAATCCTTGGAACGGGTCCCTGCTGCACATCTGCGCCTGTGTCTCCATTGTGCCGTATCCTGGACGGGTGTAGCACGATGGTCATCTGTAAAAGAGAGAAACTTAGTTGAAAATGTAGGTTAAATAAACTATGTACAGTTCAAGATGAGTAAAGTTGAGCCTAATTGCCACTTCTTTGCGCGTGTTGAGCCCCTTGTATTGTAATAGGGGTATAGCCATCAGACCTGTATCAATTACATATAGCTGCGCCGGACTCGTCTAACCGCGTCCGTGGTCTTAACGACCTGTCAGATGCTTTAGTTGGTGAGGCCGTTTAGTGTGCGGCTGCCAATGTAGCCGCATGGTCTTCCGCGCGCAAGGAGCGCTCAATATTTCCATTTACTGTAATGATGTCACGTGGACCGGGCATCTTAATCATGAGAGAAGCGTAATGTGGTATTGCGTTAAAGCGAGCGAAAGCTTCACGTCCGAGTAGTGCTTGATAGCCACTTTGGAATGGAGCGATGTGGAAGGTTAACTTTTCGCTGCGGAAGTTATCGGGGAAGCCGAATATAACCTCTATTACCAGGGAGCCTGTGCAATGGGCCTCTGGGCCCGGCGTTACTCCTTTAAAGGTAGTATTGATATGGCTAATTTTTGCTGGGTCTATCCCCATGTTGCAGACTGTTTCTTGATATATCAGGTTTAAACTGCCGCGCCGTCCATCAGGACTCGTGTGAAGTGGTATCCGTCAATTATTGGGTCTAATACCAAGGCAGCCCATCCTGCGCGCCAGATACTTGCCGAGTAATTCCGATGGTCAAAGGTGATCGGTTGGGACGACCAGTGGCGGAACTCCGCGGTGATAGGCCCTGGGGCATGTGTCTCTGGGAGTGCCGCTTTGTTTCTCCCCTTTATCACGTGTAACACGTTGACTTTTTTGACTTCTGGTGGGAATTTCTTCTATTCCCCAGTGCTTTGCTTGCGAGGCTCGTCCTCGTCTTCGCTTGGTGTATCCTGCCGCTTATGTTCGGTGTTGAGCTTGCCGGACTGCTTGAAGACCCAACATTCTCTATGGGTATGATTTGCAGGTTTATCGGGGGTGCTATGGATCAGACATATTTGGTCCAAAATTTTTTTTAGGCTAGACAGTGCGTCTCTGTTGCCTTTGGAGGGCATCTTTTGCTGACCTGGCCGAGCGCTTCTGTATCCGGCGTTTACCACTGTGCTCTTCGGGCCGTCTTCTTTATTCCGGCATTTGTTTTTGCTGCGTCGCGACTTCCCATTTTCGTCCCTGACTTCGGATGTACTTGGGTCGCTGGTGCTGCATCAGGCTAACCAGTTGTCCTCGCCCGCGCAAAAGCGGGTCATGAGGCTTGTTAATGCTGCCATTGTTCTCAACTTTTCTTGGCCGAGGTGTCTGGCAAGCCATTCGTCTCGAACGCTATGCTTGAAAGCTGCTAAGGCTTCGCTGTCCAGACAGTCGACTATTTGGTTCTATTTAGTGAGGAACCTGTTCCAAAGCTTTCGGGCTGACTCTCCGGGCTGTTGAGTTATATGACTTAAATCATCTGCATCCGGTGGTCGGACATAGGTCCCTTGAAAATTTGCCCGAAAGGGGTCTTCGAGCTCTTCTCAGCTTCCAATGGAGTTTTCAGGGAGGCTTTTAAGCCAGTGCCGAGTTGGCCCTTTGAGCGTGAGGGGTAAGTACTTGATGGCGTGGAGATCGTCTCCTCGAGCCATGTGGATATGGAGAATGTAGTCCTCACTGTCGTTCCGTCATACGCCTCTATGTTTACGGGTTTGAATCCCTCTAGAAATTCATGGTCTAGCACCTCATCGGTGAAACATAGGGGGTGTGCAGCACCCCTGTATTTTGGTGTACCGTGGTGTTCGGATGTTTTTTGTGTTGCATTGCATGCTGGAGCGCGCTTGCGTGGCCCGTATATCGATCTGGTTGCGCCGTCCTTTTGACGCGAGCCCTCGCGTGGATCGCGTATTGGCTTATGTGCGGCGTCGTTTGCCGCTCTATGTTGGCCACGAGGTCGTCTATCCGACCGGATGGCCGTTTTGTTTTTTAATTGCGGGGGGTCTAAGGCCTCCTCATCGAATTCAAGTAGCAACTTTCGCTTCGGGTAGCTCTTGGTGTGGCGATTACCGCCGTACTTCGCTGCAGTGTTGAGTACTTCACTCCATCTGATTCTGAGTGTGTCTTGTGTAGCCCTGAGCCTTTGCTTCTGCTTTTTCAGACTCCTCGCAGTAGCAACAAGCCTTTGATGGGCATTCTGTTGCTCCGGGCGCCTGTCCGGTGTGATGTCGTCCAGACTGTTATCTTTGACGGAGTCGGGTTGTTCGGTTGGATTCTCCGTGTTGCCGTGGTCGGGCGATGGTTCTCCCTGCTCTAACCCTGGGTCTATATGATCGTTGTTTCTGCCGAGGCGGGATTTGGAGCGGCGCTTACGCCGCCGCTTTGACTGCTTCTCGAGGGAACAACCCTTTGCTGCGTCCTTCCATTCCTCGTCGTCGTTTTCTTTGGGTGTGTCCACCATGTATACGTCATATAATGACGTGGGCGTCCAGTGCCCTGTGGGCAGTGGTTCCTGTTCGTCTCCTGCATCGTCGTCCATACCGTCGATGTCTTCGGAGTCGAAGTCGAGCATGTCGGTCAAATCGTCGACAGTGGCTACTAAGTGGGTGGTGGGTGGGCGGCGAATTTCTTCGTCATCCGCATCCCAATCCTGCCGAACATAGTTCGGCTAGGACTCTCCTGACAGGGAGAGAGACCTTAATGAGCTTAGTATGTCGCCGAAGGTCGAGTGCTGAAAGATATCCATGGAGGTAAACTCCATGATCGGCGCCCAGTTGGATTCAATCGGCACGGGCGCAGGCGGTTCGGAGTCCGTGGCCGGGGAAGGATCCAGTAATTTGGCATCACGGCTCTCGTGAAGGGTAAGGTCGATACTCGGCTCGATCGCCGCTGAGGATACGACCTCCGTGGCGGGGTCTATCAACCCGTCCATGGATGGCGTAGCTGGCTCCTAATTGAGGGTTGGAGCAGCTGCCGGCGCGATCTCCTGAACACTGTCCGATGGCAGAACTAAATCATGCTCATCGTGACTGTGTAGTGCACTAGGAAGGGGCTCGAATCCGTCGAAGATCAAGTCTCCGCGGATATCGGCCGTGTAGTTTAAGCTTCCAAACCTGACCTGGTGGCTAGGGGCGTAACTCTCGATCTGCTCCAGATGGCCAA
Organism: Triticum dicoccoides; assembly: GCF_002162155.2. Lineage (NCBI taxonomy): Eukaryota > Viridiplantae > Streptophyta > Magnoliopsida > Poales > Poaceae > Triticum > Triticum dicoccoides. The sequence continues at coordinate 310,586,370 of NC_041386.1, forward strand.
GCGAGTTGGCCCGCAGTGCGAAGCTGCTGAATAAAAAGATCTGTCCGGGGAGAAAAATCTCACCCTGGACTGCATCGCTATCGATGATTGAGGGATCCATCAAGCCTAATGATGACGACACAGAGGAACTCTCAATGAAAGCACCAATGTCGGTGTCAAAACCGGCGGATCTCGGGTAGGGGGTCCCGAACTGTGCGTCTAAGGCAGATGGTAACAGGAGGCAGGGGACACGATGTTTTACCCAGGTTCGGGCCCTCTTTATGGAGGTAAAACCCTACGTCTTGCTTGATTATTCTTGATAATATGAGTAGTACAAGAGTTGATCTACCACGAGATCGGAGAGGCTAAACCCTAGAAGCTAGCCTATGGTATGATTGTCTGTTGTCCTACGGACTAAAACCCTCCGGTTTATATAGACACCGGAGGATGCTAGGGTTACACAAGGTCGGTTACAAAGGATGAGATATACATATCCGTATTGCCTAGCTTGCCTTCCACGCCAAGTAGAGTCCTATCCGGACACGGGACGAAGTCTTCAATCTCATATCTTCATAGTCCAACAGTCCGGCCAAAGGATATAGTCCGGCTGTCCGGAGACCCCCTAATCCAGGACTCCCTGAGGTACCGTTGCCAGGGAGGTTAGTGCTTGAAGGTATATCTTTAGATCCTAAAGGCTTTACATGGCACAAACACTAATGAAAACATAAAAAACACAATCATAACAGTAGCATAATTGTGCAAACACACAAGAACAGGAAGCAAGAAGCAAAAATAAATTTTATTCATTGGGTTTCCTCCCAACAAGCGTTATAGTTTTATGCCCTTAGCTAGGCATATGATATGTTCCAGGAGTTGAAGTTAATATTTCAAGCAAATGCCTGTGTTAAGAGGCATGAGACCTCTGACAAGTACTTTTCCTACAAGATGGAGGAGAATAGCTCAGCTAGTGAGCAGGTGCAAAGAATGTCTGAGTACTACAATCACTTGAATCGAGTGGGAGTTAATCTTCCAGATAAGATAGTGATTGACGGAGTTATCTAGTCACTGTCACCAAGTTACTAGAACTTTGTGATGAACTATAATATGCAAGGGATAACGTAAACGATTCCCAAGCTCTTCGCGATGCTGAAATTGGCGAAGGTAGACATCAAGAAAAAGCATCAAGTGTTGATGGATGACAAGACCACTAGTTTCAAGTAAAATGGCAAGGGAAGACGGGGAACTTCAAGAAAAATGGGAATCAAGTTGCTGTTCAAGTAAAGAGGCCCAAGTCTAGACCTAAGCCTGAGACTGAGTGCTTCTACTGCAAAGAGACCGGTCACTGGAAGCGGGACTGCCCCAAGTATTTGGCGGATAAGAAGGATGGCAAAGTGAAAGGTATATTTGATATACATGTGATTGATGTGTACCTTACTAATGCTCGCAGTAGTGCCTAGGTATTTGATACTGGTTCTGTTGCTAATATTTGCAACTCAAAACAGGGGCTACGGATTAAGCGAAGATCGGCTAAGGATGAGGTGACGATGTGTGTTGGAAATAATTCCAAGGTTGATCAGATCACCATCGCACACTCCTTTTACCTCCGGGATTAGTGTTGAACCTAAAATAAATGTTATTTGATGTTTGCGTTGAGCATAATATGATTGGATCATGTTTATTGCAAAACGGTTATTCATGTAAGTCAAAGAATAATTGTTGTTCTGTTTACATGAATACAACCTTCTATGGTCATACACTTAATATAAATGGTTTATTGAATCTCGATCATAGTGATACACATATTCATAATATTGATGCCAAAAGATGTAGAGTTGATAATGATAGTGCAACATACTTGTGGCACTGCCGTTTAGGTCATATTAGTGTAAAGCGCATGAAGAAACTCCATGCAGATGGATTTTTGGAATCACTTGATTATGAATCATTTGATGCTTGTGAAGCATGCCTCATGGGCAAGATGAATATGACACCGTTCTCTGAAACAATGGAGTGAGCCACTGACTTATTGGAAATAATGCATCCCGATGTATGCGGTCCAATGAGTGTTGAGGCTCGTGTCAGGTATCGTTATTTTCTAACCTTCACAGATGATTTGAGCAGATATGGGTATATCTACTTGTTGAAACATAAGTCTGAAACATTTGAAAAGTTCAAAGAATTTCGGAGTGAAGTGGAAAATCATCGTAATGAGAAAATAAAGTTTCTACGATGTCATCGCGGAGGAGAATATTTGAGTTACGAGTTTGGCCTTTGGTTGAAACAATGTCGATTAGTTTCGCAACTGACGCCACCTGGAACACCACAGCGTAATGGTGTGTCCGAATGCCATAACCATACTTTATTAGATATGGTGTGATCTATTATGTCTCTTACCGATTTTGACCACTATCGTTTTGGGGTTATGCATTAGAGACAGCTGCATTCACATTAAATTGGGCACCATCTAAATCCGTTGAGATGACACCATATGAACTGTGGTTTAGCAAGAAACCTAAGCTGACGTTTCTTAAAGTTTGGGGCTATGATGCTTATATGAAAAAGTTTCAACCTGATAAGCTCAAACCCAAATAAGAGAAATGAGTCTTCATAGGATACCCAAAGGAAACTATTGGGTACACCTTCTATCACAGACCCGAAGGCAAGATATTCGTTGTTAAGAATGGATCCTTTCTAGAAAAGGAGTTTCTCTCGAAAGAAGTGAGTGGGAGAAAAGTAGAACTTGATGAGGTAATTGTACCTTCTCTCGAATTGGAAAGTAGCTCATCACTGAAATCAGTTCCAGTGATGCCTACACCAATTAGTAAGGAAGTTAATGATGATGATCATGCAACTTCAGTTCAAGTTACTACCCAACCTCGTAGGTCAACCATAGTACATTGTGCACCAGAGTTGTACGGTAATCCTGTTCTAGAAGTCATGTTACTAGACCATGACGAACCTACGAACTATGAGGAAGCGATGATGAGCCCAGATTCCGCGAAATGGCTTAAGACCATGAAATCCGAGATGGGATCCATGTATGAGAACCAAGTATGGACTTTGATTGACTTGCCCAATGATCGGTGAGCCATTTAGAATAAATGGATCTTCAAGAGGAAGATGGACGCTGATAGTAGTGTTACTATCTACAAAGCTCGAATTGTCGCAAAAGGTTTTCGACAAGTTCAAGGTGTTGACTACGATGAGATTTTCTCACTCGTATCGATGCTTAAAAGTCTGTCCGAATCATGTTAACAGTTGCCGCATTTTATGAAATCTGGCAAATGGATATTAAAACTACATTCCTTAATGGATTTATTAAAGAAGAGTTGTATATGATGCAACCATAAGGTTTTGTCAATCCTAAAGGTGTTAACAAAGTGTGCAAGCCCCAGCGATCTATCTATGGACTGGTGCAAGCATCTCGGAGTTGGAATATATGCTTTGATGAGTTGATCAAAGCATATAGTTTTATACAGACTTGCAGTGAAGCCTGTATTTACAAGAAAGTGAGTGGGAGCAGTACAACCTTTCTGATAAGTATATTTGAATGACATATTGTTGATCGGAAATGATGTAGAATTTTCTGAAAAGCATAAAGGAGAATTTGAAAGGAGTTCTTCAAAGAAAGAATTACCTGTAAAGCTACTTACATATTGGGCATCAAGATCTATAAAGATAGATCAAGACGCTTGATAAAACTTTCGATGAGTGCATACCTTGATAAGATTTTGAAGGAGTTCAAAATGGACCAGTCAAAGAAGGAGTCCTTGCCTGAGTTGTAAGGTATGAAATTGAGTAAAGACTCAAAACCCGGCCATGACAGAAAATAGAAAAAGAATGAAAAGTCATTCCCTATGCCTCAGTCATAGGTTCTATAAAGTATGCTATGCTGTGTACCAGACCTTTTGTATACCTTAGCATGATTTTGGCAAGAGAGTACAATAGTGATCTAGGAGTAGATCACTGGACAGCAGTCAAAATTATCCTTAGAGTACTAAGGAATTATTTCTCGGTTATGGAGGTGATAAAAGAGTTCATCATAAAGAGTTACGTCGTTGCACGCCTTTTACACCGATCTAGATGACTCTAAGTCTCGATCCAGATACATATTGAAAGTGGGAGCTATTAGCTAGAGTAGCTCCGTGCAGAGTATTGTAGACATAGAAATTTGCAAAATACATACAGATCTGAATGTTGCAGACCCGTAGACTAAACTTCTCTCACAAGCAAAACATGATCACTCTTTGGGTGTTACTAACATAGCGATTATTGATTCTAGTAAACCCTTTGGGTATTAGTCACATGAAGATGTGAACTAATCACATAAAGATGTGAACTGTTGGTGTGAAATCACATGACGATGTGAACTAGATTATTGACTCTAGTGCAAGTGGAAGACTGAAGGAAATATGCCCTAGAGGCAATAATAAATTTGTTATTTATATTTCCTTATATCATGATAAATGTTTATTAGTCATGCTAGAATTGTATTAACCAGAAACTTAGTACATGTGTGAATACATAGACAAACAAAGTGTCACTAGTATGCCTCTACTTGACTAGCTCATTAATCAAAGATGGTTAAGTTTCCTAACCATAGACACGAGTTGTCATTTGATGAACGGGATCACATCATTAGAGAATGATGTGATTCACTTGACCCATCTGTTAGCTTAGCGCTATGATCGTTTAGTTTATTGCTATTGCTTTCTTCATGACTTGTACATGTTCCTATGACTATGAGATTATGCAACTCCCGAATACTGGAGGAACACTTAGTGTGCTATCAAACATCACAACGTAACTGTAAGACTATAAAGATGATTTACAGGTGTCTCCAATGGTGTTTTTTGAGTTGGCATAGATCGAGATTAGGATTTGTCACTCCGTGTAACGGAGAGGTATCTCTGGGCCCTCTCGGTAATGCACATCACTATAAGCCTTGCAAGCAATGTGACTAATGAGTTAGTCGCGGGGTGTTGCATTATGGAATGAGTAAAGAGACTTGCCGGTAACGAGATTGAACTAGGTATTGAGATACCGACGATCGAATCTCGTGCAAGTAACATACCGATGACAAAGGGAACAACTTATGTTGTTATGCGGTTTAACCGATAAAGATCTTCGTAGAATATGTAGGAACCAATATGAGCATCGAGGTTCCACTATTGGTTATTGACTGGAGATGAGTCTTGGTTATGTCTACATAGTTCTCGAACCCGTAGGGTCCGCACGCTTAACATTCGATGATGATCGGTATTATGAGTTTATGTGTTTTGATGTACCGAAGGTAGTTCGGAGTCCCGGATGTGACCACGGACATGACTAGGAGTCTCGAAATGGTCGAGACATAAAGATTGATATATTGGACGATGTAATTCGGACACCGGATGAGTTTTGGGGTCACTGGATAAATATCGGAGTGCCGGGGGTTATCGGAAACCCCGGGGGGAACTAATGGGCCAACATGGGCCTTGTGAGAGAGAGAGGAGAGGGCCATAGGGCTGGACGCCCCCCTTGAGGAGTCTGAATTGGACTAGGAGGGGGCGGTACCCCCTTCCTTTCCTTCTCCCTCTCTCCCTCTCCTTCCTTCCCCCTCTCTTCCCTTGTTGGAAACCTACTAGGAATATGATTCCTATTCCTAGTAGGAATCCTACTTGGGGGCGCGCCCCATGAGGGCCGGCCAGCCTCCCCCTTGCTCCTTTATATACGGGGGCAGGGGGCACCCAAGAACAAACAAGTTAACAGTTGTCTTAGCCCTGTGCGGTGCCCCCTTCCACAGATTTCTACCTCGGTCATATCGTTGTAGTGATTAGGCGTAGCCCTGCATCGGTAACTTCATCATCACCGTCATCACGCCGTCGTGCTGATGAAACTCTCCCTCGGCCTCAACTGGATCAAGAGTACGAGGGACGTCACCGAGCTGAACGTGTGCAGATCGCGGAGGTGTCGTGCGTTTGGTACTTGATCGGTTGGATCGCAAAGACGTTCGACTACATCAACCGCGTTACTTAACGCTTCCGCTTTCGGTCTACGAGGGTACGTGGACACACTCTCCCCTCTCATTGCTATGCATCTCCTAGATAGATCTTGCGTGATCATAGGAATTTTTTTGAAATACTGCATTCCCCAACACTATTATGGCATTTCCATAGCCGTTCCGAGATATATTGCTATGCAACTTTCCACCGTTCTGTTTACTATGACACATTCCATCATTGCATATTACTTTTCATGATCATGTAGTTGATATCGTATTTGTGGCAAAACCACCGTTCATAATTCTTTCATACATGTCACTCTTGATTCATTGCACATCCCGGTACACCGCTAGAGGCATTCATATAGAGTCATATTTTGTTTAGTGTCAAGTTGTAATTCTTGAATTGTAAGTAAATAAAAGTGTGATGATCTTCATTATTAGAGCATTGTCCCATGTGAGGAAAAAAAAGAGAAGTCCCAAAAAAACAAAAAAATGAGAGAAAAGAGAGAAGGGGCAATGCTACTATCCTTTTACCACACTTGTGCTTCAAAGTAGCACCATGATCTTCATGATAGAGAGTCTCCTATGTTGTCACTTTCATATACTACTGGGAATTTTTCATTATAGAACTTGGCTTGTATATTCCAACGATGGGATTCCTCAAATGCCCTAGGTCTTCATGAGCAAGCAAGTTGGATGCACCCCCACTTAGTTTATTTTTGAGCTTTCATAAACTTATAGCTCTAGTGCATCCGTTGCATGACAATCCCTACTCACTCACATTGATATCTATTGATGGGCATCTCCATATCCCGTTGATATGCCTAGTTGATGTAAGACTATCTCCTTCCTTTTTGTCTTCTCCACAACCAACTTCTATTCCACCTATAGTGCTATGTCCATAGCTCACGCTCATGTATTGCGTGAAAGTTGAAAAAGGTTGAGAACATCAAAAGTATGAAACAATTGCTTGGCTTGTCATCGGGGTTGTGCGTGATTTGAATATTTTGTGTGATGAAGATGGAGCATAGCCAGACTATATGATTTTGTACGGATAAGCTTTCTTTGGCCATGTTATTTTGAGAAGACATAATTATCTTGTTAGTATGCTTGAAGTATTATTGTTTTTATGTCAATATTAAACTTTTGTTTTGAATCATACGGATCTGAACATTCATGCCACAATAAAGAGAATTACATGGATAAATATCTTAAGTAACATTCCACATCAAAAATTCTGTTTTTATCATTTACCTACTTGAGGACGAGCAGGAATTAAGCTTGGGGATGCTTGATACGTGTCCAACGTATCAATAATTTTTGATTGTTCCATGCTATTATATTATCTGTTTTGGATGTTTTATATGCATTTATATGCTATTTTATATAATTTTTGGGATTAACCTATTAACCTAGAGCCCGGTGCCAGTTTTTCTTTTTCCTTGTTTTTGAGTTTCGCAGAAAAGGAAGATCAAACAGAGTCCAATTGACCTGAAAATTTACGGAGATTATTTTTGGAAAATATGAAAAATACTGGAACAAAAAAGTATCAAAGAGGAGTCCCGGGGCCACCACAAGGTTGGAGGGCGCGCCCTTGACCTTGTGGCCGCCTCATGGGCCCCCCTGACTTGTTCCCAACTCCAACACCTCTTATATATTCCCAAACTTCCAGAACAGAAACTAGATCGGGAGTTCCACCGCCGCAAGCCTCTGTAACCACCAAAAACCAATCGGGACCCTATTCTGGCACCTGCCAGAGGGGGGAATCATCATCGGTGGCCATCTTCATCATCCCGGCGCTCTCCATGACAAGGAGGGAGTAGTTCACCCTCCGGGCTGAGGGTATGTACCGGTAGCTATGTGTTTGATCTCTCTCTCTCTCTCTCACTCTCTCTCTCGTGTTCTTGATTTGGCATGATATTGATGTACCGCGAGCTTTGCTATTATAGTTGGATCTTATGATGTTTCTCCACCTCTACCTTCTTGTAATGGATTGAGTTTTCCCTTTGAAGTTATCTTACTGCATTGAGTCTTTAAGGATTTGGGAACACTTGATGTATGTCTTGCATGTGCTTATCTGTGGTGACAATGGGATATTCACGTGATCTACTTGATGTATGTTTTGGTGATCAACTTGCGGGTTCTGTGACCTTGTGAACTTATGCATAGGGGTTGGCACACGTTTTTTTCTTGACTCTCTGGTAGAAACTTTGGGGCACTCTTTGAAGTTCTTTGTGTTGGTTTGAATAGATGAATCTGAGATTGTGTGATGCATATCGTATAATCAAACCCGCGGATACTTGTGGTGACATTGGAGTATCTAGGTGACATTAGGGTTTTGGTTGATGTGTGTCTTAAGGTACTATTTTAGTACGAACTCTAAGGCTGTTTGTGACACTTATAGGAATAACCCAATAGATCAATCAGAAAGAATAACTTTGAGGTGGTTTCGTACCCTACAATAATCTCTTCATTTATCCTCGCTATTAGTGACTTTGGAGTGACTCTTTGTTGCACATTGAGGGATTGTTATATGATCTAATTATGTTATCATTGTTGAGAGAACTTGCACTAGTGAAAGTATGAACCCTATGACTTGTTTCTAAGCATTGCAATATCGTTTTTGCTCACTTTTGTTACTTGCTACCTTGCTGTTTTTATATTTCAGATTACAAAAACCTATATCTACTATCCATATTACGCTTGTATCACCATCTCTTAGCCGAACTAGTGCACATATAGAATTTACCATTGTATTGGGTGTGTTGGGGACACAAGAGACTCTTTGTTATTTGGTTGCAGGGTTGTTTGAGAGAGACCATCTTCATCCTACGCCTCCAACAGATTGATAAACCTTAGGTCATCCACTCAAGGGAAATTTGCTACTGTCCTACAAAACTTTGCGCTTGGAGGCCCAACACGAGTCTACAAGAAGAAGGTTGCGTATTAGACATCAACCAACAATGCGCCGGTCATGCGGGGGAGAAGAATGGCGATGGCCGCCGCCTGTGCTGGGGCGCCCCGGCTGCACGCTCCATGCCGTCCTCCAGCACCTCGAGGGCAGCAACGAGACGCCATTGACGTACCCTACCGCCCTGGTCTTGCACCGGAGCGACGCCAATGGATGCCAAGGAGGACGACGTCCTATTCTTCCTCCTCCTCCCACTCCTCCGGGTTGCCGACGCTGTTCAGTGTTAAGGCTGAGCCCGCGAAGACGCTAATCGGTCGGCGCACCCGCAGCACCGGCATCGTTATCAATGAGGGCGGGCGAGCCTCCTCCTCGGCTCCTCCCCGCGTCGTCAGGCCGAAGACGGAGCCAGGGCTTGCCGCCGTGAAGACGGAGCCAGGGCTCGCCGGGGTGAAGACGGACCCGGGGCTCGATGATGCGGCGGCCTTGAAGTGGGCGCACGAAGACTGGGCGCGGATGGAGCTGGAGTGCCAGTGCCGCGCCCTAGAGCAGGTCGCCGCTCGGCGTCGTGGCCGCGACGAGGGAGGCATCATCTTCTCGATGACGATGCGCCGCCACTGGTCCGCTAGGGCGACCCCGGGCAGGGTTCCAGCAGGGGCGGCCGTGTCAAGGAGGAGAAGGACGACGAGGACAACGACGATGGTGGCGACGGCGGCGAATTCGCCGCGCTTAGCGCGTTCTTCGGCATGTAGTTGCGGCCTTTGTTTTTTAAGTGTTTCACTTTGCTATGTAAAAAACTATTTAAGTCGCCTAAGTAATGTCATGTTTGCTGAATTTTAGCCGAATTTTTGTCCCTTTGGTCGAATTTTAGCCGAATCTTTGTTCAAAAAACTTTAAATAAGGCATCTGGGGGCGACCCTGGGCCGACGGCTGGGAACCCGAACGCCCCAAACCGATTTTAGCGCCTGTTCGCCCCAAGGCAGTGATTTTATGAGCCCCTTGGGGGGCCAATGGCTGGAGATGCTCTTATTCTAGCATATCCTTAGAACCTCTCAAAGTCATTAGCCTGACTTGGGTAGCCAGGCAACGTCATTAGCCTCGGCCAGGCATCCGGTTTCTTACGCCTGGTGGACTCCTGTATCTCCCTGACAATATCTTGTTATTTCTTTTACATGATGGTGATGGGTGTACAGATCATTACATGCCAAATTGTGGTCTAGCACATCGGCTGCCTCAGGATATGAACCAAACGCATATAAACCAGGCAAGCCTGGGCAGGCAGAATTGTTCAGCATTTTTCTCCAGGCATGTTGGCCAGGTCTCCAACCAAACTAACCCTTTGTCCTACTAAATGCGCGTCCAAAGAAGGGCTCATCATTTACGTGGCAGAGTATCGTTGCGGGTCTTCAAACCTTCAAAATAGGTCATATATGGCGAGTTGGGATGGGCGAAAGGATAAAGATTTGGACGGATCACTGGATTCCTCAAGAGCCCTCAAGGAAGGTAATCACACCCCGTGGTAATACCCTTCTCTGTACTGTGAATGAACTTATCAACCCATGATAACCCAGAAACTGGAGGATGGGATGAAGATTTGGTACGAGACATATTCTCACTGTTGATGCAGATCGAATTCTCAAAATTCCATTATCCCTTCACCAATAGGAAGATTTTGTGGCGTGGCATGCCACAAAGAGTTATTGTTTCTCAGTAAGATCTACGTATTACATAGAGTGGGAACACCAGTTCGGTTCGAGGATGAGGAGAGAGCCAGCAGAAACTTCTTCACATAACCCTATTTGGGAGATCCTGTGGAAGCTACAAGTTCCAAGCAAGATAAAAATATTTGTATGGCGCGTCCTACATGGAATTATACCTGGGGTTGGTGTCTTGAGGAATAGACACATAAGAGTCTCTCCAGAATGCCCAATATGTCATTTAGGGCCGGAAGACATACGTCATCTCGCCTTCACATGTGCACGAGCACGAAAAGTATGGAAATCACTTGGGCTAGAAGATATCATTGACTCTGTCCTTCTCATAGATCGCTCGGGGTTAGTGTTATTGGAAGAACTACTCAGGAGTCCGATGAAGATTCTCTGGTTTTTGGTCAACTCGGGCTCCAAGAAACCATTGCTGTGGGAGTATGGTACATATGGTGGGAACGTCGTGAAGCTGTCAAGGGTCAGATGGTTAACACTACAGCTAGTACTTCATTTGCAATACAAGCTATTATTACAAACCATGTAGTTCGATCGAACACAGCAAGGCCTGAGTAAGATGGCAACGTCCAGCTCCAGGCTACTATAAACTAAATGTTGATGCCTCTTTCTTTGAGGATGGAAGCGCAGCTGCTGCGGCTGTCTTGCGGAACCATAGAGGGGAAGCTGTAGCGGGGATTTCGGAGTTGATTGATAACACACTTGACGCACCGTCCGCTGAAGCCAGAGCCTTACGGATGGGTCTGCAGATGATTGATGGAATTGGATGTCGTAATGTCCAAGTGGAGACAGACTGCATTGAACTTGTGCAAGCATGCAACGGGGAGACTGAAATTCTGAGCCCATATTCATCTATACTTGTTGATTGTTTTCACCTGGCTCATGGGGTCCTGGATATATCCTTTAGACGTTGTCCCAGAGAGGCAAATAGAGTTGCACATTTCTTAGCTAGGCGTTGCTATGATTCTAAGATTCCCGAAGAGTGGATAGGTGAGACGCCCTCCTTCCTTTTACCACATGTACTCTTCGATGTAACTCTTTCCCAAGTTGAATAAAATGTCAGCAGGCCTTTCCCTAAAAAACACCCTTTGTCCTTGTTTTCGTTTTCTTTCTTATATCCAAAAACTTAAAAGTGCGTGTGCGCTATCTTGCCAAATCGAGCGGCCGCTTGCTGGCTGTACAATGTCGCCCCGAATCGCCTGGCACATGCGCTACGCAACAAGACTGCCCGAACAAGAGATAATTACACCTACCATCCTTGTACTCTCCGGCATGTAACATGATGGTCCTCAAACTCGTGAAATGCTTCACCGCGGTCCTCAAATACGAGAATACGCTCCAATACAGTCCTAGCTACATCTCCCGCAGCCCAGCGCGGCGCCACATCAGCATATAATACATGTGTGGGGCCCGCATGTCCGTACATCAAAGTGAGAGAAACGTGCAGAAATTTTGAGGAGGAATTCAAACCCGGCACCAAAGGCATACCTGACAACCAAGCTAACCTTCACACTAGACCACGCATCATGTCTAGTTAATAAACAAGTTCCTGGCATCACATATATGGTAACGTACCTCTCCTCGTATTCTACTGGTTTCCTTTGTACTTTATTTACCAATTTCACGTTAGATCTAAAAAACAATTTCGTGTTTATTTCCCCTTTTTATTTTATAAAAAATACTAATATAGGTAAATAATGTATTAATAATTATTCTAGTTTTTTCTTACATTTATTTTTAAAATGGGAGAAGTTAAAAAGACAAACTTTAAAATAGAAGAATAGGAAAATCTGTAATTGGGCGTAGGGTTGGATGAAAATATAATAATTTTCTAAAACTACGCTGGACACTATATAAAATACAAGCTGTCAAAATTTTAAATAATTTTGTATTTAAAAATACAATGAGGATTCAAAATAAATGCCTGTGCTTCTGGTCCTGAATGAAGATACATAAATTTTCCTACACTTTTTTTTATATCAAAATGTTTTTATAAGTCATGTTTACCTCTTCAAGGCATAAAAATAATGAGAACATAATATAGATACAACAGGATTTGTTTATATGGAAAAGGAAAAATTAACAGAACTTGTTAAAATAAAACGAAAATGGAATAAGCACCAGGAAAATCGTCTGAATATATTTAAAAAAAAGTTATGGTATGCTTCTAGGCCGACTTAATTATATGTACTGCTAATGGCGTGATACAAAAATGGACTTATAGGTACTTTAGATCAGTGGTTCACATCAGGAGTGGAGTGGATCAATGGTTAGCTTGGTTGTTTTCTAACTAATTGTCTCAGGTTCAAATCCCATGTGAATGTTTTTTTCCACAAATTTTCTCTCTCACAATCTGACATATGGGGCCCATATTTATACGGTATTGCAGGGAGTAGCAGGAGACATAGTCAGGACCATATTAAAGCACATTCTTATGTTTGAGGACCGTAATGGAGCACTCCATAAGTTCGAGAACCATGGTGTTACATGACAGAGAGTACAGGGACTATAGGTGTAATTAACTCGCCCGAACAACCAACCCACTCCTGATTTTCCTTATCGCTGGCACATCGCTTCGCTACCTTCCTCTTTTTCCTTCATCCCCGAGCTCGAACCCCCACGGCCCCGACGCTGGGAGCTCCACTAGATCTCTCCCAACCGCCGTGCGCCTCGCCCCCGCTGATCGAACCGCCACTGGCTGCTACACCTACCTCACGAACGCGCCAAGTCCGGGCGACCCCTCGCCCTAGCCGCTGCAGAGCCTTACAGCCTCCAGCCTCTGCCACCACGCAGCGCCGTGGTCGAGCACCTCCACCAGCTCTGCCTCCGGCGTAGCTGCAGCATCCGCTACTGTGGCTTGAGCAGCTGCGGTGGCTGTCCAGCAACATCGTCGGGTATGCTTCGCTACTGCTGTTGCAGACAAAGGAGCAGAACGATGCATCCTTGCAACTAGTCTCTCCACAACTTGACGGCTGTGTGTTCAGAAGAATGAAACTTTTGAATGAAACTTTTGATGGGATGTCCATGACAAGAATAAACGCATTTGTATAATACAAGTACGTACAGCTAAACCTTGTGACTTGCATGGCAAAGCTATGAAGGTTGAAGGACGCGATGATCTTATCATCTTAATCAAGTGCTTTAGCACAAAACTGCACCGCAAGCAGTACTGAAGGCATGCATATATCCTTAGCTATTCTGCTTCATGCTTGATGCTTGGCCACTTGATCCACATCTCAACGGTATGACCTTTGAATTTTGTTCAATTCCACGGAGTTGCATTTTTTCATTGGCATAGTTGCACATGCACGGTTGTGGAGTTGCACACTGTCGCCCGTATAGTCGCACATGCACGAACGTAGAGGTGCACACTTTCGTAGGCGGCATAGTAGCTCATACACGTGCCCGCATAGTTGCACACTCTCGCCCGCATAGTCACACACAAGTACTTCTCAGGGTGGGATTGATCACAGGTTTAGAACTCTTCTCAGGGTGGGAGCGCTTGCCGTTATTTGGTCGCTTTGGCTATGTAGAAATGATAAGGTTTTTAACAATAAAAGTACCTCTCTGTTGCAGGTTATCTACAGATGTACCGGGACTCTTCGTTTATGGTCCTCTCTACAACGTGTGAAGAATCGGTCCTTGTTTACGGAGGTGTGTACACGATTGGAGGCTACGACGAGGGATACTTTTACCCAACATGGGTGGCAGCATGATCTAAGGATTGGCCCCCCTCCACATTAGGCGTTATACGGACTCTACATGTTTCGTTGGAATTCGCCGTTTTATTTTTATTTTGTGTGAGAGGATCTTATTTGTCTGTGTGCATCTTAGTTATGCAGAGGCCGGGCATAATGCTTAAAATCCTTTAAGTAATAAAGCGTCCCTTTTCGAAAAAATTATCACACACACGACCACGGAGTTGCACACTCTCTTGACATAGTCACACACGCGTAGCCGCGAAGCTGCACACTCTTGTCGTCATAGTCGCATGTGTGCCCACGAAGCTGCACACTCTCACTGGCCTAGTCGCATATGTGTGGCTGCAGAGTTGCACACTCTGGTTCGCATAGTCGCACACGCACGACAACCGAGTTGCACACTCTCTTTGTATAGTCACACACACAGACGTGGAGCTGCACACTCTCGTCTGCATAGCAGCTCACGCGTGGCGGCATAGTCGCATATATAGGATCACAGAGATGTACACTCTCGTCGAGGTACTAGCTTATGCATGACCGCGAAGTTGCACACTCTCGTCAGGTACTAGCTCACGCACGACCGCGGAGCTGCACACTCTCATCGGCATAAACTACAAAAACACTTCCGTGATGATACGTGTTTGTCATAGTAGGTCTCGTTTTCTGTTATGCATGTACATCCATGACGATTTTATGACAGAATCAAGATAGTCATACACGTGTTGTCGTAGAAGTGTTCCATGACAATACTCAAATTATCATCACGAAAGTGTCCACTTCCATGATGATAAATAACGCGTCATGAAAATGCTTTCGTCAAGGGTAACCGACATGTAGGATTCACCGTAACGGGTCGCCGTTAAGCTATCGAGTTCTGTTTTGGATCCGATAACCCATTAACAGCAACAACCAATGGTGATTTCCCACATGTAAATTCTCATTGGCCGGAGGAAACATGTGTCTGCTCCATTATGGGCCAGATGTCATCTATCAAATGAAGGAGACATGTGTATGATACGTCGACACGTGGCACGGCCCAACAAAGGACCATATAGGTTAAAAAGGCCGGCTCAGTCAAAGGCTCGTATGATTTAGTTAGGTACTAGTGGGTTGGCCCACCAACGGCCCGCTTAAACATGGCCCATTAACGGCCCACCGCCAGATCTGACCCATTAATTGTTCGCTCAGTCTTTGGACCCAATTACGGCCGAGTGAGTTTTTGGCCTGTGATACGTCTCCAACGTATCTATAATTTTTTATTATTCCATGTTATTATATTATCTGTTTTGGATGTTTTATATACATTATTGTGCTATTTTATATTATTTTGTGGGACTAACCTATTAACCTAGAACCCAGTGCCAGTTTCTATTTTTTCCTTGTTTTTGAGTTTTGTAGAAAAGGAATATCAAACGGAGTCCAATCGAGCTGGAAATTTACAGTGATTTTTTATGGACCAGAAGAAGCCCACGAAGTATCGGAGTTGGACCAGAAGCTTCACGAGGAAGCGGTAAGGGTGGAGGGCGCCCCCTAGGGCGCGCCCCCTGTCTTGCCGCTGCCTCGTGGACTCCCTGACATGAAACCAACGCCAAAAATTCCTATAAATCCAGAAACCCCCAGAAAGAAAACTAGACTGAGAGTTCCGCCGCCGCAAGCCTCTGTAGCCACGAAAAACAAATCGGAAGCCCGTTTCGGCACCCTGCCGGAGGGGGAAACCATCACCGGTGGCCATCTTAATTATCTTGGTAGTCTCCATGACGAGGAGGGAGTAGTTCACCTTCGGGGCTGAGGGTATGTACCAGTAGCTATGTGTTTGATCTCTCTCTCTCTCTCTCATGTTCTTGATTTGGCACGATCTTGATGTACCGCGAGCTTTGTTATTATAGTTGGATCATATGGTGTTTCTCCCCCTCTATCTTCTTGTGATGAATTGAGTTTTACCTTTGATATTACATTATTATCGGATTAAATACTATTATGGATTTGAGAACACTTGATGTATGTCTTGCATGGGATACACGTGGTGACAATGAGGTGTCCTATTGATTCAGTTGATGTATGTTTTGGCACTCAACTCGCGGATTCCCGAGGTGACATTGGGGTAATCTATGCATAGGGGTTGATGCACGTTTTCATCCTTATTTCTCTGATAGAAATCTTGGGGCACTCTTTGAGATTCTTTATGTTGGTATGAATCTAAAGTTGTTTGATGCATATCGTATAATTGACCCACGGATACTTGTGGTGACATTGGAGTATCCAGGTGACATTAGGGTTGATTGATGTGTATCATGTGGTGTTATTTTACTACGAACTCTAGGGCTGTTTGTGACACTTATAGGAATAGCTCAATGTATTGATCAGAAAGAATAACTCTGAGGTGGTTTTGTACCCTACAAGCAATTTCATCTTATATTCTCCGCGATAGGAACTTTGGAGTGACTTTTGTCGCACGTTGAGCGATTACCATATGATCTAATTATGTTATCATTGTTGAGAGAACATGCACTAGTGAAAGTATGAACTCTAGGCCTTGTTTCCAAGCATTGTAATACCTTTTTCGCTCACTTCTACTACTTGCTACCTCGCTGTTTTTATATTTTCAGATTACAAAAACATATATCTATTATCGACATTACACTTGTATCACCATCTCTTTGCTGAACTAGTGCACATATACATTTTACCATTGTATTGGGTGTGTTGGGGACACATGAGACTCTTTGTTATTTGGTTGCAGGATTGTTTGAGAGAGACCATCTTCAACCTACGCCTCCAACGGAATGATAAACCTTAGGTCATCCACTTGAGGGAAATTTGGTATTGTCCTACAAAACTCTGCGCTTGGAGGCCCAATAGGAGTCTACAAGAAGAAGGTTGCGTAGTAGAAATCAAGTTCTTTTTTTGCACCACTGCCGGGGAGGTTAGTGCTTGAAGGTATATCTTTAAATCTTGCAATGGAATCTTTTAGTTTCTTGTTTTATCACTAGTTTAGTCTATAAAGGAAAACTAAATAAATGGAATTGAGGTTGCCTCATGTGCTTCATCTTTCTAATGTCTTTCGTGAAAATGATGGAAAGGAAATTTGCGCTCAAGTGTTAGAAGAAGAAGTTCATAAAATGTTTGGCATAGAATCTTTGAATGATGAGTATCATTGCAATGTTGTTAGTATGAATTCTTTGAATATCCATGATCCTAATGATATGCAAAGCTACAAGCTAGGGTATGCTATGTTTGATGAAGGTGATATTTTTTGCCCCCGCTCCCATGTTTGATGAGCAAATTTATTATGATGATAGCATGCCTCCTATTTATCATGATTATATTGATGAAAGTGGCTTTGGAAGAGTGTCTACTCTAGGCAATGATCCCACTATTTTGGATGGTGTTGGATCTTTTCACAATATTAGTAAAAGTGGATTTGGAGAGGTCATGACTTTATTTAATGATGAATCCACTATTTTGGAAGAGGTTCCAATTGATTATGAGAACAAAGTTGCTATCTATGATGATTATTGTGATGACATGTATGCTATAAAGAATAATGATACCCATGAAACTCGTCATCATGAATTTAATTTTCAATTGGATTATGCCTTACATGATAGTTATTTTGTTGAGTTTGCTCCCATTACTATTCATGAGAACAAATTTGCTTATGTGGAGAGTTATAAAATTTATATGCTTATGAATTATGAAAATAATGCTTTATGTGATGGTTAGATTGTTGAATTTATTCATGATGCTACTGAAAATTATTATGAGAGAGGAACATATGCTTTTACATATCTCAATAATATCAAGTTTCCTCTCTATGTATTGAAAGTTTGAAAGTTTTGCTTGTTTTACCTTCCTATGCTAGTTGATTCTTGTTCCTATAAGTTATTTGCTCACAAAATCCCTATGCATAGGAAGTGGGTTAGGCTTAAATGTGCTAGTCATATGCTTAATGATACTCCCGTTATGTTTCAATTCTTATCCTTTATGTGAGCATAATTGAAATAATCATTCCTAGCTAAAAAGCCACTAAAGAAAAGCGCTTGTTGGGAGACAACCCAACATTTACCCTTACTGTTTTTGTGTGTTCCCATGATTAGGATAATGTATTAATCATGTTTTATAGCTTTTGTTTCAATGAAGTGGCAAGTAAGACCTTTGGGACGGTCTATGGTGATAGTTGATTTGATCTTGCTGAAAAACATAAACTTTTGCGCCTAGTAAAATAATATTCATTTTTTACAAAAGCGTGATAAAATCCTGATTACTTTTGAACAAGATTGATATACAAATTGCCTAGATTTTCCTAATTTTTCAGAATTTTTGGAGTTACAAAAGTATACGGAGTTTCTAGATTACTAAAGACTGTTCTGTTTTTGACAGATTCTATTTTCATTGTGTTGTTTGCTTATTTTGATGAATCTATGGGTAGTATCGGAGGGTATGAACCATGGAGAATTTGGAATACAGTAGATATATCACCAATATAAATTTAGAATGATTTCACAAAAGTACCCAAGTGGTGATTTGCTTTATTATACTAATGGAGCTTACGAGTTTTCTGTTGAGTTTTGTGTTGTGAAGTTTTCAAGTTTTGGGTGAAGTTTCGATGGACTATGGAATAAGGAGTGGCAAGAGCCTAAGCCTGGGGATGCACAAGGTACCCCAAGGTAATATTCAAGGACAACCAAGAGCCTAAGCTTGGGGATGCCCCGGAAGGCATCCCCTCTTTCGTCTTCATTCATCGGTAAAATTACATGAGGCTATATTTTTATTCACCACATGATATGAGTTTTGCTTGGAGCATCATTTTCTTTTATTAGGATTTGCTTGCTGCTATTTAGAATATTGTTTTGCATCTTTTAGTTCAATAAAAAGGTCAAGTATAGCCTTTACCATGCTTATTTTGCAAGTCTATATGTTGCTGTTTTGAAAACAAAAAATTTTCTATCATTGTCTGAATTCTTCTGGAAAGTCAGAACGTGATAAAAATCTTGAAATTTGTACACAATGAGTAATGACAAATTTTCTATAGTGTGGTAATTTTTTAGAATTTTTGGAGTTAGAGAAGTATGATTCCTTTTGCATTCTTTACAGACTGTTCTGTTTAGACAGATTACTATTATGTTTGCATTGTTTGCATGTGTTCGCTTTTTTAATGATTCTATTTGAGGATAGGAATATTAAATATGCAAAGGCATTTAGTATGCAATGTTAAATAATAATTTTAGTGATTTGCTACAGTAGAGAATGATAAGGTTATTGCATTGATTTATACTAACTCATCTCACGAGTTCTTGTTGAGTTTTGTGCGGATGAAGTTTTTAAGATTTTGGGAAACCATGATATATAAGGAATTAAGGAGACACAAAAGCTCAAGCTTGGGAATGCCCAAGGCATCCCTAATTAATATTTCAAGAAGTCTCAAGCAGCTAAGCTTGGGGATGCCCAAGGCATCCCTAATTAATATTTCAAGAAGTCTCAAGCAGCTAAGCTTGGGGATGCCTCGGTTGGCATCCCACCTTTCTTCTTCAAAAATGATCGGTTAATTTGGTTGAACCTAAGTTTTTGCCTCTTCACAAGAATGTGATATCCTTGGAATGTCATTTTTTGCTTGCTGTTTGAATAAAGTACTTAAGATCTGAAATTTTGTTTATGAGAGGGAGTCTTCACATAGTTATATTTCCGGAGATCCATAACTCCGATTGGGCTGAAATTTTAACACGATCTCTATCTAGATATTAGCTTTCTTGCGGCAAAAGAACGGCACCAACTGCCTTACGGGGTGGCCACGAGGGTCAGGGGTGCACCTCCCCCTACCTCGTGCCTCCCTCAGGCACCATCTCGCGTGGATTTTTCTTCCCAAAAATCAAATATATTCCAAAAAAATCTCTGTCAGTTTTTATCCCGTTTGGACTCCGTTTGATATGGATATTTTGTGAAACAAAAAACATGCAACAAACAGGAACTGGCACGGGGCACTGGATCAATATGTTAGTCCCAAAAATAGTATAAAAAGTTGCCAAAAGTATATGGAAGTTGTAGAATATTGGCATGGAACAATCAAAAATTATAGATACGACGGAGACGTATCAGCATGTCGGTGGGAACGACACCTATGGGATCACAAGAATCCCTAGTACGGTTGCCAGGCGCGAGGTCGTGAGAAGAGCGGATCAAACAGATAGCACACGGTTCGTTTATCCAGGTTCGGGCCGCGGGGATGCGTAAAACCCTACTCCTGCTTTGGTGGATTGTATATCCGTGTTCTTGATCTAGCTATGGGGCGTGAGGAGCTCCAAAAAGCCGAATCCTTCTCCTGGTCGCCTCGGGCCTCCTTTTATAGGAAAGGGGTTGCCACAGTGGCACACAGGAGGTGGAAAAAGGGTACAGTGATGTGAGGTT
This sequence comes from Triticum dicoccoides, assembly GCF_002162155.2. Classification (NCBI taxonomy): domain Eukaryota; kingdom Viridiplantae; phylum Streptophyta; class Magnoliopsida; order Poales; family Poaceae; genus Triticum; species Triticum dicoccoides. The sequence continues at coordinate 310,607,067 of NC_041386.1, forward strand.
ATCCCTCGCATTACATGACAAGGCGCATTTAATGCATCTTGCCCAGGTGTCCTTGCTTTATCGGGGACGGGGGAGAGACCTGTCTCGTCCATCGCCGCTCCCTCTCGTGTCGACACGCGCCCTGGCTAGCGGCGCCCGCGGTGCCATGTAGGTAGGCAGGCAGCTGAGGTGGCGCAGTGGTGGGTCTCCACGGAGATCTGCATGCCGCCACGCAGGTGCCTGCCTAACTGGTTGGGTCGGCAGCTGCATGCGAACGGCGGTAGAGGTTTGACTGGTGTGGGCCTAATGGTGGCCCTACAGGTGTTCTTGGCAAGGGCCTTGTTGGGGCCCCGGCAAGGGTCTTGCCGTGGCGCCTGCTGTCTTCCCCGGCAAGGCTCTTGCCGGGGGCCTTGTGGTCCTCCTTGGCTGGGATCCCGTCGGGGATCATCATCTTCTAAAGGGTGTATCTGATCTTGAATGTCTTCACAAAGATCTGCAAGCCACCACGGGGATGTCTCCCGAATCCTTGCCCCATGGGGGCAGTGGACTCAAGGGTGACTCACTCTATAGGTGTGGGGCGAGCTGCCACGACAAGGGTCTTGCCGGGTTTGCTACAACCGCCTCCCGGCAAGGATCTTGCCGGGGGGGGGGGTCCGCTTCGTCCCCTTTGCTCTTTGTGGTCTTGATCTTGGCGTCGTTCTGCTTCTTCTGAGCTTTGGCCTTACCTTGGCTCACCTCCCTTACCTTGCTCAGTGTGGTGGTGCCCGTGGCTCAGACTGCCCGTGCACAGTTATAGGGGTACAAAAAGTGTACCCCTCTTTTTGTACACCGACAGGAGCCCCTGGGCCTGGGCCACACGTAACCGCAATCGCGTCGTTGGGCTAGGCCCAAATATGGTGCGCGGGCAGGCGGGGCGGTTTTTACCGCGGTAAGTCTCTTCGCACGCTGCGCTTCCCATGCTTCCCGCGCGTGGCGCAGCGTGGGGAGGCGTGTGTGACATGGGCGGCATGCGTGGGGCTGAGCTCTGCATGCATGCGTCTCGTCGTAGTAAAGGGGGCGGTTCACGCCTTCCCCATAAACGGAGGGAGGCGTGGAGGCGCGACCCATTTACTGAACGGGGCCGAGGCATGGTCTTCAAGGCGTCCACTCCCCACGATCACGGGGTGGGGAGAGGTCGTCTCACCCGTCGCCTCGGTCCTGCATGCCTGCCACGTGGCTCTCATGCGCTTGGGGTGGTGAACGGTGGAGGCGGGAAACCGGGCCGCCGCGGGCTAGGGCGGCGGGTCTGTCCCAGGTAAGGTCCCAGTTCCCTGCGCCTTTCGCGTCTTGATTGGCTAAGCGGGGCGGCCGAGCCCCCACCCCGTTCCTTTATAAAGAGCGGGAGGGGGGGATGGCGTCCCGCATTCCTTCATCTCCTCCTTCCTTCAGCTTCTGCTCCCCCTTCCATCCGTCATGGAGAGAGGGAATCCTGGTCCTTCAACGGTGGCGGCGAGGGTCGCCGCTCGACAGCGCGTCCCTCCTTCTCCTGCACCCGCAGTGAAGGATGAGGGGGCGAGGCCGTGTGCGAGGCCGAGGCGCTCGGGGAAGAGGAGGATGGGGCGGCACGCCGGCCTCGCCTCCGCCAGCAGTTCCTCCCCCCATGGAGGGCCACGTTGGGGATGACCCTTGCGAGTTCTTTGTCAGGCTACGCCGTCCGCCTCGCCGTCGCCTTCGTCTCCCGACTCCATTCGCGCGGGAGATGGAGCTGGATCCGCTGGAGTCGTTGTGGCTGCACATGAGGGGCTGCGCGATCAGTGGCACGCGGGCCCGCAGCGATTTCCCCGCCCCTCACGTGATGTATCTTCGTCGGGGATGGAAGACGTTTGCCCATATCCACCGCTTGACGGAGGGGCTCACTCTCCATTTTAAGCTGATGGAGGGTGGCCTTCTCTCCGTCAAGGTCTTCGGGTGCTTCGGGACCTGTGCAAGGTGCTGCGTGGAGAGCTCTTCTGATAGTGAAGACTCCTCCTCGGGTGGGAGTGACGAGGTGGACAGCGGCAGCGACGACGAGGGTAGTAGGCGGCAGGATGACGGGTCCGATTAGGTGTCGGGTACCGCTCCGTGCGGCACCGGCGACCCCATCATCCGCGTCGCCGGCTCCCTAAACTTCTCGGGGTCGTCTCCTTGGGCGGCTGGTGTTGGGAGGCTGCGGAAGAGGAAGAGGGTGGGCGGCAAGGCCGTCAAGTCGGAGTACGTGCTGACGTCCTGCCGCCTCGTCTTCGAGCTCTGCTTCCAGTGCCGCCATCACCATCCAGCCTTCAGACGGCCACCGAGATGTTCTCTTGGTGTCTTCTGCCACCCGTAGCTCGCCTAGGCGCCCCTTTTGCCCTTTTCGCCCCCTTGACCTGCCTCCTGAGGAGAGGGACAAGAAAGGGATTACGGACACCTTATCTCTTTTTAGTTTGTAAGCCTTCGGGCCTTAGCTGAATTTAAAACTTGTAATCCCATCATTCATGTTTTTCATTCCCTATGGACTGTACCTGAGTGGAATGTTTTTAATGAAAAAGGGATGCTTGCCGGGCCATTTGTTTGTGGGTAGAACCCACGACAAGGAGTAAATCCTTGATATCCTTAAGATAAACATTTCCTTGCCCGGCAACAGGCCTTGCCGTCTCCCCACTTCGCTCGACCTTCCTCACGCCTTTGGCGGAGGCAAGGATGAGGCGGGTTCTGGCTCCTTGTTTCATCCTTTCGCTGCCGCGACTATGACCAAACTTGTCCCCAAGAACGAGCCCTAGGGCCTAGAGTTATGGGAGCACGATAGCTTAGGGGAAAACGAGGTTTCACATACCTCAGTCCATAATGGAATGCATGATAAGGGATGAAGAACTTATCTGAAGATGCAGCCCCCGGCAACTCTGGTTCGCCGTGGGTGAATCTTTGCTCTTGCAGCCCCCGGCAATACTGGCTTGCCGAGGTCTAGATGTTGGTCTGTCCCTCTTCTCTTTTTCGTCCTCAGTGATCTGGCAAGGATACCTGTGAGTCCTGCGAACCAAAGAAGACGAAAGAACGGCAAAGAGACGCACACTCGACCTCTAAGCTAGGGGTTAGTCGCCGCTAAGCACTATCAACCCTAACCAAGGACGAGACTCGACCTAGCATGCATGCTATAACTTAGGGCGCCGGCGCTTCATTTATTTATGCTCAGGGTCTGCGCCTGGCTTTGTACAAAGGGTTACATGCATCATCGACAATGCTTGTACAAAAGGTGGCTTGCCGGGGGGCCCGGCAAGCTGCGCCTCATGGGTAAAACTTGCGAAGATGCTCAATGTTCCATGAGTTACTCACCGGAACGGCATCTTCGGTCTCTAGGCGGACTGCGCCGGGCCTGGTGACTCGTATTACCCGATAAGGGCCTTCCCACTTTGGCGTCAACTTGTTGGAATTCTTGGCCGATTGAACGCGCCGAAGAACAAGGTCGCCTTCCTCAAGGCTTCGGGCATGAACCTTGCGACTATGGTAGCGGCGCAAGGCTTGCTGGTAGCGTGCTGCTCTCACAGCCGCCCGAAGACGATCTTCCTCAAGGAGCATTGCGTCATCTTGCCGCAGTTGCTCTTGCTCAAGCTCATCATAAGCGAGCGCTCGAGGTGACCCGTATATGAGTTCAGTGGGGAGAACTGCTTCTGCCCCATATACCAGGGCAAAGGGTGTCTGGCCGGTGGCTCGATTTGGCGTCGTCCTGATCGACCAAAGAACCGTCGGCAGCTCATCAATCCAGCGCCTTCCACTCTTGTGCAGCCTGTCAAAGGTATTGGTCCTTAAGCCTCGCAGTACTTCAGTGTTTGCCCTCTCAGCTTGACCATTGCTTCGTGTGTGAGCAACGGAAGCGAAACAGACTTTGCTGCCGAGGTCTTGGATATATTGCATGAAGGTGCGGCTTGTTAACTGTGTGCCGTTGTCGGTGATGACCCTGTTGGGTACACCAAAACGGCACACTAGTCCCTTGAAGAACTTGACGGCTGACTGAGTTATGACCTTCCTCACTGCCTCCACCTCCGGCCACTTTGTGAACTTGTCGATTGCAACGTACAAGTACTCAAAGCCCCCGACAGCGCGAGGGAAAGGGCCCAGTATGTCGAGCCCCCAGACCGAGAAGGGCCAGGAGAGAGGAATGGTTTGAAGGGCTTGAGCTGGCTGATGAAGCTTCTTTGAATGGAACTGACACGCTTCACACCTGGTGACTAGTTTCATCGCATCCTGGAGGGCAGTGGGCCAGAAGAAGCCTCGCCGAAATGCCTTGCCGGCAAGGGCCCTCGACCCGATGTGGGATCCACATATACCTCTGTGTATCTCTGCCAACAGCTCCAGTCCTTCCTCCCGAGGGATACACTTCAATTTCACACCGTTCGGCCTCTTTCTGTACAGGACGTCATCGGCGAACTGGAACATGGTAGAGCGACGGGCTACTTTTTCCGCTTCTTCCTGCTCTTTAGGAAGTTCCCCTGTTTGGAGGAATCGGACGGTATGCTGTGCCCACGCTGGAGCCTGAGGCTCGACAGCTAGGACTAAAGGCATTTCCTCCGCTATAGGGGCGGCTGTCTCAACGGCAAGAGCCTGACGCTCCGCCGGAGCTAGCCGTCCCGTGGCGGGCTCAGTGTCCCCGGCAACATCCTTGCCGGCGGCTCCGGGGAGCTCGGCGGGAAAGTACTTGCCGGGTCCTGATTTCCTCCTTTTGTTCTGCTCTGTTGATGGATCAACGGATGGCTGAGTTAGCTGGAGCACAAAGGTACCTGGTTCCACAGGTAGCTTGAGGGCAGCGCGTTTTGACAGGTAATCGCCGATATCGTTCTCCGCTCGGGGAACGTATTCAACCTGTATACCGTCGAAACACTCTTCCAGCTTTCTCACTTCATCGACGTAGGCCTTCATCAATGGGCTCTGGTAGTCCTTGTTGACTTGCTTGATGACGAGCTGTGAGTCGCCCCTGACAATGAGCTTCTTGATTCCGAGGTCTGCCGCGATCCTAAGACCGGCAAGCAGCCGTTCGTACTCTGCCGTATTGTTTGTTCACACCTTCCTGGGGAAGTGCATCCGGATCACGTACTTGAGGTGCTCTCCGGTGGGCGCGACAAGCAATACGCCAGCCCCGACGCCGTGTAAGGAGAAAGCTCCATCAAAGTACATGATCCAACTGCAACTTGCCTCCTTGCCAGGGAGAGCAGTCTCTTGGGCTTCTTCGTCAGGTGTTGCGGTGCACTCTGTAATGAACTCCGCCAAGACTCGGCTCTGAATCGTCGAAGTACTTTCAAACTTGAGGCCAAAGCTGGACAGCTCCAGTGCCCATTCCACAATTCTTCCCGTTGCATCTGGATTGTGCAATATCCGTTGCAGAGGGAGGCGAGTGACGACAGTGATCTTGTGTGCCTATAAGTAGTGACGCAGCTTCCTCGAGGCCATAAGAAGGCCGAAGAGCAGTTTCTGCACGCTGGAGTACCTTGATCTAGCTCCCTGCAGGAGGGAACTAACAAAGTAGACCGGGTGCTGCATCATTTTCTTCTTCGATGGCACTTCAACTGGCTGTGTCGTCTCTGCATTGGTGGTGTCGGGCTCTATCGCTGCCATTACCTCCTCGTCAACCTCTCTCTGTGCCACTAGTGCGGCGCTGACCACCTGGTTCGTTGCGCCAGGTATAGCAGCAACGGCTCCTATGGTCTAGGCGCAACTAGTGTTGGCGCGGAGGAGAGATACTTCTTCAAATCTTGCAATGCTGCTTCGGCTTCTGGCGTCCACTCCATCGGGCCCGCCTTTTTCAGGATCTTGAAAAAGGGAAGGGCGCGCTCGGCAGACTTGGAAATGAATCTGCCCATGGCGGTGACGCAACCAGCAAGCCGACGCACATCCTTGATTCGCTTGGGTGCTTCAATCTGCTCTATAGCTTTGATCTTATCCGGATTGGCCTCTATCCCACGCTGTGATACAAAGAACTCGAGAAGCTTGCCGGACGGGACACCAAAGACGCACTTCTCAGGGTTCAGCTTGAGGTTGATCTTGCGCAGGTTTGCAAATGTTTCTTGCAAATCTGGTATGAGGGTTGCCCTGTCCTTGGTTTTGACCACTATGTCATCCATATAAGCTTCCATATTTCTATGGAGCTGGGGGTTCAAAACCAATTTGGACCGCCCTTGCAAACGTCGAACCAGCACTCTTTAGCCCGAAAGGCATTCACATGAAACAATACGTACCACATGGGGTGATGAATGCTGTTTTCTCTTCGTCTTCTCTTGTCATGAAGATCTGGTGGTAGCCGGAGTAGACATCGAGGAATGACAGCAGATCACACCCAGCTGTGGAGTCAACAATCTGGTCGATGCGCGGCAACGGGAAGGGGTCCTTAGGACAAGCCTTATTGATATCTGTATAATCAATACACAGCCTCCACTTCCCATTAGCCTTGCGCACTATGACCGGATTGGCCAACCACGTTGGATGGAGCACTCCTCTTACCAAACCCGCTGCTTCCAGTTTCCGGATCTCCTCTGTGATGAACTCTTGTCTTTCCAAAGCTTTCTTTCTGACCTTCTGCTTGACGGGCCGTGCATGAGGACAGACAGCAAGGTGGTGCTCAATCACCTCCCTAGGAATGCCGGGGATGTCGGAAGGTTGGCATGCAAACACATCGACATTCGCCCGCAGGAAGGTGACGAGCGCGTCTTCCTATTTGTCGTCAAGGGTGGATCTTATGCTGAAAGCCCCTACCATGCCGTCCTCATTGACAGAAACCTTCTTGGTTCCCGGCGGTATGGCCCTGGGTTTCTTGTTTCCGCCGGTGGAGCTCTCTGGCACGTCCTCGACGGGTGCGCTACACTCCGAAGAGGTGCACTTGCCAGAGTGGGTGTCCGAGGTCTCACCGGTCTTCTTCTTCTTCTTCCCTCCCGGGGTCCCAGCGACAGGAGGAAGTGCCCTAGTGGCGGCAGCTGCTGCAACTGCTTGCTGGTATAGTTGGTCAGCGCAAATCAGCGCATCTTTCTTATCGGAGGGGATGGTGATGGTCGTCATAGGTCCTGGCATCTTCAGGGTTTTGTAGGCGTAGTGTGACGCCGCCATGAACTTGGCCAGCGCTGTGCGGCCAAGGATCCCGTTGTAAGGCAAGGGGATCTTGGCAACATCAAACACGATCCTCTCCGTCCTATAGTCCAGATTGCTTCCAAAAGTCACGGGCAGCGTGACCTTTCCCTTAGGTTGGCTTCTTCCCGGGTTGACCCCCTGAAATGTGCCCGTCTCTTCGAGGTCTCCATCAGGAATCTGTAGTTTCTCGATCACGGCAGGCGAGATCAAGTTCAGACCGGCCCCGCCATCGACTAGCATCTTTGTCATCTTGAGGTCGCGTATTATTGGTGAAACCAACAATGGCAAGCACCCGACCGCAGTAGTGCGATCAGGGTGATCCTCAGTGTCAAAAATGATAGGTGTTCTGGACCACTTCAGCGGCCTTTGGGCATCAAACGACGGCTCTGCCGCTGTAATCTCTCGCGCCCACTGTTTAAGCTGGCGGGGAGAAGTATGCAGCGAGGCACCGCCGTCGACGCACATGGCCTCTGTAGCTTTCTGAAACTGTTGGTCGCCGGATTCATCGTCCTCTTCATGATCGTCGTCTTTCGGCTTTTTGTCACGGCCCCGGGCGGGCCTCTCCTGTTGTTTATCCTTGCCGCGACGGCCTACCTGGCCGTCACGCTTCTTGCCGGACCCCGTAGCACCGTCTTGGCCCTTCTCCTTGTCCCGCCTCTCATATTCAGCCCTCTGCTTCTCAGCGAGGAGCTCAACCTGTCGGCAGTCTTGGAGAGCATGGCCTTTGGTGCGATGGATCTTGCAGTATCGCTTGTCGGAGTTTCCTGGCTTCTCGGCAACCGCCAAGGCCCGGCAGGTGACACATTCGGCAATTTCCTTGCCGGGGTCATCTGCCTTGGTTTTCTTGGTGGAGCCGGTGTCACCAGATCCCTCGACGGAAAGCACGGCTTTACCTTTGCGCTTCCTGTTGCAGCGTCGACCCTTCTTCGCCGGGGCGGCAGTATCTTCATCTGAGGAGTCGGTTTCCACGCCGGCGTCTTCGTCGGGGTACTTCTTTCCCTCTTCAGCCCAGGCACATCTGTCAGCAAGAACATAGAGTTCTGCTACATCTTTCACCTTGTTCATTGCCAGCTCTTCGCGCATCTTGCGGTTACGCACGTTCTGATGGAACGCGCTGATGATGTCGGCAGGGTGAACATCAGGGATATTGTACTGTATCCGGCTGAACCTCTGTATATACTTGCGGAGACTCTTGCCTCCCTTCTGGGGAATGACGTGCAGGTCGCTCGCTTGGCCATGGGCTTGGTGGCCTCTAGTAAAGGCGCCCACAAACTCATGGCACAAATCCGACCAGGAGGAAATAGAGTCTACCTGCAAGTGCATCAACCACGACATGGCGTTGGGTTTAAGAGCCAACGGAAAGTAATTCGCAAGCACCTTATCATCGCGGGCTCCTACAGCTTGCATCGCAATGGTGTACATGCTGAGGAACTCGGGCGGGTGGGTCTTGCCGCTGTACTTTTCGTGCACGTCAGGTTTGAAGGTGCGGTGAGTGGGCCACTAGAACTGCCGCAGCTCACGGGTAAAAGCCGGACAACCTACCTCGTAAGGTAGGCCTCCAAGGCTCTCCGGTGCCGGGTGGTTCACAGCAGGCCCTGCTCGCCTGTCTGACTGGTGGCGCGCTCCGCGCCGGTGCTCAATAGTGGTTCGAGCGTCTTCATGTTCTCGTTCCCGAAGGACTTGGCGCTGGTCACAGTGGGTCCGCGGGTCGGACGACGCTATGGAGATTTCGTCGCCCGTAACGTCGCGATGGGCTGGCATCCGCGGTACCGGGCGAGGAGGAGGCGAGTGCACCTTGGTCGCGGCGCCGCCGGCTTTCCTGCCACTGATGCTGGGACTTCGTCGGAGCGTCGACCTGGGGGCTCCACCAGACTTGGTTCGTCTTTGTTGGCCACCGCAACAAGGCTTCAGATAGTGGCTCTCCATTCGTTGATTTTCCCCGTAGTGGGAGGAAAATCGAGGAGCAACGGTGCACGCGCCAGGGCTTCTGCTGGCGTTGGTGGCAGCGAAACCTGCATGGATCGCGACGCGCTTCGACTTCTGACCATGTCAGAAGGAGCTCTATCACGACCCCGTGGTCGCATGCCATCTTCACCAGCGCCTCGGCGAGCGGGCAGGTCTTCTACCTCACGGGAGTGGCGCTCGGGGCTATTCCCGCGGTGACGCCCGGGGTCTTCGGCGTTATTACGCCATTCGTCGCGCGGCGCTTGAGAGGAGCGCGCCGTCGGCGCTGGCGTGGGAGTCTTGAAGGCCCTCGCATCACCTCCGGGCGGGGTGGCAGCGATCTTGGAAGGCCCCGCGCCACCCGCGGAGGGCCTGGCTCCGTCTTTGGATTTGGCAGCGTACGGCCCGTTACCAGGCGCACGAACATCGCCGCCTCCCAAACTCCGGCTGCTGGGACGGTGTTGGTGTTCGCGAACGGCTCCCCAGGTCCTTTCTGCGACCGGTCCTCTACTTGTCCGCGTAGGGACGGGACGTCCGGCTTCCGACAGCCCAACCACCACTGTCGTCTTCTTCTTGGGCACCATGACGATGAAGAAGCGTCGAACTAACTGCTAAAGCCGATTCTCACAACCGCGCCCCCTACCTGGCGCGCCAAAGATGTCGGTGGGAACGACACCTATGGGATCACAAGAATCCCTACTACGGTTGCCGGGTGCGGGCTGGTGAGAAGAGCGGATCAAACAGATAGCACACGGTTCATTTATCCAGGTTCAGTCCGTGGGGATGCGTAAAACCCTACTCCTGCTTTGGTGGATTGTATATCTGTGTTCTTGAGCTAGCTATGGGGCGTGAGGAGCTCCAAAAAGCCGAATCCTTCTCCCGGTCGCCTCGGGCCTCCTTTTATAGGAAAGGGGTTGCCACAGTGGCACACAGGAGGTGGAAAAAGGGTACAGTGATGTGAGGTTATCCCTCGCATTACATGACAAGGCGCATTTAATGCGTCTTTCCCAGGGGTCCTTGCTTTATCGGGGATGAGGGAGAGACCCGTCTCGTCCATCGCCGCTCCCTCTCGTGTCGACACGCGCCCTGGCTAGCGGCGCCTGCGGTGCCATGTAGGTAGGCAGGCAGCTGAGGTGGCGCAGTGGTGGGTCTCCATGAAGATCTGCATGCCGCCACGCAGGTGCCTGCCCAGCTGGTTGGGTCGGCAGATGCATGCGAACGGCGGTAGAGGTTTGACTGGCGTGGGCCTGATGGTGGCCCAATGGGTGTTCTTGGCAAGGGCCTTGCCGGGGCCCCGGCAAGGGTCTTGCCGTGGCGCCCGCTGTCTTCCTCGGCAAGGCTCTTGCCGGGGGCCTTGTGGTCCTCCTTAGCTGGGATCCCGCCAGGGATCATCATCTTCTAAAGGGTGTATCTGATCTTGAATGTCTTCACAAAGATCTGCAAGCCACCACGGGAATGTCTCCCGAATCCTTGCCCCATGGGGGCAGTGGACTCAAGGGTGACTCACTCCATAGGTGTGGGGCGAGCTACCACGGCAAGGGTCTTGCCGGGTTTGCTAAAACCGCCTCCCGGGAAGGATCTTGCCGGGGGGGGGGGGGTCCGCTTCATCCCCTTTGCTCTTTGTGGTCTTGATCTTGGTGTCGTTCTGCTTCTTTTGAGCTTTGGCCTTACCTTGGCTCACCTCCCTTGCCTTGCTCAGTGTGGTGGTGCCTGTGGCTCAGACTGCCCGTGCACAGTTATAGGGGTACAAAAAGTGTACCCCTCTTTTTGTACACCGACACAACATCCCCAAGCTTAATTCCTGCTCGTCCTCGAGTAGGTAAATGATAAAAATGATAATATTTCATGTGGAATGCAACCTAGCATAATCTTGATCACATATCTAATCATGGCATGAATATTAAGATACGAGTGATTCAAAGCAATAGTCTATCATTTGACATAAAAACAATAATACTTCAAGCCTACTAATAAAGCAATCATGTCTTTTCAAAATAACATGGCCAAAGAAAGTTATCCCTACAAAATCATATAGTCTGGCTATGCTCCATCTTGACCACACAAAATATTCACATCATGCACAACCCCGATGACAAGCCAAGCAATTGTTTCGTACTTTTTAGGTTCTCAAACCTTTTCAACTTTCATGCAATACATGAGCTTGAGCCATGGACATAGAACTATAGGTGGAATAGAATGGTGGTTGTGGAGAAGACAAAAAGGAGAACATAGTCTCACATCAACTAGGCGTATCAACGGGCTATGGAGATGCCCATCAATAGATATCAATGTGAGTGAGTAGGGATTGCAATGCAACGGATGCACTAAGAGCTATAAGTGTATGAAAGCTCAGACTAAAAACTAAGTGGGTGTGCATCCAACTTGATTGCTCATGAAGAGCAAGGTCATTTGAGGAAGCCCATCATCGGAATATACAAGCCAAGTTCTATAATGAAAATTCCTACTAGTATATGAAAGTGATAACTCAAGAGACTCTCTATATGAAGAACATGGTGCTACTCTGAAGCACAAGTGTGGTAAAAGGATAGTAACATTGCCCCTTCTCTCTTTTTCTCTCATTTTTTTGGGCCTTCTCTTTTTTTGGCCTTTTTTTATTATTATATTTTTTCGTCCGGAGTCTCATCCCGACTTGTGGGGGAATCATAGTCTCCATCATCCTTTCCTCACTGGGGCAATGCTCTAATAATGATGATCATCACACTTTTATTTACTTACAACTCGATATTACAACTTGATACTAGAACAAAGATATGACTCCATATGAATGCCTCCGGTGGTGTACCGGGATGTGCAATGATCTAGCGTAGCAATGACATCAATAAATGGACAAGCCATGAAAACATCATGCTAGCTATCTTACGATCATGCAAAGTAATATGACAATGAATGCTCAAGTCATGTATATGATGAAAATGGAAGTTGCATGGCAATATATCTCGGAATGGCTATTGGAATGCCAAGATAGGTAGGTATGGTGCCTGTTTTGAGGAAGGTATATGGTGGGTTTAAGGTACCGGCGAAAGTTGCGCGGTACTAGAGAGGCTAGCAATGATGGAAGGGTGAGAGTGCGTATAATCCATGCACTCAACATTAGTCATAAAGAACTCACATACTTATTGCAAAAGTCTATTAGCGGTTGAAACAAAGTACTACACGCATGCTTGTAGGGAGATAGATTGGTAGGAAAAGACCATCTGTAACATCCCAAAATTTTAATTTGGAACGTTATACATTAGCTCATCATTGGATATCATATTTTATTGCATTTTGGCTTGATCCTCGAAATCCTAAGCAACTCAAGGACCCTGGGAGAGAGAGAGTTGGGGATTTCACTATTTTCATATTTGAATTTTATCAAATATTGAAACGAGAATTTTTGGTTTTAATTATTTTTCTCTCCGAAAATATTTCATGTTAAAATATATGAGAGGAGATAATATGACTTCTCCAAAATAAATGAAATATTGGAGGAAAAATATTAAAATCAAATATTTGCTTTTATTCGGATTTTATTGCAATTTTATTTGCATTAGAAAAATTGCACGTTTTCAAAATTGCATTTTAGGGCCAAAAAAATGTTCATCTTGTTCTAAATATTTAATTTAGACAGTGAAAATTTGTTTTGACATTTTTAGATATTTATTTATTTTTCTAGGATTTATTTTTGTCAGAACATTATTTTTTTAAAAAAAAGAGAAGCCCGCCGGACCGAACTGGGCCGAGGCCTAGTTGGCCCAGCCGCCGCCGCGCCGCCGTCTCCCTCGCGAAGACCGCGACCAGCATGCTGCCGCCCGCCGAGGCCGAGCCGGCCACGCCTCCCCGCTCCTCCCGCAAACCACCCTCCCCACCTTTAAAAGCCGACCTGGCCCCCGTGGAGCCCCAAGCTGTAGCCGCCGCCACCGCACGCTAGCCGCTCCGCCGCCCTGCGACGACGCCGCTCCTGTCGCTAGCCGCTGCTGCCGCCGCCG